>NW_024573245.1:600000-1057342 GCF_018153835.1 Drosophila eugracilis
AAATACAACAACAACAGGTGGTTGACAAAAGTTCTCAGTAACATTGAATTTGTAAGCCTTAAAATCGAATTCTGGGCTAGTGTCAATGCAATTGAAACATATATAGATAACCAAAAAAAAAGTCACTGTGCATATGTATAGTATCAGCTATATATATGTATTGATTGTTTGTGCGCATCTATTATCAGTGGCCTCTTTGGGAGAGTGTGTGTGTGTGTCTCGTATTATTCATTGATAAGTGTATGAAAAGTGCGTATGTCTATGTGGAATACGTCAACGGCATTCCAACTAAACCGAAACCACCGAAGCCAGGTATTCAAAAATCGTGATTCATCGTCGATCGTGACTGTAATTGTTATATCTTCATGGAGTATGTTGTTGTTGTTGTTGTTTTTGTTTTTGCCAAGCTGTTGCTGTAAAACGGTAGACTGCGTAAGACTATGAATGTGGTTAAGATCTACGATCTTTGATATTACTCATTCAGCTTTTCCAGAAACACCCAAAAATATGTTTGTCTATACGTATGTGTTAGCCTTTCTTTTGTTTGCCTGACCAGCAGAATGTATGTATAATATATACATATATAAAGACTTTCTTAAACCGGTTCCACCATTCCTACGTTTCTTGACCAAACGAACTGTTGATACATTTCCCTCAACGTGACTCAGGATCCAGAAGTTCAGATCGAATCAAAGGCCCATAATTCATTGCCTCCAATTGGGCCGCGGCTGCAATTGCTCTCTGTGCCCAATTTGTTTATTGGATACAGACCTCCAGTCTTACACTGCTCCATTTATCTTTGGCCACTTCAAAAGTCTGGTCTTGCTTCTCCTGCTGGCCGTCAATCACTCTTCCTGACTGGAGTGGAGGAGTCTAGAGTCTAGAGGAGTCATAAAAATGTCAGCAGAAGGCGGGGTGAAAAAAGCTGGCCAAGCTGCCGCAAAAATATTTACTGGAATTCCCCGTCCGAATTCGCAATTCTAACAACTGTTGTGATAAGCCAGAAAATCAATGGATACCAGCGGTTCTTGGAAATTGTGTTCCTTAGATGGCTACCATCCACTGGCCACTTGCAGCTCCTTTTCACACCTTTCCATTATGCACATGGCACATTAATCAGACGGGGCTTATGGCCAAGTATCCAGCTATCCACCAGATACGCACACCCCCCGTGGGTGTCAAATTAAAGTTACTTTACCGCAGTTGATTATGGTGAAGTAGTGGCTCCATTACGAATAAATTACTTTGCCTGCACTGTGGGAAAAGAATTAATATTTATTTGATTTCAATAGGAAATGCCAATGCGATTAGAAATCGTTTCTAAATTTATCGTAAATATTTAAAAGCCTAACAACTCAACCCAAAGGGCTTCAGTAGAGGCGTTTAAAATAAATAAGTTTATATTCATGAATGAGATTTTTCAAATTTATGAACAGAACTTGACTTCCGTTCACTATAAAATGAGAATTATTAGATTTTAATGTAAGTTATTTTGGCGATAAAAGTTATTATCAAAGCAACCCAAATTCTTAACCTACAATTTTTCTCAATTTATAGATTAAGCTAAAAGAGTTTTAAGAACAGCTCTAGACCTCTAAACCTTTTAACTCTTTGGGCGAATTTTCGCATAAATAACCATTTGAGATAATATCTGTTTAATTGATTTTGCCGGTTACCAATAGCCATAAATAAAACCCATTCGGTGCACAATCTCCGCCAGTCTCGGCCAGCATTGAACACGTTTTCACACCACTTTGTGTGGTTTGTTTGGCATTCTATGAATGGACACCTTCGACTCTCCACATCCGCTGTTGTCTGTGTCAGAACGTAAATAATAAATGGACAACGGACAACAAATATTTTTGGCCAGGCCATCGAAGCTGTCTGCATGGAAAGGAGCTAAACGTTTAACGATGGGCTGGTTATAAATCTCCGGAAAAAAAGGCTGAACAGGCACTTGGCTTTCACCTGAGCCCTAGAATAGATCCCATTCATTAGCTCTGGAACGCCGTTAGCAAACTTTGTCCGCGTCATAAACTTCGTACTCAACGGCTTTCCAGAAATGAGTATATGCGAGTATGTATGCATATGCATAGCTGCAATCTTGCTTCCGCCGAGAATAAATAAGTTCACCCGATTATGTCCAACCAAGAAATGCATTGGGTAAACAAATAAACAAAAATTGAGAGAATGTTTCATCGATGGCAGCCTGTTTTGAGGTCACGGCGAGGCACGAAATGAGCTATATATGTATATCTATATCTATACCTATAACTATTAATCGGGCGAAACCCAAAACAAACAAATTAAACACTTGTCGGCTATTAAGTGAACGCATATAACATTTCTATTTATTTCCCCAGCAGCTGGTCAACAACTTGTTGTCGCCACGCGTTGTAGTTGTATAATTTCTGGGCAGAATGCCAGCTATTCAATTTCACTGGCAGCGGTTTTTTTTATATATTTTTTATTAGATTCGCAGTTCATGGAAAACAAAAGAAATCGCTTTTCCAAGTCTTACAGCAGTCCAGTGATTACACAACGAATAAAAGTTTCCCAAATGACTCATCTAAGTGATACTTACCTTCCTCTTTTGCCCAGGTAATTTCTCTTATATTTAATTTCACTTTCTTGGCTGGCTGTGCAAAAAAAAAGACATTTAATTAATTTCCCTACCAGTGCTAAGGTATTATTTAACCTTTTGCGTTAAAGGCAGAAATGTTAATCTCTTTCCTGGCCTTATCGTAACGCCATTTAAGAGTACTCGCAAAGATAGACCGTTGCGAAACTATCCAGCGATAAGGTCCGTGGTGATAGTCAGTATCAGTATCTGCCAGATAGTCTATCTTAGAGTATACCCGCAGCTTATAAGGGATTGCGCTATCTTGCAGCTTCTCGGGGATTTGCCACTGATTTCTTTTACCACTTCCACTCGCTGCCGTTGTGCATTTGTCTTGCAGATTAGCCCGGCCTGCTGCTATCGCTTCAAAAATGCATTAGATCTGTGTACAGTAGCTCGTATTTCAATTTCTCAGCTGGGAATTTCGTGTGGGCGTGGTTGGGGAGCAGTAGGCGGTGGGCGAGGCTGACAGCAAAAAGAGCCAACACATAAATTGCAAAACTTGCTCTCGTCTGTGGGCGGAATTCACAGCGGGTGCTGCACTTGCCCAAAAAAAGAACAAATAGCAGCAACAAAAAAATGTCAATAAAAATGCAGAAGGGGCGGGCTGCCCCTGCTGCCATTACTTGGAACATATATCAATTAATTAGAGCTCGACAAGAGGCATTAAACAAGATGTTCGTGGATTGCTCCCGCTGCTAGCTCCCCCGCAAAAGAACTGACCTCGATGTTATGGCGCCAAAACGTCTGCTTAATTAATCAAGTCCAGATCTATTAATTCTCGGAACCTTGGCTTATAAATCCGCTTGGCATTGTCATTACATTTTACTTGACCAAAATTAATTGTCTGTTTTTTCTGGAATCAAGAGTTAGTCCATTTTATAGCACAATTAGCGGTTTATTGGGTTGCGTTTCTAATCCGAAAGCTACTTAATTCAAACTAACTTCTGAACACAAAACTCAAGTATACAACAACTTTAATGAATTACAAAATCTATTCAATTAGTTGAGTTGAACAAGCTTGACTTTGGCAAACAATCTTCTAATGTAAATTATGTCACCCGAAAAACTTGGCTAAAAGTTTATTTCTTTCCTGTGAAAAAGTTGCAGTTTATATCATTTCCAACTCAAGGAAAGCCTTTCAATTCCATATAAAATACTTACCCCTGCCATTTCTTATGACATCCTTAGGCTCATTAGCGTTCCTGGTTAGCTCACGCCTACTTATGGACATTTGCCGTCCCAACGAAAGGCTCTTGGCCAAGTTAATGGAATTAACTGACATTCGCAGTAATGAAACATTACCATGTCACCATTCCCTCCATCATTAAAAGACACGCAAACTGTGCCAAAGTCGCGTCATTATGCAGAACGACGATTGGGCGTAGTTTTGGCCCAAAATATTAAAAAGCGAGAGTTAGCCTACACGCTGTTTTTCTAGTCTGGGTGGGCAGATCTGGGCCTAGATATCGATGCCGTTGTTAGCCGATTGACTGCCAATTGACAAATAGTTTGATTTATGAGCCAGCAAATCTTAGCTTGGCCTAAATTGCAAATTTGCAATTGGCTTTTTTGAATTTTTAATGAAGCCAACTGAAGCAAACCCACACCCCTTCGTCGCTTCCAGGCAATGCAGATGAATAAAAATATTTCCTGATACAAGCATTTCGTATTTCTTTGGGCCTGTTGCTCATTATTTTGGCCAAGAGCCAGCGGCATGTTTGCAATTGCAATCACAGAATTTCTGTACGAACAAACTTTCCATTAAGATGTTGCGGGCTAAAAATTTCAATTGAAATGGAAAACAAAGGAAAACTCTTGAGTTTTGCACAAATAAACGCACCGCACCAAAGGTCAACGGGGGGAAATCAAATAAAGGCGGCAGGAAAACTCTGGCGAAAGAGTCGTAAATTTCCGTTGGGCACAGGGAAAAGGTAAAGGTAAACCGAAACAAGGAGACACCACTTTCTCGACTCCAGATAATTGCAGAAATAAACTCTGAGTTGTAGCCCATAGAAAATTCAATTTGAGCCAACTGCTTGCCAAATTAAAATGAACAGAAGTGGAAAACCGGAGTAAAATTTCCCCGTGACGAGGGTCAGCACTTGGAACTCAAGCACGTAGCCTGGAAAACTTCGGTGTGGGACGGGAAGGGGCGTGAATCGCAGAACACGTGACTGGAAACCACAAAAACCAAAACCCAAACATCGAAATGAATCTGTTGCACATGCAACGAGTGAAAATCACGAGTCGGGCCACTTTTTCATTTATTGGCCATAAAGAACTGAATTATGGTTGAAAGATTTTTGCCCGGCAAAGCGTTAAACTGTCAAAAGTTTGGACATAAAAAAGTGGTGGAATTTTCTTTTTTTTGGCGAAAAACAACATGGAACTAATAAGAATGTTGGCTGTTGATGGAGCCAGAACATGAAATGGCAAGTCGTTTTTATGGCAAAAGAGCATGAAAGAGTTTTCTTGTCTATCCATAAATAAATAAGTTTACTTTGCCAATGTGTAACACTTGCTTCTGCCTAAAAAGTGTTTGAAAATATATAAAACTTGGTTATTTCCAGAAACTGAAATGAGTCATGTTAAAAGCCTACAATTTATTAGAAATTTCGATTGGATTTTGGTTTTTACTTGAGACATGTGGCTATTCCAATAACAAAGTTTTTTTTTTTTGTTTTAATATAAAATATTATTGAATGTACATATTTTTAT
Source organism: Drosophila eugracilis (assembly GCF_018153835.1). Classification (NCBI taxonomy): domain Eukaryota; kingdom Metazoa; phylum Arthropoda; class Insecta; order Diptera; family Drosophilidae; genus Drosophila; species Drosophila eugracilis. The sequence goes on from NW_024573245.1 coordinate 605,342, forward strand.
TACTGTTTCCTAATCTATAAACCTAATGTTTTGTGAGTATTAGAAGAGACTTATTTATGTCGTAAATGGAAGGAAATTCGAAGAACTCAATCGCCTTTTTTTAATCAAACTTGCATTTTTCCGCAATTTTTATTGTTGTTCCTCGCAATTATCAAACCAAAACCCAGCTTTTCAATTTGCAATACTTATGTTTTGTTCGTAGAATATTTTTTATTTTTTATATTTTATAGATTGGGTCTCTCCGTAAGCAATGTGGTGTTACCTTGTAGGCTCCTTAAATGTTTTTCTCTCCTTGAAATGTTTTTGTTTTTAGTTTTTATTTACATTCTGCTGCAAGATCACTTCTTCAGAACAAAAGATTTCGCAATAAGCTCCCGATCGATGCAGCGATGATTAATGCAAGGCGACACTTGCTCTCAAGGAGAGCTCTCCCCTTGCAAATGCAGTCAGTCAACCGGTTTACGAACTTTACTTGCTATATATTATATCAACGTAGAATACATATTTGAATAATGTTAAGAAGGTGTTCGTAGGCTGTTGTCACTTATGTAAACGGAATTTCATGTTAACGTGACCGCCGACGTCACACATGAGTGACCAAGAGGTGGGTGGGGGAAGGGGATCATTAAATGGCGGGACATTGGCGAATGAATGAGCGAATTAAGGCGGCGCCACTCGACCATGGAATGACGTCATTCTTTATTATTTGTACGACTTGATGGTCGTAAACAAATGTCTGATAAACATATGTTCAATATCTATATGGGCCTCGATAATCGTGGATTGAGGAGTGACCCCAAAAACAGATATAAACGAGTCTTGATTAATTATCTTAATTTGTATCTCCCAAAAATACTTAAACTACTTAGAAATCTTAGAGAGTGTGAAGAGAATTGCAACGGGGAAAAGTCTAAGTAGAATGACTAGGCAATTAAGTGGAAAATGTGGTTTCTTTTGTTCAAGCAAGACAGATGGAAAATTCAAATAAATTCCAATGATGCACAGGAAAAATATGGAATTTATTTCTAGATATCATCTTTACTTACTTATTTTTTGAATTTCTTAACTAATTTTTCGGATAAAATGATTTTAAAGCCAAGGTTATGTATAAAAACTTTGTTTACGTTCCTCATCATAACTGACTTTCTGCTGAAATGTCATGTGTGATATATTATATCATTATTGTGACCTTAAAAGTTATCAAACCAATCTATAAACAATATAAAATATTAATTCCATTTCTGCAAATAAAGAAACCAAAATTAGGGCAGCTATTTTCAGCGTTAATCGTGTTTTGTTTGCCCACGGAAAATGACTAAGTGCAGAAATGTGTACTCGAGATAGGGAGGAAAGCTGAAGATCCCCTTCTTTTCTTACCAACTGGCCTCATTATGTTCAGGCTAATTGCACGACCTGAGCCTCCGTGGGCTGCGAACAAAAAACAATCAGAAAAATATCAGAGCTGCAAAAGGGATTTGCCTGCAGCTGGGAGTGCAATTAGGGCTCTCTGTAATTTGCGTCACGGGCACGTGAGGAACTTAAAGGCCAACAAAAAATGTTGCCAAGATATAAATAGCCACAAACGGGGATGAAGGAAAATGCCATAGCCCAGAGAGTCGCCCTTGAAAATTGAAAGTAGGCGTGTCGTCATGACAACATTCCAGCGACAACACAAACCAGTGCACAGCAAGAAAGCAACTCGAGTTTAAATTTAAATTTGGAAGAAAATTGAAAAAGTATCGATAGATAGATTTTAAAAATTAAAAAAAAAAAAGTTAAAAACTCAAAAGTTTTACCAAATATTTCTACCCTAGAAAATGTAAAACTTTTTTTTCTGTGCATTGAGTGACTTGCAGGAAAGGAATTAGAGGAGTTGTAAGTACTCCACGTCAAAGTCCAAAGATATCCATAGCTAGCGGGCAGGAACTCGCAACATGCAGCATGTTGCCAGGCACATTTGATCGACTGTCGGCTACTGATTGCGGTTTTCATTGACATCCTTCCATTTATTCTGGGAATTACAGAAGATTGAGTTTTTAGAAAAAACCGATTTCCGAATTCTTTTAGAAAATGAAAAAGTTTACAATCGCCTTAAATAAAAAATGATTCTAGTTTCGAAATGAGTTCGAAAAACCGGAAATATTTTTATATCAGAAAAATTTGTATATAATTCCCTTCGCAGTAAAATAAAACTAACAACAGAAAGAAGCTAGCTTCGACATGCCGATGTTGATATGCTTTTGCAGTTTAATACATAATGTTTGAAATATAAATAAGAGAACGATGAAAAAACAAGAAAATATAAATAAAGTACTCGACTTGAAGTGTATTCAGCAAAGCACTGGGCCAATCCTTACATTTCTGCCTTTTCATCGTGCCATTAGCTACTCCTCACAGGTGATTAGCGACCAAGTCAATATTTGCCAGTTGATTCCGTTTAATCCGCAATGCTCATGGTCGGGCCTGGACATGTGCGACAGGTGAAACCAGGGCGATTTCAATTAGCCAATAAACGACCGAACGGGCTAAGAACTGACACTGACCTCGACTGAACGGTTGTGACAAAGATGAATGGCTTTATTTGCTGACCATCTAGCAATTAGCCACAAAAAGTCGACTAGGCCAAAATGTCATCACGAAGGCGTTGGAGGTGTGGCCACAAAGTTTGCCCGCAAATTAAATTCCAGTTTATTGATGTCAAGCGAGGAGTCGGGACACTTGTTGTTGTCTCTGGCTGAGAGGGATTACATTTTTACGACATCACCACGGAAGTTGCCCATCAGCAGTCAGCTCGTTTGCTCTAATTGCCGGCAAACGATGGCGCCGGTTACTCACACAGTGAGAAATGTATATAATAATATTAGTTTACTGGATTAAAGGATTACGTATTTTCATATTATTTATTGTACTTTTGCCTTTCAAATTAAAAAATATAAAATAAATAAAATCTTCGCAAAGGAAATGCCATTTTGTTAATCCTATACTTCCAGATTAAATGCCCAAACTTTAAAAATTTCTTGTTCAAAAATCTTGATAAGAAGATATGTTTTTAGCAAATCTCTTCCAATGGCACACACGTTTTTAATGAAATATAAAAAAGGAATTAAGAAAACAAGCTTTTTGGCAAACATTTTATCCGCAATCAACCCTCAGTCGGAAATGTTTTCTTCACGCGCTGCAAACTTCTCCTTCTTTTAAAATTATCAATACGCTCCACAAGAAGGGCATAAATGTTCGAGTAGATAGCCATGGGACATTGTTTTTATGTTTTTAATTTTATCTTTATTTATTTTTTTGCTGTGTGGAGAGTAGTTAGTTCAAGTTGTTTAATTGTGCATGTCCCGTTGTCATTTAGTGACTTGGACTGGAACAGCGTGTGTGACAGTGAGTTATGGCCACGTGGATGACCTGTTGCCTCACTCGTAGGTGTGGCCCACTCGCCTCCCTCGGGCGTTATATCGTCCGGAAGCTCTCATTTCCGGATTTGGAATGACACAAATAAAAATGAAGAAATGTCTGAAAACCGAGAAAACTTATGCTTATTGTTGTTGTTTATGCATAAGCACAATATCTTGTACTTGACGTATAAAACGGTTTTCCACTTATCAGAACATATCGGTCCTGAATGAAGTGAAGAGCTCATATGTGTGTATATATATATATATATATACATCTTTATATGCATATAACAGAACTCCTTATCGCTTTCTTACTCCAACCGTCCAGCAGAAATCTTTACTCTTCGCTTGGCTGCTATGCTGTTCGTTTGTGCTTGAAAAGCGGATTGAAAGCGATGGAAATAAAGCATCAAGTATATATATATTCGAGTATATATAACGGGCGAATACTAGTGTACTTAAATCAATAAAAATATTTTTATTTTTAAGAAGGCTTAATATCATCTAGACATTTAAGTTTGTCTAGTAAATGTATAATGAAACCTTTCAATAAACATTAACCGATGTTTCGAAAATGTTCCTCAAAACATTATTTACAACCTTTAAAATAATAATAAAACAAACGCATAAAAAGTGATTAAAATCAAAAAACAAAAAAATAATGAAGTTAATTACAAAACATAAAATCGAAATAATTCAAAAGTTTTCAACTCTAACCAAGGCAACAAACTTCCTTTTTCTTGCAGTGCAGCGCTAAGTGAGCAAAGTGTCTTCCAGCGTGACCATGGCATTTCTGGGCCAAAAGTGTTAAATTGTTAAAATTTAGGAGAATACAATTAGTACGATATTTAACAGCAAAACAAACAAACAAATCTATCCACATGGCACTGCTACGGAGGAGGATGCTGCTGCCCCTGCTAGCCTGGATCTCGCTGAGCGTCGCGTGTAAGTAGTCTTCCACAAATCTCATTCAAAAAAACCCATATTTCTCGATAATAAAACATTTTTTATTTCGAAGAATTTCCTGGAATTGATAAGAGAAACCCCTGAAAACCACAACATGGCTAGCGCTTTCAATTTGCACAATTTAAAAACAAACATATCTGCAAAATGCATTGATATTTATGTGGGGGCTGCTTCCTGCCAGCAATCTCGCATTCTTTATTGTTTTAAGCACTGAGAAAATCGACGTAAAGATAGTTATCTTCATGTTCAAAACTAAGTTTCTTTTTGTACAAATCTTAAGAACTTGTAACGATGAAATTTAGCTCAAAAGACAATAATAATCACTTGGCAATAGCTAAAATATATTTGTATTCTCTCTGTGTAAGGCCATAATCTGCCCATCTTCACGCTTTCACCAGTCTAGACAGATCCCAGAGCTGAGGTCTGAACTGCTTTGAACTTTGAATACAAATTGATAAGCCGCCGAATTTCGGGCGCGACATGATCTTCGCCTATTCAATTAAAGTGCGGGTTAGATTTCTATTTATGAGCATCGTTTTTTACATGCACTCTTATTTTTGTAGCCAGAGCGGCAACTATAGTATAAAGCCTATCAGGTCCATTGTTATCGCTGTCAACAAATAATTGATCCCGAAGCAAAAAGGCAAAACAATCTACTTGGGCGACCAAAGCAAAGGCGTAGCCATAGAGATGCGACGGGCAATAAAATATGAAATATGCGATCGGTAGAGGATTTTGCATCTGCGCCCATGGCGATCCCTAGAGGGTCGCTCAACCGCAAATCACTTAAAGTCATTATTATAGCGCCACCAGTGGCTGTTGGATTGTTTTCCGAAGGGGAAACCGGCGGCTGGAGCTCGCCAATAGATAAAGCGGCATGTGAAGTGGTTTGTTGTGGGGCATTCGATCAATGAAAAAAATATGAGTACAGTTGACCTTCTGGTCTACACTGAAACAATTTAATAAATCAATCAACTAATTTATCTCAATTCAATGTATTTGACAATGAATTTAAAGTAGTAAAGTTGTAACAAATTCTCATACTCCCCAACCTTTTAGCACCCACGAAACAGTTCTCGACGGATACCGATGACCTTACCGAAAACTGCGGTGGTGAGAATGGAGCTCCCCTGATGACACCCTGCAAGAACTTCATAATTCTGAATGCCCAGACAACTACTACACTGAAATGCGAGGGCAACGAGACGATGAGCTGGTGGACCAACCACCCGACAGAAGCCAGAAAGGAATCCTTTGACAACACAGAGGATCCAGAGCGACCTTACGGCACCAGCCTGACACTATTCGATGTGTCAGCTTACGATGTGGGTGCCTATTACTGTGTGAAAGATTCGGAATTTAGCCAGATAGATGAAGAGGATAGACCGGAAGAGGCGATGGTAGAGCTGGTGAACCAGGGCAAAGCTAGCTCCATCTATGTGTACGTGGATGACCCGGTGAATAAACTGGTGCCCATTGAAAATGCAGTGACGGCTTTGCAATACACCGATGTGGTCATACCCTGTAAGCCAGCGATGCCGGATACAGAGGTGCTGTTGCAGCCCAACACTGGAGATGTAAGTGGATAAGATCAGGTTTTAAAATAATTTTCAAATTATGCCAAAAACATAAAGTTTGATGAACCAAAAAAGGCCTGCATGAATCCAGCACAGGGAATCGAAGCGGAAGGGGTTACAAATGATTTTTTTGCCAAAATTCTAGAAAGAATTATTATTGGTAGTGTTACTTACTAGTATATTTATGTTTATAAACTACTCGACGATACTAAATATATTAAAGTATAAATATTCCACATCAGGGTCAATAGCCGAATCGATTTAGCCATTGCCATCTGTCCGTCCGTCTGTCCGTATGAATGCTGAGATCTCAAGGTCTCAATTAAAGAAGCTAGACAAATGTCATTATTACTAATTCAAAACACGTTAAATTTGATAATAAAAAAGTTATTAAGCAGATGGTAAACAGAGTAAGGAGTATCTGATAGTCGAGACCTTCGACTATAGTGTTTCTTATTAGTCATATTTTATTCTTGCTAAAGTCTTGCTGGTATAACCTTGGAACCCATCATTTTCTTTTCTCGGCGCGCAGAGTTCTTGGAAAATCTCTTCGAAAAGGAAGGTTGAGGTTCATCCAAAGTTTGCCCAGAATGTGAGGTACGATCCCATGTTGGGCTTCACCTTCCATGTCATTGATCGTTTTTCCGGTTACTACGATTGCATTGGGCCGAAAAGTTCCACGATAATTGACGTTATATACATACCGAGTATGTCACAGTTTGTCCTAGAATCTAAATTCGTAGTTAGCCCCTTATAGCCCACATATGTATATAAATATCTATCTATCTGTACAGTCGATCCATTTCCCAGATATTTAACTATATAGTCTTAACCAATCAGCTCCAGTCCCACAACTGCATTGATAGGCAGCAGAAAGTTAATACGTTGTTAGGCTTCCATTTGATTACCCGATATCTGACCTTGTACATGCCTCTGTGCAGATGCATTCCAGCAAATCTGTCGGTCGGTACGATCCGCAACGGGGATTCACCATCGAAATCCGCAGCATCCTAGATGGCGGCGATTACTATTGCCGGCCCAATCCGCCCTACCCGCATAACGAAGAGGAGTCAACCAGCATAGAAGTGCGCTTTATTGGTAACGGTCACATTGATAGTGAGTTTTTGCACCCCAAAGTTTGTGATTTGTGATTTCCGTCTATACATGTCGTAAATATTGCTTTCCACTTTTCAACAATTCTTTTCGGAATCGATCATCTGAAGCGGTTTCGGTTACGGTTTAGGTTTTCCATAGCCCAAGGATCTAATCTATGCAAACTTAATCTCTTCCAAATTCATGGCTTTAATCACACTCTCTACAGCCTAAATACGAAATTGCACTGCACTCAATTATGTATGCTAACTCTCACAAACTTTTAAAACTGATTTGAAATTTGGTATTAAACTTAAACTTTTTTATGTTTTTGAAAAGACAATTCTCCATGGTGATATTCATATTGTTCTCTAAATGTTAATAAAAATTTCGACTTGGTTCTTAACATTTAAATATTTCTCAATTCACAATCGCTAAACATTTTTGCTGCTCACCCATTAAAAAAGCTTGCAACTTACATAAGTGTCTTAACGAATGGTATTTCTCCCCTCCTTTGTGTTCCACCCCCCACAACCTTTCTCCAAAAAATATTGATTGATCGTACACCTACCCAATGTTACGTTAATCTGCTAACTCCTCCAGAATCCGGATTGGAAATTCCCAGTACCAGCCCGCCGACTTCGGGGGCCTTGACTAACATGGGGTATACGTATGCACCAGGTGTCACCGATGGCGATGACGAAATCCTCACTCTTACTAACCAATCGACGGGTAAAATGGCACTAATCTATGGTGGTGATGGAGCCTTATCCTGGGATCGGGCAAAGCGAAGTCCAGCCAGTCTGGCTCCGATGAATGCGTCGCCCTCACCCAGACCAGGGCGTAAGTGTTGTCCTGGTTGTTGTTGTTCTCTTTTCTGTTCGTGTCGTGTTGTCCTAACTGTGCCTTATATTTTGCACCCCTTACCTTCTCGTTTTGTGTTCGATTTTAGTTGGTTATGGACTGATTTTAACAGAGTAGTAACCCAATTTGTTACTAACCCTAACTAGCACCTACCGCCTAAGTACTGTAAAAACCCTAACCCATTTGTGTCTACGTCTATGTCTAACCCACCCATCTGCATGAAGCTGTAGCATTGCTGGCCAGTCCCAGTCCTTTGCCAAGGGTATCTAATAAAGCTAAACTCTTTACCAACGCCACAGAAGACGGCAAGCCCCTGCCAAAGCCCGTGATCAAGTCCTCCGTGGAACATCACGTCATCACGGACACCAACTTCACCCTCGTGTGCGAGCAATCCGCCCACGTCGAAGCAGTCTACGTTATGGAATGGATTACTCCGTCCCGATCTAAGGTCAGTATATAACATAATCCAATCCTTTGCGTAAAGCATAACAACGATTTCAACCGTAGGACCGCATAAGAACCTCCAAAGCTGAAACCGATCCAAGAACAAGGAACAGCACCCACCAGACGGGCAGAAGCACTTTGACGGTTTATAACGCCCAACCCTCAGACACCGGTGTTTACAAGTGCGTGACCTCAGACAAGATACAACATAAGGAACATTGGACCACCTACAGGATTAGAGTCATAGGCGAGTATCCAAACATATTATAATGCGTTTTATCAACAGTAGTAATATGTCATTTTCTACCAATTCCAATAAGCAGGACAAGGCGAAAGCTACTTGAATGTGGGCGAGCCTTCAGGTCACTACAATGTGCAGGAATTCGCCAACCGCACCATCCAGATGACAGCCAACTACGAAGGCTTTCCCACGCCCACCTTCAGCTGGTTTAAGCCGGACGGAACGGAGGTCAGGCAGTCTGAGAACAATTTCAATATCCAGTCCACGGAGCAGAGCACAATGCTTCAGGTGCTGAATGCCCATCTGCAGGACAGCGGTTCCTATGTCCTTCGAGGTTCGAATTCCTTCGGGGTCGTAGATCGTGTGTACAACGTGAGTGTGATTGATGCCCCAGAGCTGAGGATGTCAGACGCCTACGTCCAGGTGGGGTCCGTGGCCCGAATGGAGTGCACCGTTCGCGCCTATCCACCGGCGATTGTCACCTTCTTATTCCGACCTTGCAAGTTGGTGCCACACTGGCCTACCTGCTCCTCTTTCAACCAGGACTTTGGCGTAAGTATCATGTTTATATTTCATCTTAAGAATATATCCTTGTTTCCGGAATAAGGGCTATAATTATAATTTAAACAAGAATCCTATTACCTGTTCTGAATCTATATTCTTTTATGTAAGCTTTCACCCTATAATTATTAATAATCAATGTTGACAACTAAACATTTGTATTTGTCCCTTTAATCATCACCCAACTGCTTTTACTGTGTCGTCCTATGCTTCGGTGTTGTCGTCCTGCAGCTGCCAAGTGAACAGGAGAAGTATCAGGTACCTTATTTCTTCACAACCCCCTTTCAAAACCTTCGAGTGGTATTTAACAACCTTTTTTGAACGACCCACAGTTCCAGTCCAAGCCGCGACCCGGGAAACTGAGTGTGGAAACCATATACGAAGTAGCCTTCCTCCCCACGGAGCCGGGAATCCTGACCTGCGTAGCTCAGAATCTGGTAGACGGAAAGGAACGAAGGACAATGACCAAGGCGCACGTATTGCTGGGCAACATCTCCGAGAACATGACCATATATGGCTTTGATAGGGATCACAAGATCGCCAAAGAAGACGATGTAAATTTCACCTGCGAGGCGCTGGCTTACCACTTCGATGGAAATCTTAAATGGTTCATTAATGGCGAGGCTTTGGAGGAGTCCAAACGTAAGATACTTTTCACTAATAGTTATTATTTTAGCGGCTTAAACTTTGAATTACTTTCAACTTATTCCTCAGAGGTTTCAATCGAAACTAGCCAAACCGACTACTCCTACAAAAGCACTGTGCGTATTACTTCTATATCCGACAATGATCGAGGAACATACGAGTGCCGGGCCTTCCGCAACGAGAACGACTCCATGTACAGCAGTCGTGAGATAGACTTGTATGTCCACGATCCCTTGGCTCCTCAGTGGGTCAATGTCAACCAGAATGGCCACTCAAAAGTAAAGCGAAAACTGAGCCAAACTCTGGAGCTGGAATGTGCCTCCACGGCGGTCCCCTTGGCCACAGTAAGGTGGTTCAAAGACGACAAGGAGCTCACCGAATCGAAGCTCAGACACATCATAGAAAAGGAGTCCAGGCTACTCATCACGCACCTCTATCCCGGGGACGAAGGTATCTATAGGTGTGTGGTAGAGAACCGTTTGGATAAGATCGAGAGATCCTTTACGGTGGTTATTTCGGGTATGTCCTCATTTAGATCTTTTTTTAATTCCCAAGTACAAAACTAAAGTCTCGTAGGTAAAAACCCTAAGAAATTAATATTTTTCTTTATTTTTATTAAATATTTTTTAGATCTTCCCGGCATAAGCATGGGCTGGGTGTGGTTAGGTGTGATACTTTTCGTAATACTCATTAGTTTGTGCCTCTTCCTTGCTGTTCGATACCAAAAGGAGCACAAGCGTCATCTGGCACTAAAGGCAGCCGGTTTGGCCAACTTTGAGGAGGGAGCCGTGGGGCACATTAATCCCGATCTGACCCTCGACGAACAGGCTGAACTTTTGCCCTACAATCGGGAATTCGAGTTCCCGCGGGAAAACTTAAAACTGGGCAAACAGCTAGGAGCCGGAGCCTTCGGCGTGGTTCTTAAGGGAGAGGCTAAGGGCATTCGGAAGGAGGAGCCCCTCACCACCGTGGCGGTCAAGATGGTCAAGAGAACGGCCGACAACGAGGTTGTTAAAGCACTGGTTTCCGAACTTAAGATAATGGTCCATCTGGGCCAGCACTTGAATGTGGTCAATCTGTTGGGAGCCGTCACCAAAAACATCGCCAAACGTAAGTTTTATTATCAGAGAATAATCAAATATTATTATACCTTATCTTATTTTTAATAAACATTCATCTTTCCTCAGGCGAGCTTATGGTTATAGTAGAGTATTGCCGTTTCGGTAATATTCAAAACTTCCTTCTGAGGAACAGGAAGTGCTTTATCAATCAAATCAGTCCAGATACCGATCACATTGATCCCACAATCATGATCCAGCGCATTTCCGACAACTTTGACCTGCACCGGTAAGTAATAACGGGCTAGTAAGGTGACTAACAACCCATTAATTTATAGAATTTAAAATTTAAAACCCCAAAGCTAACTGACCCTATCTTAGATAAGCATTGTGTTGACTAACTCTTATATTGTTTTGATTTCTGGTTTTGGTACTTGGTATGCTAAAATTAATCCACCGACTAACAATAAACCCAACACGATCCACAACATAATTAACTATTGATAAACTCCACACACACACACACAAAACCACTGAATGTTTTGCACCTGTGCTTGTGATCCCGCTCCTGGTTGTGGTCTCCTCTGTGATCCCCGCTCTATGTGTCTCCCCCTGTGTACTTGGTGTGGCAACTAAACATCAACTAACAGCGATGCGAATGGTGGCAGCTTGAAGTACGCCAATGTCATTTTCCCGAACCACTCGTACATAAATGAACTCCACAACAATAACACGCAACCGCCACCTCATCGCAGAAACTCGGACAATGATCCCCGATTGGGCACCCGAGCCGGACGACCGGGATCCGGTACGGCAACCTACAGCTACGACCGCCAGATGGATACCTGTGCAACCGTGATGACCACCGTACCAGAAGGTAGGTTTCCACAAATCAGTTATCAAGATACAAGAGTTTATATAAAATATTGTTGAGCGCAAGCTAAACTTCATCTTTTTGTAATCCCAATTAATTAATGACCTCAATCTCATATCATTCTCAACAGATGATCAAGTAATGTCCAATAATTCAATACAGCCAGCCTGGCGTTCAAATTACAAGACGGACACCACAGAGGCGATGACAGTAACCACCGTTGACTTGATCAGTTGGGCCTTCCAAGTAGCCCGCGGCATGGACTATTTGTCTTCCAAGAAAGTGTTGCACGGTGACCTGGCTGCCAGGAATATTCTTCTATGCGAGGATAATGTCGTAAAGATATGTGACTTTGGTCTGGCTAGGTCCATGTATCGAGGAGATAACTACAAAAAATCAGGTATAGTCACTTTAAGAAATTGGCCGAAGCTGAATGCCGGCTTAGGGTCAGGAAATATCTACTCTTACACACATATTTTACACTTCATTGACTCAATTTTCATTGTGATTTCAGAGAGCGGAAAACTGCCCATTAAGTGGCTTGCGCTGGAGTCACTTAGCGATCATGTTTTTAGTACGTACAGCGACGTTTGGTCGTATGGAATCGTTCTTTGGGAGATGTTCTCGCTGGCTAAAGGTCCCGTATCCGGGCATTGATCCCAACCAGGAGCTGTTCAACAAACTGAACGATGGCTACCGAATGGAGAAGCCACCATATGCCAACCAAGAGCTCTACGAGATTATGCTGGAATGCTGGCGGAAGAAGTAAGTGTATATCTTCTTTATACAATCTGACTAAATTATTTAATTTACAAACTATTATTCCAGCCCTGAGAGCAGACCTTTGTTCGCTGAGCTGGAAAAGCGTTTTGCCGACATGTTGGGCGAAGATGTAGCAAACGTAAGCGAGAAACATACAAATTAGAGTAGTTTATAATACAATACCTGTACATTCTAGCACTACCTTGACCTGAACAATCCGTATCTCCAAAGCAACATGGAGTCCATGAAGAACCAGTCTACAGATTACCTTGCACTGATGGGATCCCCCGACGAGCTGGCGCCCGCAGCCCCGCGCTACGTAAACGGACACATAGTGCCCGATATCCGTGAGTATTCTTTCAGCCATGGCCATCGTTCAGGTTACTAACTCCGCACAATCACATCCATCTGACCATCCAAATGCACCCACTCACGCTGGCACACTAACTCAGGCATCGAGGAGCTGCCGGACGACTATGTGGCGATGAGCCCGGACTCCGATCCCGATGCCAGCACAGCCATATTCTCACCCACGCGCCTCGAAGGCGAGGCCTCCGACTTTCCGGACTTCTCAAGCGAAACAACTTTTAATTTCCCAGCGGCGCGCCAGTCGCCTACGTTAAGTAACAACCTAAATAGCGGATCGAGTAAGCCGCTCCGCAAGAAAAACGGCATGCCAACGGTAGATGCAGCGGATCAGGCTCCGGAGGAGATACCCATGCTGCACCGCCGCTCCGCCGGATCGGATGATGGCTACCAGAGTCCAGAGCAGAGGAGGCGATTCAATCAGGGCCTCAAGCAGCAGTATGTCACGCCCACGCCTTCCCCCCGCCATCATGTGGAGACAAAACTCAACGGAGAGTCGTCCGAAAACTATGTGAATGTCAAGCCGCCAAGGAAGAATATCCCTGGCAAAAGCACATCAGGTGGTGGAGTTGTAGCACCCACGGAAGCCTTCTCGAATCCCAGCTACCAACCACTGTCTACCGTCAACGAGAAGGAACAGCGAAGGTATTAGAAAGTCCCGTAGCCATTAGCTTAAGACGAAGCCTCTACGCAGCCTAGTTGGAGTTTTAATTCAATTTTAAATTAGAAAATGATAACGTAATAAATTAAAACATAAAGTTATCTGCTAAACAAATTTCTAATGTAGTGACCATAATTGGCTTAAGGAAAACCTTTGGAAAACGACACAGCACGATATATTTCAAAATTTGTAAAATTTGAACTTCACTGTTATGGGGGCCTTTAAAAACGATACTACTTAGTGGCATTGTCAAGACTCTGATATAGCTTTAGGACCACACACTCACTCCATGTTATATACTATTAATGCCATTTCATGTTTAAACTAAGTCTAGTTATAAGTCGGTTATACTTATCTATGTAATTATTTGTCTTGTATTATGTATGCATGTACCTACGACTACTCAAATACAATGAGTATAATAACAATATCAACAGACCTTTTGTTATTTATTTATTGTTAATTTTCAAGTGAGTTGGACTTGACTTCGTTTGCGGCATCTTTTCTAATGCAACGTCGTTTTTCTTCTAGTTCTAGTTCCATGAGTTCGTTCTTCAGATTAATTGACCGTAGCTCCAGGCGGTGTTTCTCAGCAGATCTGATATTTTCATTGTAATAAAATCTCTGTTGAAGCCGAATTAACGTAATTTTCTCATCGTCCAAAGATCTGTTTTCCCTGATGGGCGAGAGTGAGGACTGGGATTCGGTTGCCAGCGGAATTTTTCCGCAAACTCCGTAGGACGGTTCCTAAAATAAGTTTAAATTGAAAGGACACTAAATATAAGTGAATCTGAACACCAAACCTCATCGATTGATTCTGTTTGAATAGGGGAAGTTCTATCGTCTGAAAATAGAAAGTGTAACAATTTAAAAAGTTCTTTGAGGGTAAACAAAAATAACACTCCCTTACCTTGGTGATCCAGCCGTTCGCTGTCCAGTGAGCTGCCAGGATCTGGAATGTTATCATACACCACAGAAACACAACTGCTGACTGGATCAAACTCTTCCGCCATGAGAAATCTGGGCAGCATTGTGCCCTCGTTCTTAAGCTTGGTGTTCATGTTCTTGTACTTATCCTTGAGAGTTTTCCAGGATCGTTGTGAGCCAGTGAGGTTAGATAATTGCTGGGATAACTTCTCCCAAGTGTCCTTCTTTAATTGGCAAGTGACCACATCGGAGCACTTATTATCGATGATGTGCTTGTAGGGTTGAAGAAGCTCCAGCAGTTTCATCTCTTCGGAAATAGCAAAGTTTTTGCCCCTTTTACGCGTTTGCTTTTCCGTTTGCATTAGTTTAAAAAAATTTTTATTTAATCGGGATTAAATAAATCAGGATTGACACTTCGGAATTACAAAGCAGACTTAACAGTCGGACTTTCCTCTGTCGATCCCCGTCCAAACTATCGATTTGTCGATAATCAATCTGTTGTCACCTCAACTAAAAACCCGTATTGTTAAGAAAAAGTTAAACCAAGTTCTGCAGTGTCCTGATATCTCACTTTGGTTTAAAAATGCACATTTTCATTAATAAACATGTATTTAATATTTAAGATATGAAGGTATAATAGCATGCCGCCGTTTAAGAGTAGTGTGAAGATAGCGATGTTGATGGCAAGCCAGAGAGAGAAGGCAAAAAGGCGAACCGAGATTCTATTTACGTACTGTGCTTACATATATGGAATTAGGAACTTTACGAGTGGATTTCATTAAAAAATTAAATAATGTTTTTAAACAAACTACAAATTAGCGATAACAGACACAGTATATACCAACAAAAACTTTTAAAACTTAAATTTGCCGATTAGAGCCTCGGCTGCCGAATTAATCTCTCATTCCCCTTCAAAGCGTCGTGAACTACAGTTGATTTAAAACGAAACGGAAAGTGATTTCTAACAACGCGAAAATAAAGTTAACCAAATAAACCGAATTTAAATAAAATAAATAAAAGTGTTTTAATTGTGATTAAATATGAGAATTCAATTGTAAAAATCTAGAGCCGCAAAGCTAAATAACAAATTGAGCCACATGGCACTCGTTCCCTGGAGGATTATTTTGACAATGCTTCTCATTGGAACCTCATGGAGTTATACATGTAAATTGCTTTCTTGAAATCTCAATAAAAAATGATAAACCGCGACCATACGAAAAATAAAATGAAACAGAAAAGAAAAAAACCTCAAAAAAACACAGAATGGATAAAGATTTCAGTTTGCGCAAATAAGAAAAAACATTTTCAGAATAACCTTTAACATTTTTATAGAATCTACTATCTATCAGCAGTATTTTAAACTCTTGTTATATTTCAATAAGTGCTACAAGGCGAATCTTTTGTTATATTTCATTTTAATAAATCGTGACAACACGTCTGTTCGCTATATGGCGCCATTATCTGTTCAATTGTCTTAATTTGACAACGCTGAGAACTTTGCACTCCAGCCGATTAATCTCCGAATTTTAGAGCTTTCCAATTTAGTTAATCTTGAGTTATTATTTATTAATTATTTTTTGTCACGTCTATTGTTGTTGCTATAAATTAATAATTGAAGCGAAAGCCAAAAAGGAAAAGATATATAAATCTAAAATCTCTCTTAAATCTATATATTAGGTTGTCAAAAAAGTGTTGCGGTATAAAATTGGTTACAATAATGCGATTCAAGTCAAATATTTTTTGTTTTGTTCGATGACGCGTTCCCAACGAGATGCCAACTTCATAATGCCCCTCTCATAGAAGCTCGCTTCCCTATTGGCAAAAAACTCGGAGCGTGGCGCATCTTCGACCACCTCTACACCAGAACGAAAACGTTGAACCCATCGTTGTGCGGTGGAAATGGAAACTGTATCGGGTCCATAAACTGCACAAATTTTATTGACGGCTTGAGATGCATTTTTGCCTTTATGTAGTTACTGTCAAAATGCCGTATTTATTATTTTGTATGACTGCGACGCTATAACTCCGCACGACTTAAAGAAAAATGGTAGCTAAATTTCCAAACAAGTATAGCATGACCTGATGCGACGAATAAAACAAGAACTAAGCGCTTTCAGCGCCAACTAGCGAAAATACCGCAAGACTTTTATAAAAATATTATGAATGTAATAAAATTAAAATAAACTTGAAAATAATTAATTACCTATTATACTCTACATATTTAGTAAAAGCTTATTCGGGTGCAGAAGATTTTATTAAAAACTGCGATGAATTTAAAGTAAAAGTTGTAACAAATTCTCATACTCCACAACCTTTTAGTACCCACGATTCAGTTCTCGGCGGATACCGATGACCTTACCGAAAACTGCGGTGGTGAGAATGGAGCTCCCCTGATGACACCCTGCAAGAACTTCATAATTCTGAATGCCCAGACAACTACTACACTGAAATGCGAGGGCAACGAGACAATGAGCTGGTGGACCAACCACCCGAGAGAATCCATAGGGGAATACTTTGACAACACAGAGGATTCAGAGCGACCCTATGGCACCAGCCTAAAACTATTCGAGCTGTCTGCCGATGATGTGGATGCCTATTTCTGCGTGAAGGATTCCGAATTTAGCCAGATTGATGAAGGCGATAGGTCAGTAGACACGATGGTCAAGCTTGTGAGGCAGGGCAAAGCTAGCTCCATTTATGTGTACGTGGACGACCCACAGAATAAGCTGGTACCCGTTGATAGTCAAGTCATGGCTCTGCTGGACACCGAAGTGGTCATACCCTGCAAACCAGCGATGCCTGACACGGAGGTGGTGTTGCAGCACAATAATAAAGATGTAAGTAGAAAAGACCAGATGTTAAATTCTTTTAAAATCATTCCAAAAACATAATGTTTGATGCATATGATTTTTGAGCAAAAATCCATTATTTAGGCCCGTTACGTTATATATGTATACATGCATATATTACATGTACCATATGTATGTGTCAGATCGATAATTACACCTTTTATCATTTCGTCAGAGTTCATGTTCGAGCTAAGTTGTCTATTTTTCTTCTTCAGATAGATAGCTTTGCCTCATTTCCTTTTTAAATTTTGTTAAAATTATCTGTTCGTACTCGTACTAGCTTGACATGACAAAATACCGAACTGTAAATCAACTAGAAACGAGACATCGAACTTCAAACGAGAGGCAAACAACGAGCCGTTACATTGAAATAAATTTAAATTTTATACAGTTAATCATCCGGATCAATAGCCCAAGGGATTTATGCTGCGGGCTTAGTAGTATAACCTACAAACTCATCACTTTCCTTTATTTTCTTTTTTGTGAAAAAGGTTGAAGGTAATCCCAAGTTCTTCCAGAATGTGAGGTACGAACCCAGGTGGGGCTTAACATGCCCTGTCATTGATCCTTTTTCCGGTTACTACGACTGCACGGCCGATAAATTTCACGATAATCAATGTTACATACATTCCAAGTATGCTACAGTTTGTCCTAGAATGTAGATTCGTAGTTAGCCCCTTATATCTCATATATTTATATATATATATATATATCTGTACAGTCGATCCATTTCCCAGATATAAAACTATTTTAGCGTAGTCTTAACCAATCAGCTCCAGTCCCACAACTGCATTGATAGGCAGCAGAAAGTTAATACGTTGTTAGGCTTCCATTTGATTACCCGATATCTGACCTTGTACATGCCTCTGTGCAGATGCATTCCAGCAAATCTGTCGGTCGG
The DNA here is from genome assembly GCF_018153835.1 of Drosophila eugracilis. Classification (NCBI taxonomy): domain Eukaryota; kingdom Metazoa; phylum Arthropoda; class Insecta; order Diptera; family Drosophilidae; genus Drosophila; species Drosophila eugracilis. The sequence continues at coordinate 623,528 of NW_024573245.1, forward strand.
TACAATCCGCAACGGGGATTCACCATCGAAATCCGCAGCATCCTAGATGGCGGCGATTACTATTGCTGGCCCAATCCGCCCTACCCGCATAACGAAGAGGAGTCAACCAGCATAGAAGTGCACTTTTATGGTAACATATTTCATCTAATTCTTTGTCTTCCAAAGCCACTGTCCTTCCTAAAAAATATATTACAAATCTAAACTTTCTATAAATGCTACTACAAAGAGCGCAAGCCACTACCGATGCCCGTGATCAAGACGTCTGTAGAACACCACGTTTTCGTGGATACCAACTTCACTCTCGTGTGCGAACAAACCGCCTATATTAAAGCAATGTACGTAATAAAGTGGATCACTCCGTCAAGCTTAAAGGTAAGTAAATCGAAATCACTAAAACCAATTAGCCGCTCTATTTTCTAAGATATCGTCCAGTATAATACTAAAAAACCATAAATAATTTAAATATAAAATAGTTAATTAAACAATATCTAGAAATTTGTATTGTCTTAATCAAAGTAGAAGCAAAAAACCAATCGTAATACTTTCTTACAGGATCGCATAAAAATCTCCAACGCAGAAATCGACCCAAAGTCTAGGAATAACACCTATCAGACAGGCAGGAGCACTTTGACGGTATATAACGCCCAACCCTCAGACACCGGTGTTTACAAGTGCGTGACCACAGACAAGATACAACATAAGGAACATTGGACCACCTACAGGATTAGAGTCTTAGGCGAGTGTCCAAACATATGAAAATGCGTTTTATCAATAGTAGTAATATGGAAATATGTCTTTTTCTACCAATTCCAATAAGCAGGACAAGGCGAAAGCTACTTGAATGTGAGCGATCCCTTAGGTCATTACAATGTGCAGGAATTCGCCAACCGCACGATCCAGATGACAGCCAACTACGAAGGCTTTTCCACGCCCACCTTCAGCTGGTTTAAGCCGGACGGAACGGAGGTCAGGCAGTCTGAGAGCAATTTCAATATCCAGTCCACGGAGCAGAGCACAATGCTTCAGGTGCTGAATGCCCATCTGCAGGACAGCGGTTCCTATGTCCTTCGAGGTTCGAATTCCTTCGGGGTCGTAGATCGTGTGTACAACGTGAGTGTGATTGATGCCCCAGAACTGAGGATGTCAGACGCCTACGTTCAGGTGGGATCCGTGGCTCGAATGGAGTGCACCGTCCGCGCCTATCCACCGGCGATTGTCACCTTCTTATTCCGACCCTGCAAGCTGGTGCCCCACTGGCCTACCTGCTCCTCTTTCAACCAGGACTTTGGCGTAAGTATCATGTTTATATTTAATCTTAAGAATATATCCTTGTTTCCGGAATAAGGGATATAATCCAAAACATTATTGTAATCCATTTTGACAACTAAACATTTGTGTTTGTCCCTTTAATCCTCACCCAACTGCTTTTACTGTGTCGTCCTATGCTTCGGTGTTGTCGTCCTGCAGCTGCCAAGTGAACAGGAAAAGTATCAGGTACCTTATTTCTTCACAACCCCCTTTCAAAACCTTCGAGTGGTATCTAACATCCTTTTTTGCACGACCCACAGTTCCAGTCCAAGCCGCGACCCGGGAAACTGAGTGTGGAAACCATATACGAAGTAGCTTTCCTGCCCACGGAGCCGGGAATCCTGACCTGCGTAGCTCAGAATCTGGTGGACGGAAAGGAACGAAGGACAATGACCAAGGCGCACGTATTGCTGGGCAACATCTCCGAGAACATGACCATATATGGCTTTGATAGGGATCACAAGATCGCCAAAGAAGACGATGTGAATTTCACCTGCGAGGCGCTGGCTTACCACTTCGATGGAAATCTTAAATGGTTCATTAATGGCGAGGCTTTGGAGGAGTCCAAACGTAAGATACTTTAAAGCTTTTTTGTCCTTTGTGCATAGCCTATTTTTAGTACAAATTAAGCCACCTAGTATAAACGGCTTTAACTTTAAATTACTTTCAACTTATTCCTCAGAGGTTTCAATCGAAACTAGCCAAACCGACTACTCCTACAAAAGCACTGTGCGTATTACTTCTATATCCGACAATGATCGAGGAACATACGAGTGCCGGGCCTACCGTAACGTGAGCCACTCTGTGTACAGCAGCAAAGAGATTGCCTTACACGTCCACGATCCCTTGGCACCTCAGTGGGTAAACGCCAACCAGAATGGCAACTCAAAAGTCAAGCGAAAACTGAGCCAAACTCTGGAGCTGGAATGCGCCTCCACGGCAGTTCCCTTGGCCACAGTGCGGTGGTTCAAAGACGACAAGGAGCTCACCGAATCGAAACTCAGGCATATCATAGAAAAGGAGTCCAAGCTACTCATCACGCACCTCTATCCCGGGGACGAAGGTGTCTATAGGTGTGTGGTGGAGAACCGTTTGGACAAGATCGAGAGATCCTTTACGGTGGTTATTTCAGGTAAAGCTGCAATGAGATTTTAATCATATTTTATTTCGCATCCTTAATTATCCTATCAAACCTTTTGACTCTCAGAAATGAAAGAACTCATAATACATTTTATTAAATATTTTTCAGATCTGCCTGCTATGAGCATTGGATGGGTGCTATTCTGTATTGTACTATTCCTCGTCCTTATTGGCATAAGTCTCTTCCTTGCTGTTCGCTACCACAAGCTGCATTCTAAGCTAAAAACTAACTTCCAGAATGGTGATGTGGACAACATTGATCCGAATCTCAACGTGAAGGAGCAGGCTGATCGTTTGCCCTATAACTCGCGATTCGAGTTTCCGAGGGAAAACTTAGAACTGGAAGGACAGCTAGGAGCTGGATTCTTCGGTGTGGTTCTGAAGGGAAAGGCTAAGGACATTCGAAAGGAGGAGCCCCTCACTACCGTTGCGGTTAAGATGGTGAACCGAACGGCCGACGACGATGTTGTGAAAGCACTAGTTTCCGAACTTAAGATAATGGTCCATCTTGGCCAGCACCGGAATGTGGTAAATCTGTTGGGAGCCGTGACCAAAAATGTAGAGCAACGTAAGTTAAAGATTGTTGTAGCCGAACTTAAAAACTACAAAAAAATTTAAAAAAACACTTCAAAATAATATTGCGAAATTATTATAACAATTATAAAAATTATAAATGTACTAGCAATAGCAATATTTTTTTAATTAACATATATCTATCTATTTTCAGGCGACTTTTTGGTTATAGTAGAATATTGTCATTTTGGCAATCTTCAGAACTTCCTTCGGCTAAACAGGAATAGCTTTATAAATCAAATCAGTCTAGATACCGATCGCATCGATCCGAAAATAATGACTCGGGCTAATGACGGGTCAATAAGGTAGCTAACAACCCTTTAAGTTTAATAATCTAAATAATGTAACCTCAAAGGTCACTTAATTCCTATTAACTTTTATGTTGTTTTGCTTTCTGGTTTTGGTATTTGCTAAAATTAATCCACCGACTAACCATCAACCAATCCGTTAACCCAAAAAACACTGAATGTTTTCCGCCTGTGCTTGTAATCCCGCTCCTGGTTGTGGTCTCCTCTGTGCTTCCCACTCTATTTCTCCACCCCTGTGTTCTTGTGGTGGCAACTAAAATTCAACTAACAGCGATTCAAATGGTGCAGGCGGGAGCTCGGACAATGGTACCCTTGAAAGAACACGAATAGGTAGGTCTGATCCAAAAGAAGAAATCATCATCTATGTATGAATTTTGTTATGCTATGTTGTTTTTCATATAATTTTAATTTCGTGTCATTTCCTACAGACAATAATAATTTACCTATACCCTCAATACAAGCAGCATCGGGTTCCAATTTGGAATCGGACACCATGAAGGCGAATACGGTGAGCACTAGTGACTTGGTCAGATGGGCATTCCAAGTGGCCTGCGGCATGAAGTTCTTGTCCTTACGAAATGTCTTGCACGGTGATCTGGCTGCCAGGAATATTCTTCTTTGCGAGAACAAAGTCGTAAAAATATGCGACTTTGGTCTATCTCGATCGATGTATAGAGGGGCCTACATGAGAACAGGTATTTAAAATTTGTGAAGAAGTTTATTGACCTCAAAACATATTCCACTAACAGATGATGTTGATTAGTAGTGATGTATGGTCTGTTTTAAGAAATGTATACTGGGTCAATGTATCTACGATTTAAGAATATTTCTGCTTTTAAATTATTTTTAGGAGCATGCAAATTGCCTATCAAATGGCTGGCCTTGGAGTCGATAACTGATAATGTATACAGCACATACAGTGACGTTTGGTCCTATGGAATTCTCCTTTGGGAATTGTTCTCGTTGGCTATGGCTCCGTATCCGGGAATTGCATCCAATGATGAGCTGTTTAAAAAACTGAACGATGGATACCGAATGGAGAAGCCGCCATATGCTAACCAAGAGCTCTACGAGATTATGCTGGAATGCTGGCGGAAGAAGTAAGTGTATATCTTCTTTATATAATCTGACTAAATTATTTAATTTACAAACTATTATTATAGTCCTGAGAGCAGACCTTTGTTCGCTGAGCTGGAAACACGTTTTGCCGACATGCTGGGCGAAGATGAAGCCAAAGTAAGCGAGTAACATTTAAATAACAAAAGTAATTCAGATAATTTCTGTACTTTACAGTACTTGCTGGTTTTGAACGACCAGTATGAGAAGAGCAACATGGAGCACATGAATGACCAAACCACGGATTATCTAGCGATGATGGGACAGAACTGTTATTCCATTCCTGATTTTAATGCCCCAACGCCAAGACAGTTAAGTAACAATCCCAGTAACCTAAACGAGAAGAACGCCATGCCTAAAATGGATCCAACGGATAAGGCTTCGGAAGAGATACACATGGTGCACCTCCGTTCCACAACAACTGATTGTGGGCCTAGAGCACCGACAGCAGCCTTCTCAAATCCCATCTACCATACAACTACTCATGAGAAGTAAAGGTATTAGAAGGTCCTGCAGCCATTATCTTAAGACTAAGACCCCCAAACAGGCTAGGTGGAATATGTCCTTTTAAAACAATAATATGTAGTGGCATTGTCATAATTCTGATATAGATTTAGAACCACACACTTACTCCACGTTATATACAATGATGTTTCAATTATAAATAGTCGATTACACTTATCTATATAAATAATTGTCTTCTATTATGTATATACTATACTGTACTATACTATACTATACTATACTGTATACTACTTAAATACAATACGAATAATAAAGAAATATCAAAACTTGTTGTCTATGATGGGCATCTAAAACAATATAGGTCTTCAAATTCATTGATCTAAAAAGAAATGGAAAAACTGGAAGGAATGCCTTTTTTTAATAGCGTCATCTGTAGCTCAAACCATTAAACCAATGATTAATAACTGATGGTGGAGTAGCAGCCCATTTAACGCCATAAAACCAAAACGAAATTAGGTTTAAATATGAACATTTTCTTGTAAATTTTATAGTCTAACATCTCAGCGTACATACGGACAAACGAGAATACTGTCAGGCGGACTTAACTTACTTTTCAACAAATAGGTTCTCACCATAAGTATTTGATGTTTTTAATCTAATTACCATTCATTTCAATTTCGCTTCAAAAAATAATTGTTATAATAATTTATTCCACCGTTTGGTAATAATTTAGTTCTTTCGGCTGTTTTCACTACAGTTGCAGTGCAATGTTAACTTTCCACTCCGTTTCTTCCCACTGTTACAACCCATGAACTCATAATAATAACTCATGTTAACCAGCAGTGTGACCAGAAAATGTTCACATACTGAATTTTTAAAGAATTCTTTGTTTGGGGAAGCCGTATTGCCATCTGGCATCACTGTCAAGCTCTGTAATTTATAATAATATTTTTTAGCCCAATTCGATTGTTATTTACTCGGCCGCAAAATGATGGTAAGTGAAATCATAAGCCCAACGAAACTTCATAATAGAAGTATTATTTAAACAATTAAAGTACATGAAAGTACTTCTCTTTCGTGGCATCCAAAACGACGCCCCGCCCGCAAACAAAGAAAACCTTATCATTAAAAAAAAAATGGGCGTAATTAGAGTCCACATCAGTTAATGATTTTTTGCCCCCTAGGACGGCATCGATGACTCAAATCTGCTGAATAGTCCCTCCGCCAACAATGGCGCAACAATAGAAATCGCCTCGCCCACAAATCCGCTGGTTAATCCACCAGCAACAGGCGGAGCACCCGCACTAAGTGGCGCCACAAACGGCAGCGGATCTGCCACATCGCCGGATAGCTCCTCCTCCGCCCCGGCCACGCCTGCAGTTCTCGGCGAGAACGCCCTCCACGTGGAGATTTCCGATGCGTTGAGCGAAAAGGAAAAGGTCAAGTTCACAGTGCATACCCGCACCACTCTGCCGGGATTCACGAAAAAGGATAACAATGTAGTGCGCCAGCACGAGGAGTTTGTCTGGCTACACGATCGCATCGAGGAGAACGACGACTACGCCGGCTACATTGTAAGTTTGTGGTCCATGACATTGATATGCTGATTATTTGTCGAAACTTAACATAGATTCCGCCCTGTCCACCTCGTCCGGACTTTGATGCGTCTCGTGAAAAGTTACAGCGCCTTGGTGAAGGAGAGGGTAACATGACCAAAGAGGAGTTCAAGAAGATGAAGTCAGAGCTGGAGGCGTAAGTAAAAATTATTGCTTATATTTATTGCGCATACTCATTTAGTTCATGTCTACCTTATAGCGAGTACCTGGCCACCTTCAAAAAGACGGTGGCCATGCACGAGGTTTTCCTGCGCCGCCTGGCAAGTCATCCTGTCTTTCGCGTTGACCAGCACCTAAAGGTATTTCTAGAGTATGACCAGGATTTGTGCGCTAAACCACGCAAGAAGATGGCCATTTTCGGAGGCTTTGTTAAATCCCTCGGCAAGACCACAGACGAGATTCTGCTGAGTGCCACTGTGCGAGATGTGAATGACTTCTTCGAGAACGAGCTGCAGTTCCTCACTGAATACCACGGTCATTTGCGGGAGGCAGCAATCAGGACGGAGAAAATGACACAACGCCACAAGGATGTTGGCGACTCTCATCAAAAGATTTCAAATGCCTTGACGCAGCTCTCGACCACAGAAAAGGGGAATATGGAGACTTTTGTGGCTAAGACGGCGGAGATATTTGAAAGGATCAAGGTGGGCATGACTAGTAAAAGATTTCATTTGTGTCATTCTTTAATAAGAAGAGGTCCTTTCCTAATATTTATTAGAATCTGGAGACCCGAGTAGCTAGTGATCAGGACCTTAAGCTAGGGGACACATTGCGCTATTATCAACGGGATAGTGACGCTGCGAAAGCTCTACTAATCCGGCGTCTAAGATGTTTGGCCGCCTACGAGACCGCCAATCGAAACCTGGAAAAGGCCCGATCCAAAAACAAAGATGTTCATGCGGTAAGATTAATTAAAGTCTAGAATACGTTTTTTCAAAACTATGTTTCAGATCGTTCTAAGAGCGATTGTTCTCCCCTTAAAATTTTACAGCGGGGCAATTAATTCTCACGCTTCACTAATTACAAACAACAACATATTTGCGTTCTTGTATTTTATTTCTACCGTCCACAATCCCACATTGCTCTGCTCTCTGCTCTGCCTATCCCTCCCTCTTCACTATTTGTGCGTATTTGTGGTTCTGTTTCTGCAGCCTTTGGAGGTGCAAGAGGTATTTGGCATTTAAAGTTTTAATCGTCGGTTTAGTAGATGTGTCTCCACCCCACGTAACTGCTGCATGCCTTCCACCGTTGCTCCACCCCTATTCACTTTAGCATGTCCTTTTTGTGGCCCAATGTAATAGAACTAAAACATCACTAATATATTATAATTAACCACTGTTCAGGCCGAGACTGCTCAAGCGGAAGCTTGTGAAAAGTTCGAGTCGATGTCTGCCTGCGGAAAGGAGGAATTAATTGGATTCCGCAACCGACGGGTAGCTGCTTTTAAAAAGAGGTAAGTTTCGATTTTTAAAATGTTTAATTTACTAATTTTCCGATTCTCCAATTAAAGCCTCGTGGAACTCTCTGACTTGGAGATCAAGCATGCCAAGACCCAGTACGAATATTTGCGCCAATCGCTGCTAGCGCTCAAAGAGATTGCCTGAGACGGGGAGCCGGAGGCGGAGGAGCCGGAAGTGGATGAGGGATAGGAAAATGAGTCATCCGCACATTGTTTACACACCCCATTGAAACGCATTCCTCATCGATAACACACCCCCGGGAGACGAAGTAAATCAATTGTTTATTGCTAAGCAAACAGTTTATTATTGCACAGGCCAGATCGTGTGCAACATTATTACCTTAGCCCACGTATTATATTAACGAATATCTATTTGTTTTGTGAACAGAGCGCTTTTATATTTGTCAAACAAGCATTCCTCTCTAAAGCATAAACTACAACTATATTGTAAACACTTGCATTTGAAGCAGAATATAAACAAGAAATATTGTACAGAAGGCGGGCTGTTTGTTAGCAGTTAGTATACTAGCATTGCTTGGTATCGGTTCGGTAGCCTGGATACATAAAACGTTCCAAAATTTAGCGTCCCAAGGAGATTCCTTCCCCACCGCTGCTGAAAATTGTGCTTCTTCCCAAAGTTCTTCAGTTTCCTCTAGTTGTTTGTTTTTTGGTTCAAAAATCGTCAAGCCATGGATGAATTCGGCGTCTTTGATTACAAGCGCCCGGCCAACGCAACGGCTCCGGATTCGAGGACCTCGACCTACCGAGGGCATCGTCACATCACTGACCTTAGGTTGGGAAACAAGCTAAATGCAAGGTTTGCGGACAAGGGCATTTATGTGAACGATCCCATACTCTCGGAGAAACTAACTTCGGAATGCATGGCCAATTATGTGTGGAAGGTGAGTAGATTTTTCTAATTTCTTGCAGCAATTGAATGTTTCCACTCGTAATCTTTTAGTACGGCAATCCAAATACTCTAACAAACCCTTCGCTCAACATGAAAACTCAGTACATGAAGCCATTCGAGGAGGGCTGTCTTCGATTTATAAAACGGAAGATGAAACCCATTTCTAGCGTTAGTCATGACTCTTATGTGCTAAAAGAACTGCCAGAGGAGCAGGAGATAATACCGATTGCAATGCCCACACCGGTGGCGGCCACAAAGCTGGTTATTGACCGTTCGCAAGCTTTATACAGCAAGTACCTGGACCCCTCCGCCACCACCTATAATCTTTCCTATGTGCGCTTGAGCCCCCAGGATGTAAGCGCCAGTGTAGCTGCCCAAGATAATATAACATATTGGAATTGGAAGGAGAAGATGCCGCCCCCACGGAAAGTATCACCAGAAGAGGATCCCACGCTGTGCGACGAGGGTAACACTCATGACTGTCCAAAACGACGCTGCGAGTTCCAAAATCTCACAAAGCGCGTTCCTCATTCGGGAATGGTCACCGAGGTGCGTGCTAATTATACAGATCCGCAGTTCCGAAAGGTTGAATTTGATCCGGATGTGAAACCGGTACTGGTGCATGAGGAAGTTATGCCGTTTGCCACGAAAAGCGAATACGCCATCTATGGATCTGGGGATCCTGTTATTAAGTATGTTTGAAAGTTCCAACCATTTTGACTTTCTGCTCACTTCATAAATTAATGTAATAAATGATTTTAAAAAAAAGTTTCGATTGGCTTTTACAGTGTTGATATATTTTTAGTGGCAGTTATAATTTAACCATTTATGGAGACCGCTTCTACTGTAGTTCATAAAATCTTGAATTAAAATAGTATATCCAAAACGATTTAGGAAAAGAGTCGTACAATGGTTCATAAATATTAAATTTGAAATTTTGTCCATTAGATCGGAAATCATTCAAATGAGTTGAAGCTGTATGGAAGCAGGTGGTAGGCGGAAGTCACCAGTACCTCATCCTCATCCTGAATCGCAGGAATGCAGTTCTCCTGCTCCGGTGGCGGTGCTTTTGCAATATAGATGGGAATGTCCTTGTGTACAAACTCGAGGATGAACTGGCGACAGACACCGCAAGGTGTGGTAAACCCATCGGGATGATATGCCACAACAGCACCCGCCGTGTATTTCATCTCGCCTTCGCTAATTCCCTTAGCCAGAGCACACCGCTCCGCACAATTACCAGGAGTGAACGCTACGTTTTCGATATTGCATCCCGTGTAGATCCTACCGCACTTAGCACGAAAGGCAGCACCTACTTTAAACTTGCTGTACGGCGCATAGGCGCACCTGCGGGCGGAAAGCGCTGCTTCCAGCAGCTCACGACCATCTTCGCCTGCGGAATATATGGACAATGAAAGGGGATAATGTTTCACTAAAATAAACGCAGCACTTACCAACAGAACAGAACGCCACCGTATACTCCTCCAACATTTCGGGATGCGGCAGATTTTCAGATTCACTGGCTCGACCCTTGTCTCCATTGAGACGTGCCTCCCGGCGGGCCAGCTGACAAAGAAATCCTTCTAAGGTCTTCATATACTTCCCTAAGACCTTCTGTAACGTTTTCTGACGCAGTTCCTTGATCTTACCGCCAGCGCACTTAGTACCAGATTGCTCCTGGCGACGAGCTAGATCACACTGCAACGACTCCAGTTCCTTCATCTTCTTCTCTAACTCCTTTCGCTTGAGCTCATCTTGTAAAGCATTCAGGTTTTTCATACACCGCTGGAGGAGCTTCCGCTTTTCCGACATTTCGTTAGACTTAAAATTTATTTTTAAAAAAAACTATGTATTTTTGTAAGCCGGAAACAACTACTGATTTTTTGACAATCTGTAAAAGACAAATGTTAATTTTTTGACAAACTCAATTGAATCATAATATATATAAACTTACGTAGTTAATTGAAAAACCGTATACATATCTATAAAAATCAGCCACTGCTCCGGTTACCCTCTTTCAGAAATCGGGAAATCCCCTGTAATTGAAACTATAAAATTCGCTAGAAAACACATTTAATGTACTTATTTATGTACATATACATAATTAGTGATATTTATTTTTAATCAGGCTATCAAATTCTTTCAGAATATTTCTATGTGGAAATCTTTAGCAAGTTATTTGTCTCCCAATATTTTTATACATATATCGATAAACGTTTAGCTTTCTTTAGTAGTGTAATTTTCTTTATTTCAGGTGATTAGATTAAAATTATATAGATTAGACTATTTCCAGGGGCAGTGACGTGTTGTGGGGCAACCTTGAACTAGCCACCGCTCTTGCTTTCTCTCCTTTCCAACAGCGTTATTTCCGATATGTGTGAAAACTGCTAGGCAACAAATTGAAGATCGAGGTGCACAGAATGGGATCGTCACTCTGCAAAGGTTCTTCCTTTGCAGCAATCCTCGCATCAATAGCCTGGGCCACATAAATGGGTATATCTTCGTTGGCAAACTCCCGGATAAATTGTCGACAGACGCCACAAGGAGTAGTGAAAACATCAGGCTCGTAAGCCAATACAGCTCCGATTGAAAATTGAGTTTCTCCCTCGCTTACGGCTTTAGTAAGGGCCGTTCGCTCTGCACAAGAACACGGCGTAAAGGCTGCGTTCTCCACATTGCAGCCAGTGAAAATCTGTCCAGTGGTCTTGGCCTTAAAAGCAGCCCCCACTTTAAACCCACTATATGGCACATAGGCCCGTTGACGCACTTGAAAGGCAGCTGTTAAAACTTCTTGAACCGATGGATCTGGAAGTCAATACAATACACGTCACAAAAGAATTGCAAAAGAATACAACTTATAACTTGATATTAACACTTGGTAGTTGTATATATATCATAATTATATATACAAAATGGTTTTAAATATATATTATGGATAACTTCTAAGATATTTAATGATCGTATTTTTCATTATTTATCTGGTAGATGAACCTTACCCAGACTGCCGAAGCTGACCACTTCCTCCGCCTTTTCAGGACGTGCAAAATTTTTGGTCAGATGTGTCATTATTATTTAATATTTTTGGTCAAGGGAGGAACACCTCTTTTCTAAAATTTTGTTTTATTTTTAGCAAGGCGAGTGCGTGGCTCGTTGTTTCCCCTTTGAACGTCCGCTGGCAAATGGACAGTTTGTGGTGACAGAGCCGCGCAAAGTTGGCTATGATGATAGCGCTCTCCGTCGTGTGGTGGTGACAAAAATAAACACTTGGAGAGAAAACTATTTGACTGATAAGCAACGATCGTGGAGAGCAGTGAAAAACACACAAACAGATGCGTTGCCTTGTATAAGCTAATTAATCAACAAATAACGAGGGTGGGTTAACAGAATATAACAAACTCGGAATCACATAAACTATTGCACATAGGTTTCAGCGGCATTGCACCCTGTCCGGGCAGTATATGCTTTTCCTATTTTCCGTTCGAGAAACTGAAGCTGTTGGGCAGCAGTTGGAGAACGCTGGTGCAGAGCACCCTCAATGGAAGGTTGGTTGGCTTGGCAGCATATAGGGGGATGTCCTTGCCGTTGACGAACTCTGACAGGAACTGCCGGCAGACCCCGCATGGCGTGGTGAAGCCATTATCCTGCTGGGCCACAACTGCACATGCGACAAAATCGCGTTTGGCTTCACTGGAAAAGAAAAAAAAGTAGTAAAGTCAGTTATTATAGTAAAATTCTTATGAATTTTTCAAATTTGTACATATGTATGTCTATAGCACTGTATTGTTTAGATTTGAGAACCAATGTACATATGTATTTTATATTGAAATACAAAAATGTAAGCTTTTACAACTACACAAAATTGTTTTCCTTTGTTACGACCCAGATTATTGACAAACTAACCTAATGGCCTTGACAGCTGCAGTGCGCTCCGCACAAATGCAGGTTGCGTATGCACCGTTTTCAATGTTGCATCCTGAATATATTGTGCCATCACTTGTCCTCAGGGCAGCTCCCACTGCAAAATTGCTGTAAGGACAATAAGCCTGCTTCCTGGCTTCAGTGGCTGCTAGGATGAGCTCTTGAATTGATGGATCTGAGGAAAGGAAAATAAATTATACAGTTTCCTTTCGCGTTCCCTACACCGTACCCAAACTCTCGAACTCCCGCACATTGAGCTCGTCTCTTGCACCGTTAATAAACACCTGTGTCATGGCCAACGTTAATTAATAACGTTGTTAATAAAAATTTCGCAATAGAAAAAGCAGCTCAGCAAATAAACAGCTCAAATTATCACTCAACACAACAAAAGCTAAGGCTGCAACAGCTGATTGTGAGAGGGGCTCAGGACGGATGATTTTTCTGGGGGTCAATTAGAGGTGGTCATCTCAATTTCTAAAACAATATTTCAAGCAACTTTTTTACAAAATGTATTTAAATATTGTCAGTAAAAAACCAAATTTAAACAAATTCTGGGAATAAACCCTATTAAATTTACACTTGCATGCCTCTGTTGCTATCTAACGTTTTCCAGCACTGTTATACCCTCGATAAGTAAATACACAGGTGTATGTTGGTGAATTTTGTTTGTGCCGTACACATACTCCCAGCAATCCGTGAATTTCGTCTGGTTTATATCCCCCTTATCGTATAATTCAAGCCAAATCGGAAAAGTTAGCGACCGATTTTGTGGACACAACGACCGGAAAGACCGTGAGTGACTGTTCTTCTGGTTTCCCCGCACTATTAACCTCATTCAGTGTAATAATGTCGACGAACCCAAGACCCCAACACCAGCGACAACAGTCAGAGGACGTACAGATCTCGATGGGTGGATCAGGTGGAGGTTCTGGCGATGGCGTCCCTGAAAGATTACCGCCGATTAGCGAAAAGGATCAGCGATTTCCCTACTGCATCGTCTGGACCCCCATTCCTGTGCTTACTTGGCTGCTGCCCATGATTGGCCATATGGGCATTTGCACCTCGGCCGGAGTGATCCGTGACTTTGCCGGCGCCTACTTTGTGTCGGAGGACAACATGGCATTCGGGCGACCGACTCGGTACTTACGATTGCACCCCAAGTACGTAGAAGGCGGTAGCTACGCGTGGGATGAGGCTGTGTCCAAGGCGTCAGTGCTGTATGGAACCCGTATTCACAACATCTTATGCGACAACTGTCACTCGCATGTGGCCACGGCTCTGATAAACATGCGCTACAACAACAGCACAGGATGGAACATGATCATCCTCAGCATGTGGCTCTTTGTCTGCGGGCGCTACGTCGGGATCGGAGGCTTCATTAAGACCTGGCTACCGTTTGCGATACTCCTGACCGCCTGCATCCTGCTGGGTGTCTACTTTTAGTGACTAAGAATACGTTAACTTTACTTTTAAATAAATGTTAATATGGTGTAGTTTAATAAATAAATAAATATATGGCGTAGTACTGTTCGGAAAAATGGTCTTAAATGAGTGTAGCTGAGTCCATTAAGATAATTCGGCTTTAACTCTTTATCTTTGTGTTTTTGTATAGTGCAATCAATAAACTGATTATTTATTTATATATCCGCTTTTTGTGAATCTATTATGTGAGATATAGAAACATTAACTAATAGCACTTAAATCGATCATTCCATTAAACTAAATCTCACTTTTATTGGACGGTCAATTAAAATACAAATTGGCAATAAATATGGTTGAAAATAACGTTTATTCACGGGGACTATTTAAATGATTGTATTTGGCGTGTATTAACTTCATATATCCTATGGCTTAAAGGTAGTCGTTTTGATTAACTTGTATTAATCTTCGACGGCGCGCGTGACTTCCTCAGCCACTTCAAGGAGTTTTTTCCACTGCTTTATGGAGAGTGAGATGCCCTTTTTGCCGGGCAAATTTTCGCCGTTCTTCTCATAGTACTCTCGTATGTCCACCATCTTGCGCCCGCGGAACTCGTTGATTCGCACCTGGCGAAGTCCCTCAAGAGTCCAAGTGGTTGGCCCATCTCCGGCATCGGATTTCGTAGAAGATTCCTTGGCCTTCTTGTTTGCCGGCGGATTGCGCTGTCATACACAGAAGATAAAACCAATTTGAGATTGTTAATTTATTTCATGTTGACTTACATCCTCTGGGCCGCTGTCGCTTTCCGAAGAGGGAGTACGTTGCTTCTTTGCTTTAGGCATTTTTTCTATTATTTTTTACGTTTTGCGAAAAATAAAGCAAGCCGGTAAAAAATGTGTGAATGTTCAAGCGCGCTTACAGGAAGAGCAAAAGCAGCGATATATCGATAAAAACAGCAGTTCAAGAAAATATCGAATTATATCTGATTTAACTGGATATTTTTTCTTTATAACAACAAAAATAATAGTTTTCATAGTAATTTAAATCTATTGTATGCAACTGAAATTTTAAATCCGTGATAAATATTCAAAACGAAATGAAATATCGATTACTATCGATTTATTTCAGTGTTGGGAAACGGCGCGTACTTTCGGCCGGCGTCACTTTAGAACGCGCATTTTTTTGCAGACTTTTCATTTTGTAATAAATTGTCTTAGCGTCAGTACACTAAGTGCTGAAATTAAATTAAGTTGTGCAAGTGGAGTTATATATTTTCTCTTGAACTAACTAGTGGTAAGTGACTTACAAAATTATAGTAAAGAAGCGACTAAAAGGGTCTTTTGCATGTGTTTGTGCGCGTGTGGTTGTGCAAATTTTTTGTATTTTTTTTCACCCGTGAGAAGTATTTAAATGGCAAATAAAATGGCCAAGAAAACCGACAATCCTGAGAGCACCGGAAAGGGTTCAGATGGTGAGGAGGAGGAGGAGTATGCTGTCGAGAAGATCATCGACCGGCGGGTGCGCAAAGGAAAGGTGGGTAATCCGTAACGGATAATTGCCTAATTTCTGGTCCTAAAACGGCATTTTCCACCTGCAGGTTGAGTACTACCTCAAATGGAAAGGCTACGCAGAAACTGAGAACACCTGGGAGCCGGAGAGCAATCTCGACTGCCAGGATCTCATCCAGCAGTACGAGTTGAGTCGCAAGGACGAGGTATGTGCTGCGGAGCTTAGTACAGTTGTGCTCGCTTGGATTTCTATTACATCTTATTGTTATCCGTAGGAAAAGGCGGCTTCTTCTAAAAAAGATCGACCAAACAGTAGTGCCAAGGCCAAGGAAACAAACACAGGACGCGTCAGCACATCAGCGACCACAACAAGCAAGCGAAAGTCCGAAGAACCAGCAGGTAGGTAACCCACCCAACCCAACTTGGAAAACTCCGGAGTGTAGGAAGTGGTTTACGTAATGGAGTGTACCTATGAATAGGTACCTTCATCATATAGTGAAAATCAGTTGCCGGTTAAAATAAGAAGCTTAAGATACATACATATTCTTCTTGATCAGTACTACCAGCCAAGCCGATCTACCCATGTCCGTCCTTGTTCATTTGAACACAGATATCTTAAATACCTTGAGCCTATATGTTGGGACTAAGCACTCAGATTCTAATGAAAAAAAAGTCAAAAGTCTAACTTCCTTTTCATTTTAATTGTTTTTTTTACCTATACATTTTTCAAATCACACCGTTATTTTAGTAGATGTACTAGCTTAAGGCCATAAGACATCACGCCACAGGTTTTACCAATAGATGTTTATTATATATGGATTAGTCTTTTTCTGGTTTTGTTTTTAGGACCCATGTCCATGTTCTCCGATATTTCAATAATTGAAACAAAAAAAAACGGTAACAAATTAAATCTTAAGACCTACAAATTTTAAGAAATATTCTGCAATTAAAGGAATTTTTAATTCTCTTTCCTTAGCACCCGTTAGCAGCAAAGTAAAACGTACAGCAGAGGTAGAACAGGACGGCGGCATTTCCGCAGTTGGCTCTACAGGATTTGACCGCGGCTTGGAGGCCGAAAAGATTCTGGGAGCCTCTGACAACAATGGGCGCCTGACATTCCTCATTCAGTTCAAAGGCGTAGATCAGGCTGAAATGGTGCCCTCTTCAGTGGCCAATGTAAAAATCCCGCAGATGGTGATCCACTTTTACGAGGAGCGCCTGTCCTGGTACTCGGATAATGAGGATTAAAACTGTCGGCTGAACGACAGCGGAAATGAGCGCTCATATATCTAACGAAAAAAAAAACACTTAGAATTATTTCTAGCCTACCTGCAGACGTTTACAAAACTCCCCTACAACTCATGAAACGTCGGACAACATTTTTATATGTAACCGTCAAGCACTAATATTTGTATTTATGATGTTTTCAATGAATAAACAAAAACTATGTTCTGCCGCAGTCTAGACATCTATTGTGATGGTCAGGGTATGATGCTCATGTGTTGACCATGTGGCTGTAACTGGACCTTTATTGCCCACTCAAAAATTTCCATGTAATTCCTTTTGTTTAGGAGTGTGCTGGTAATAGTTCTGTAACTCTTTTTTTCTCTTATGTTAAAATTATGCTTAGCAAGAGTCGAAGGACATGTAGACTATTAGCTGAACGGATAAATTAAATATGGTTATAATCTAATTAATATTAGATTGCCTCATTTGCCTTAAGAAAATAAGGATATATAACATAAAGACGCTCCAATATAATAGTTACTTCGTTTTTTTCTATAATTATCGCATATATAGGAACCTCACTAGTTATTCAGAAGTTTATTAGCCACATTGCATTCTGAGTTCTCTAGCACATTTGCACAACAGGACCAGTGGCGTCTTCCCGGATGTCCTGCATGTCCATGACCGCAGCCGATGTATCCGGGCATTCGTCCTTCACATGAGCACATCACATTCCGGTTGCCTTTTCCGGAACAGAAAGAACAGCAGTGGTATATTCCCGTATGCGGGCGAACCTGACGCGCCTGAAAGGTAAAAGGGCCTCCCTTGATTGGTCGCTCGTTTATCGTGATCGTGAGAATTAGTGAACCCTGGGCGTCCGGCGTAAAGGAGATGTTGTAGGTCCCGTCCCGATTGTCCGATACTTCTACGGGCAGAAACTTGGAGCTCGAGTCCTTGTATTTCAACATGCAGTTAATCTCGAGTCCACCGTGACATAGGGAAACCCCATCAGCATCTCTGGAGTGAAGCAGAAGATCTGCCTTCTTGTGGAGTCGCAGCTGAGAGAAACCTTCCCATTCCAAGGTGCACAAGCCAGGTTCCACCACCTGCATGGTGATAATACCATATAGAGGAATATCTCGCTGGTCCTTCGTCGACGGAGCTCTTATTTTTGGAAGAAAGTGCAGGGAGTCGGAGATCTGGACAGAAATGGGATACTTCTTTATGGTAAAAAGTTTTTTAATAAACGATTAGTTATCCCACTTTCGGATCCACTGGAGGCTTAAATTGTTGACAGTATTCCAAGCGCCTAAGAAGTATAGCAACAAAGCTCAGGATCTCGACATCGGCCCCGATCTCGGACAACTCTTGGCTAAATCGTACTGCATCTTGGGCCTGCTGAGTACGTTTCTCTATGGGATAGCAACAAATCAAATAGATTATACTTGAAATAAAGAAAATCTCACCCAAATCCAGTTGCTGCTTGACCACAACTTCTACTTTGGATTCCCTGGCTCTACTGATTTGCTGAAGAAGGGTCCTACGATGCACTTCCAGAGCCTCGATGTACTTCTGCATATATCGCTCTACTTGACTCTGGATCTCGTCACATCTGTCGTTGATACCTCGTGCTATAGAATTCAACCTTTCGATAGAGTGCTCTGCATATTGACAAAGGGGTCGAGTTTGGTCCGTAGCCTCTTTAAGGAGTTTTCCCTGATGCGTAATGGCCCGGGAAATGGCTTCATGTCGATGGCCTTTATGAAGCAACACTAAACAGTCGGTGCAAGCTAATTGCCGGCAGTGGGTACAGAATGCCTTAAGTTCGAAGCTGGTATGGATTCCACATCGCAGCACCAGCTTGCTATTGTCTCCCAATCCCAGCTGCTGTTGCTTTTGTTTCCTGGCGCGTCTTAGTTCCAGGATGCTTCTCATTCGGTGATTTGAGGTGCTTCTTTGTCTCTCATGTGCCTCCTTACACAATGTACAGAGGTTCAAAGTGCAGCTGATGCAGTGATAGGTGGCCTAGA
This sequence comes from Drosophila eugracilis, assembly GCF_018153835.1. Classification (NCBI taxonomy): domain Eukaryota; kingdom Metazoa; phylum Arthropoda; class Insecta; order Diptera; family Drosophilidae; genus Drosophila; species Drosophila eugracilis. The sequence goes on from NW_024573245.1 coordinate 642,525, forward strand.
AACAAAAACAATGTGGGCCTTTGGTCAGCCGTCAAACTTCTCAAGACAGTCTTCCTTACGCTGATCTCCTCGGTGCAAAGAGAGCACCAAACCTTGGATATTACATCCTCTCCAGCCTTCAGTCGCAAGGCCTCAATGCGTCTTACTAACAAATAGTTTTGAGGAAGCTGTCGTATTCCACCCAACGGAAGATCCGTAGGATAGTTACAGCTATGACAACGAATACATCGGGTAGACGCCTCGCTTACAAAGCTTCCGGTGAAACGGGTGCCGAAGGAACTAGTCGATCGCTTCCCTTCACTCTTGGACTAATGAATGGACTAATGTTTATTGTGCATCTACTAATCTCGTAGTCTTACCCTGATCACTAGCCGATCCATGGACTTTTTTCTTCTCAGGCTGAAACTTGCTCCTCGTTGCCTGGCAGGTGCAATTGTAGCCGTGAGTTCAGCACTCGAACCACCCATATCGGATCTTAGACTATAGCTTGAGGGATCCTCACTACGGGCTGGGTCTGGCTCCCACAAAGACTCGTCTTTAAAGTTCTCGCTAACCAGACATTGCAGGCAAAAGGAATGCAGGCAGTACAAGGTTCTAGGATCCGTGTAGACATCCAGGCATATGCCGCATTTAAGATCATCCGTAAAGCTAATGGTGTTCTCGGGAGGAGTACTGGGTCTCAATGTTATGCTGGGTGATGGTGAAACTTCGGGAGAGACCGCTGGCGATCGTGAGGGGCTTCTAACAAGTGGTGAGGGCGCATCAAAAATCTCTGCTCGCGGAGAGACTGTAAGAAGAAGCTGAGGTAGCATCTGCAGCTTAGGTTGGGTAGTGTCTGGTGTTGGGGGAGATATCCTCAATTCCGGTGAAGCCTTCAAGCTTAGCAACCTCTTAGGATGCAGCTGCTCCTTAGATTTGATAGGCTGGGCCACTGTTGCATTACTTGCCTGACTACTGCTGCTACTTTGAACAGAAACGGAAGAGGCGCCACTAAGAATGTTGTCTAGTAGAGATTCAGGAGACGTAGAGCTGCCGCCTCCGGCCAAGCTACTGGTGGGCTCACTGCCACTGTCCCTGTCTTGAAGTGCAAGTTCCTCAGTGGTGATCCCAAATGTTCCTACTTTGACGCCATTGGACAAACCCAAAGTCCTTGACCGTGGCATGGAACTAATTGGCGCTAAAGCTGGTAGTTTTGGTACTATTGTTTGCTGTATTTTCGAATTCGCTTCACTTTTGGGGGCAATGGAGAAGGAAAAGATCTGTGGTGCTGACTTGCGTCGAACAACATCTACCATGGGAGCAGCTTGAAGATTTTTCGACGGACTCCGTGAGTTCTTTCGCAGGGAAATCTTAGCAGAGCTTAGTTTCAACATTAGTTTTCCTTGACCCCCAATGGGTGGTGCAACTGTTGGAGGCAAAGAAGTCGGAGCCACCACTTCGAAATCCCCCTGGATGCGTTCATAATCGATTACATGGCTACTTTTGCTTCCGATGCTCGTTTTCCGCTTGAAAACGATTTTTGAGGGATTCGGTTTGCTCATGTTTCCAGATTATGAAATTCTGCAGTTTGGCCACGGATTCTCGGCAATCTGGAGCACCAACGAGTGTTCTCTTTGCAATTGGGACTGAAACTGAGAATGGGTCTCGGACTTGGTTGCTGCCTAATCCAATTACATTCCGCATTGGAAACTCACGGCGCAGTGCGAATGGAGAGGTGGCCAAAGACTGACACTGACAATTGTGCAATTATATATTGTGGTTGCTCATTCAAAATAGTTCTCCCATGGAGACTCGTTATTGATTGACTATTTCGATTTATTGGCCAAGAAGGGAAATCGGTACTTCTAAGTTCTCCGTGGATGGTTGGAATTATACAGAGATATTAAATATATCAAAAGGAAGTGTTACCACTAATCTGCCACTGAATCGTGACTAATCTCACCGAAGTTAAAACGAGAACTCATATAACTTCGCGCCAAGATTTTGATACGCCTTTAAAAATCTTAAAAACGCAGCAACATATTTGAATTAATTATAAGCTATAGGATCCTATGTATATTGAATAGCTATATAAATTCGACGCATAATTTGGTTTATCGCAATGTTAATGCAGAATTTAAAAACGAATGAGCAAGTTGGCTTTTGTTAGCTTGTAAACTAAGCGTGCTAATGGCATAGAAGCTTGCTGATATATAGCTAGATCAACACGCCTTGTAATACGTCTTGAAAAATAGGTGTACTTTTTTTATAAAAATAACCCGTCCTCAGCGTTACAAACATCTCACGAAAGCTACTATGTTGTCAGAAAGGGTATAACAACTCTAAATTTGGAATGATATCTTCAGTGATTCATAGGCAAATTTAACACTCATTTCCTGAAAAATTAAAAGAAAACATTTGAATTTAAATTGCATCCCCGGCAAGCGGGCAATTATATGCTTTCTTTTATAAATTGAATGTTATATTAAAACAATAAAAATAATTAAAAACCAAGGCCTTAATCATATTTTTGAATTCTTAATAGTAGGTTTAAATTTGTATTCAGAATAAAAATGTCTTTTAAAAAACTGCAGGGCAATTTGAAATATTAAAAAATGAACACCATAAATGCGTCATTTCATAAATGTTGAGTGTGAATTGCTAGTAAAAAGTGTAAAGTATCTGAAAAATATTGATGATATTTTAGTTTAATGCATCTTTGCGAATTAGTTCCGTTAATAGCTCCATTAGCTGATCGAATGCACAAGTAGCAACTCTCATTGACATAACACAGTGAAGATTACAAAAGCCACAGGAAGCTTTCTCTCCGGCCTCGTTCTCGCCAAAAACCCTCTCACAAAACCCACGTTACACGGTGCCGCTCTTTCTCTTTCTCAACTAAAGGGAAATTAATGGGTGGGAGAGGGAGCTTTTTGAGCCCATTAAACGTAGAGTAGAAAGGTATCTTATATTCCTTAAAATTCGTGTAACTATATACCACTTTTGCGCATATATATTATTAATACAAGTGCTAAAATTAAAATTATTAAATTTTGTGCTAATAGAATTTGTTATTACCGTATTTGATAATTAATATGCGTTTTTTTCCGGGAGTACCTCTCATATTATGGTTGGGTAATGGGTATGTGAGGGTCGAGTCTCTGGATGTTATTTCTTCCACTTTTTTTTAGTCAAGCAGCTGGCCCAGTGGCTCTTATTTTCGACTCGCTCGTAGACATCAGTTGCAGTTCGGAAGCGGAATCGGCTGATGTTGTTGGTTCGGTTCGGACGTGGAATATTTCACTTTTGCACGCTCCTATTTTCGACTTCAAAGAATCGGCGAACGCGCACAGAACAGACCGATAAAACTTTCCCTTCACTCTCGTTTTCCGCGACGCGATTTACATTTTCAAGTTTGGTTTTAATGTGTTGTATTCGATGTAATTAATTTACATTTATAACACCTTTTCAAAACTCATGGAATCGGACAAAATCCGTTGACCCATTGTGCCATAAGACTTTTTCCCTTGCGTTTCGCGGATTGTCGGCTGTCGGCTCTTTCTGCCCATTTATCGTGTTTTGCTTTGGTGTTGATTTTCGTGAGCGACGCACACTTTTCTGTTTGGCCTTGCTGCTTCAGTTCTGGAAGCCACCCCCACCTTTGTAAATCTCAACGTTTGCCGGTCCTTACCAATATGGAAACGGTACGTATTCGCACCTTTCTCCGGCCTCAAATATTGAAAGCTATTTCTGGGCTGAAGAGAGGGAGAGCGGAGGGAACCGGCATCTGTGTTACAAAGTCCGGTGCGATAATGCTAATGCTGCTCGAGATATTGCGTAAAAGGTTAAAGTCGCTTCTCCCCGAACTGAGATTCGATCGTTTTCGATTGATCATCGCGTCAGTCAATGAACTAAAATCACACAGACGAGATATCATAATAGTAGATATTTTATGCTGATCATCGTCTGCGTTGTGATTTCACGTAACAAATAAAAAAAGTAAAAAAGGGGATTCCTCAGCATTAAAACTGTTTTAAACTTAAAATATTTATTACCCATTTAGGAGAATTGTTAACATATTTTTAATTAATTGATTAATTAGTGTAAAATGGTAATAATTGTAGACTTCATTACTTCACTATTTATAAATGTTTTTCTATTTATTTACGATGGCAAACGATTTAAAATAAATAATACATAGGGTAATGGGTTAAAGTCTTTAACCTATTGAGATTGGCCAGCACGCTTTGATTTGATATTTGATGAATAATAAGCAGGCACCTGCTGATAAGACCTGATTCCCATGACTCCACTTGGAGAATTGCGGCTTTAGAGACTAAAGTCTGTCACTTTTTAAAATTCGGTTTTTATAGGGGTAAGATATTATGGGAATAAACAAAACAAGTTTATAATTTTTGACATGGCATTTTGAAGTTTTTTATTTTTTCTTCAGAAAATCTGTTTTACCTTTGCGACTGTTTGTTTGCGAATAGTTAGGGGAGTCCAATTTTCTTCTTATGACCCATCGAGATAAGCTACAGCAATTAGAATTAGAATCCCAGACGTATAATTATTATACGGGCTTTAAGTCCATTTCGCGCACTTGTGCACACAAAAGAAATAAACAAAGTTTTAAAATCTCAGCACCAGCTAATATTAAATAAGGTGATTGTTACCTTTATTGCACAAAGGTCTATCCGTAAGGCAATGTAAGGTACTAATGTCTTAAAGGGATATATGTAAATAAATAAAAAGATCATGGAACTGATAACAAATAAAAATGTTCACTAGGTGGTGAAGAATGGCATGGAAAACTACAGATTTGGCAGTGTGGACTATGTAGTTTTCTTGGGCATGATTGTATTATCGACGGGCACGGGAATCTATTTTGGGTGCATCAAGTGAGTCACCTTCAATACAAATCATCAGACTATTGCCAAACAATTGCGTTAATTACAGGAAAAGCAAGAGGAAGCTCGAGGAGGCGGAACCCACTCTTCCGACGACAATGCCAGAAAGGCGCAAGCACGATTTCGGATCGGAGAAAATGAGTGAGTATCTGCTTGGGTCACGCAATCTCAAAGTTTTTCCCGTTGCTATGAGTCTGATAGCTAGGTAAGTATGATAATGCTTCCTTTGAGCATCCGTGTAATCTTTACTCCTATTCTAGCTATATATCTGGCGTCACGATACTAGGCACCACCTCAGAAATCTACAATTATGGCACGCAATATTGGTTTATAGCCATTGCAATCGTGCTCCAAGGCATAGCCGTCTCCTATGTGTATATACCCGTATTTTCGGCTCTTCAAGTAGGCTCTTCCTATGAGGTACGACACTCGCGACTACCAGAAACTGATTTATTGTTTTAAAACGTAATTAATCGGGAAGATTATGGTACAGTAAAAGTAAAAACCTAACATATTGAAAATTCTCATGCATTCGACAATATTTTTAAAAAAATTTAGGACAGTTCAGTTAAAACTTTGTTGATAAGAATGAGATACTTTGTTAGTTGTTTCCGTGTGCCCCCTTCTTTTCACTCTTTTATATATTTGCAATCAATGGACGGGAAATGTAGTGAACACTTTAATTAATCAAGAATCAGAGACCACCCTCCTTAAGTGGAATTTCTTGGACTTTGCTCTCGCCCACTTGTTGCGACGTTTTTTTATGTCCGATATAATTAATTGCAAAGTATTTTGCTGCCACTTGACACATGGGTTTGAGCAATTCCCTTTCCCGAAAATCAACAAGTGACGTTAGCTTTCGAACTCTACGTTATTGCCAGGCTTAATAACCAAATTGAAACTATTTTTATTTTAATGTATAAAGATAAATTTACTTTCAGTACTTGGAGATGCGTTTTCACTCGGTGATTAGAAGCATAGCATCGTTTATGTTTATACTGGACGAGGTAAGTTCAAGCTTAAGGACGGATATCTTAATACAAATAATCATTGATCTGTTTGCAGATACTGTTTCTGCCTTTCATTGTGTATGTGCCAGCTATAGCTCTTAATCAAGGTAAGCTATATTTTTTATTTTTGTTTTAAAAAAGCCTAAAGTATTTTGTTAATCTTGCAGTAACAGGCATTAATCTCCATGTGATTGCAGTGGTAATTGTTGTCGTGTGTGTTTTCTATACGTTTGTGGTAAGCTTTGGAGTAGGTGATCCGCAAAATTATGTATAACTGAATTATACATTTCTAGGGAGGGATCAAGGCAGTGGTCCACACAGATGCCTGGCAGGTTCTGGTGATGTTCCTTTCCGTTCTTGCAGTGGCTGTTTTGGCAACTGTCTATGCCAAAGGCTTAAATGCCCTTTTTGACGATGCAGCCAAAGGTGGACGATTGATATTTAACAATACAAACCCCTCGCCCTATGTTCGACATACCGTTTGGAGCGTTCTCATCGGTGGTTTCTCCTACTGGACATCTTTTAATGCCGTCAATCAGACCATGGTTCAGCGCTATATGTCTCTTCCGTCGCTAAAAAAGGCCCGTGCTTCCATGGCAATTTTCACAATTGGAGTTGCTGCATTCGTATCAGTTTGCTGTTATGTGGGATTGCTTATCTTTTGAAATGTACAAGGATTGTGATCCTCTTAGTGCTGGACTCATCACGGTGTGTAAATAATAAATAACTTTTTAGCCTTGCTAACCTTTATATTTCCACAGCATGACGATCAACTCCTGCCCCTCTTTGTTATCCAGAGTGTGGGTCACATCTATGGAATGTCTGGCTTGTTCATAGCTGGAATTTTCGGAGCTGCATTGAGTTCTCTTTCCGTAGTTCTTAACTCTACTTCCTTAGTGATCCTGGAGGATATAGTTCGCGGCTGCTTCAAGATGCAACCAAGTGAAAGAGCTTCCACCATTTTGGTCAAGTCAACTATCATAGTACTTGGCTTAGTGGCCCTCTCACTAGTGTTCGTCCTGGAGCAACTGAGTGGAATTTTGAGCATTTGCACTTCAATGACGGCCATTGCAGCTGGAACCACTTTTGGCTTGTTTACTCTGGGAATGCTCGTTCCTTGGGCCAATACTGTGGGCACTGCTGTGGGCGGAATTGCAAGTGCTCTGCTTGCGGGATGGATATCCTTTGGAACGCAGTTTACCATTGCAGCGGGCGAATTAAATTCTCAAAAGCTTCCCGTATCCGTGGAGGGATGTGTGGGTAACGTAACTCTTCGAGAAAACGTTTGGGTAGATGAGGAGCAAGTTTTCCCACTGTATCGACTGTCCTACCACTGGATAAATCCCATTGGTGTTGCCACAGTCATCGTGGTGGGCGCTTTAGTCTCCCTTGTGACCAAACCAACAAATATCAAAACTCTGGACCCGGATCTGATATCACCAGTGATTCACAGGTAAAAATAAAAAATTATCCCCAATGTACGATTAAATACTATAATTGAAAACTTCCTTTTCAGATTCCTTCCAAAAGAGTGCTTTAGCGGTCGCAACCTTCAAGTTCACGCACACAAAAACCTTCTAAATGTCTCCTGAAATACACGCCATAACATCCTGTGCCAAGTCATAAGGAATTGATCGAGAAATTGAGGTCCTGTGGCATTGAATTCCACCAATTTGTTTTGTTAGCGTAGTTTGTAGTAGTAGTTTCATTGCGGGAGTTACCTTACAAATAACCTAGTTTAGTACAATGCGATCCAGCTATTGGATTGGAAAACACAAACCGAAGTACAGGAACCTATGAATCTGCATCTCCATCTCCAGAGTGCACAATCATTGCCGTAGTGTAAATATTGTATTATATAATAGCTTTATTTAATTGATCTGTTCGTATCTGTTCTTCACTTTCCAGCTTATGTTCAAGCGTTATTCTTTGGCATTTTCGATTTGTAGTCAGCAGACTGTGTCTCATTATGTATTCCGTGTGACTTTACAAGCATAATGTCTGTGATAAATTCAATAAATAGATTATCGATCGAATTGTTTACACCTTAAATATAGTTAAGCGGTTGCAAAGCAGCAGGAATGATATGACCACTGTCTGGATCTGGAATCTGAGTCTGGAATCTGGCTGTATCTAGTCTAAACTAAGCCCCATTCAGGCGTAAATCACAAAAGAGGATGTGCCTTGTAAAGGCTCGCTCGTACGTACAACTAATTGACCTTTCGGTGATCTGCGACCGAAGACTGCCTTCTACTTATAATATACTTGCGCAGCTGGAACGAGATGACGATGAGGCAGAGGATGCCAGCACTCAGGTAGCTGTTGAAGACAAATTGTTGCGGCAGCATTTTACACTTGGACACCACATAGTCGTCAGGGGTGATAGTGGCCTAAAAATAAGAATATTAGTACAACATACAATCATAAAAACCATTATAATACCCACCAGCATAAAGCTGGGATTAACTTTGTTCCGCCAGCTGAATGAGGCCACCGTGTATTCATCAATGCCGAGCCGATTGACACTATGGCAAAAGTGATGTGAATGGCCGGCGAATGCCAATCTAGGTTTCAGTAGTTCCCCAAGCATATCAGTCGCATCCTTAGAGAGAACGTGGAAGCGCTCGCGGAACGTCTCAATGTAAGGAGCATCGTGCTCTTCGCACATGGTATCTGAAATACGATATGTTGGAAAGTGCTGGAGTAGAATCGGCTGGCTATATGGATGCCGTCTTGTGCGCGCGCACTCCGCCTCTAGCGGATACTTCATGCAATGCAGAGTCCGCGAAATGTTCTTTAATTCATCTTCGGCCTGTGTGCAGAACATACAACCATCGGCCTCCATGGCCATTGAGTTGATTACTACGAAATGTATTTGTTTGATGGTATACAGATTCACCGAGGAGTTATTTAGATAGTTCTCAAAGCGCGTCATAAAGAATGGATGCATTCTATAAAAATATTAAAAGAAATTATATTGAAGGAAATAGGGACAAGTCTTATTCATATTTGGATTACTTACTTGTAGTGGAAGCCAACGTCGTGGTTTCCCGCGACACTTATGAGCGGAATTCCCGGCGGCAAATTAAACATCTTCAGATATCTCCATACATACTCCTGAAACTGCTTGTCGCTCACCATGTCGCCCTCATCAAACAAATCCCCCAGGACGAACACCACGTCTGGTTGAAATAGACGCGACGCCGCCTGAAAGGCCCGCGTCATGTGCCACTCCCGGTAAAGCTTGTCCAGCCAATGGCCACGATGTGGTCCTAGGAGATGGGGATCCGCTAGAATCATGGCTCTCAGCGGATCGTCCACATACTTCTTCCGCTTGATCTCAGGCCACTTGCACTTTTGAAGGACCACGAAGTCTGCCACGTATTCGCAGAAGATCAGGGCACACAGTACGATCACAAAGCAGGCGTATAGGAATCGCATTTTTAGATTTTTTTAACCGGCTTAAATAATAATAACAAGTTCAATCCGACACCAAGGCGATTTATATCGATGGTTTAAGATATTAATATCGAGACTATAGTTACAACCACTCGATACAAATTTCCGCTATGCCGTATTCGATAACCTGACCATGGTTCTTAGCCTACAGCGAAATAAGAATTGGCGCGTTATTTAAAATTTAGTTTTAGCATTAATTAAATGTGAATAATTTTTTTTAGGAATTACACGATACGGTAAAAAAATTTCAATACTAATTTTAATTGTTAAGAAGCTTTTTAGCTAATATAGCGGACAGTTTATTTTGGAGTATGTGCTGGTTACGAGATTTCTAAAAGAGATCGTAGAAATAGTTTAGGCCCTGCCCAAGTTCCCAGATCGAAATACCAGTGCCCAACTCCTGGGCCAGCTTTATTCGCTCGTTGATAGAGTAAAGAGTGGGATAGAAGACAATGTGGCGACCGTCATCGTTTCTTAAAATAAAAAAAAATGAACTTACGATATGTCAAACTCTTACAATAAAAACTCACTTGATCTCAAAGAAATTTTCCACATCCCGCTCATCGAAAGTCAAATGTTTCTTCACATGTTTCACTAGATCCAAGTACTGGGAGAAAGTTATGGGGCCACCGCCATCGGGAGTGTAATCATTGCCATACATATTAAGACCCAACAGAATCTTAGAACGCTTTACTGCCATATCAGTACATCCTGCTGGAGCGATTGTCTCCACAGCTTTTCGCACAAAATAGAGAGGTGCATTTGCTCCAGGACGCTGCACGCTGGAGAAGTCGTAGGTCATAAGTGAAAAGGCGAATATGTGCTTGAACAGCTTGTCCATGTGTTTTTCGCCAAAAAGGTTTCCAGTATCCTTGCGGAATGGAGGAATAACTAGAATGAGGCGTAACTGCTGTTTCTGGAGTTCCTTGGCTAAGAACAGATGGAAGAATTATATTAATAATAATGAAACCATTAACCCACTAAACCTACCCATTTGAAGAACCAAAGTGTATAGGATTTTGTCATCTATGCGTCCAGCCAGCTGAGACCAAACCTCCAGAACCAGTCCGTCAAAACCATTTTCCTTACAGCACTTAATCAGAACCTCGTTGACTTTTGTCCTCTCCTGGGAGTCGCTAAGCAAAAGCTTTATATCCCGGTCGGTGAAGTGGTCGAATATGAATCGAGGAAACACTTAAATGTCAAGAGCGTAATTGTAATATTATAGGAATGGGGATTATTTTAGTACCTTTAACTGTTCTCTGATTGTGGGACTGTTTTCCCTTTCTTCGGACATCAGTTACCCAACCTGCATCGATGTCATGGGTTCCAGCCACGGAATAACTATCCCCCTGCTTTACGATCTGCAGCCAAACCGGTGAGATGATATCAAACTTCTTGGCGAAGATCTTGGCTACATCATAGCCATGGGAGTTCCACTGCAAAAAAGGTAATAAACTACATTACTACACATACACAAAAAGGGGGAGTCTTTCTTCTGTTTACTGGTGTCACATAGCCTAGGGTCGTGCTATTAAAGCGCCTCAATCCTGTCTCTTTGAAGTATCCACGATGATTAGTCACGATATCCTTGGCCAACGGTTCGGGGCTTACTAATCCCAGATCAAAAACATCGCTGTCTTGGGGACCGCCACGCAGTGAACTTTCCTTTAGTTTGCTCTTCGATTTCTGACTGTCCGGGGAGAGGGTTCCGTGAACGGAGATTACGAGGAGAAGCAGGGCGGCAAGGAGTGGTAGAAGCACATTTGAAGCACTCATTTTTGCCAAAAGCAATCAGGACCACTTGGCAAAAACGAATCACACAAAAACCAAAACAAATCGTATACAACAAAAGAAGCCGGCAGCTTAGAAAACAACACTTATCGGCGACTGTCGCATATGTTCTAAGTGGTCACCCTAAATTGTCTATCGAACTTAAGCAAATGTCTAACAAGATACTAATGATACCGCAATATGTATTACAGTTTCTTTGTCAAACTGTTTCTTTTTAGTTAATTTTACAATTAAAAACCCTTCTATAAAGACTTTAATAACAAATCCCGTACTTCCGATTCAAATTAGCCGCCTTAAATTAATCGATTAGTATTCCATCCCCCATTTCAGCACGTTTCGTTGCCATATCGCATCAAAAAGCTGCTCAGCTGTTAGAAGCGTTTGACTTTTTTTTGACTTTGATACATTTTCTTAGGCGCAATTGCTTATTAATTTGCAATTGCAGAAGAAACAATGCGTAATGTGCCGAAATCGTAAGTATTAAATATCGATGTAACTGCCTTAGATAATAGTATGCTCCATTTTCCAATCGGAAGACTCGGTCTCTCGGTCACAACTCCAGGCGGCAGTTCGGGGGCTCCGGACAGCGGACGCCACAACAGTTTGGAGGACATCAATCTGGACCAGTTTCTAAAGACGTCCAATTATGAGGACACTGTGAAGCAGCTGGACATTTACTATGGCATCGGTGAGGATTTATATAACCTTGGATCTGTGTGTAGGGCGGCCAATTGAGCACCAATTGAAAGCATCTATTAATAAGCATCGGACGTCGCGAAATGTCGACGCCCCAAGCTTGATTGTAAACAAAATCGTTTGTTTATTTGCACTGCCAATTAAGAGGCGATAACCGGGAGCTTCTAACACTTTCCCTTCCCGCAGTCAAGCGTCAGTTGCTTCGTTACCAGAGCCCCATTACCGGGCTGTTTCCCGTAATGAGCACAGACCAGGTGGTAGGATCCGTACGTGACAGCGTCTACTGTGCCTCCGCTGTGTGGAGTTTGTACCAGGCATACAGGCGGATTGACGACGACCGGGGTAAATCCTACGAATTAGGACAGAGCACCGTAAAGTGCATGAGAGGAATACTGGAGTGCTGGGTGAAGCAAGCATCTAGGGTGGAACTCTTTAAGCAGCGTCAGTCCAATCAGCACGCCCTACACAGCAAGTTCCAACTTCACACCGGAGAAAAGATCTATCCAGATGAGTTCTACAATCATCTCCAGATCGATTGCGTGAGTGCAGTAGGTTTTCTTGTCGAACAACATTTTATAAAAATGGCTTCCTTCCTTAGGTTTCTCTCTATCTGCTGTTCCTCGTCCAGATGATAACCTCTGGCCTGCAGATCATATACACCCACGATGAGGTGGCCTTTGTCCAGAATCTGGTATACTATGTGGAGCGCGCCTATCGTACTCCCGACTTTGGCATGTGGGAGCGCGGCTCTAAGTATAACAATGGTACACCAGAGATCCATGCCTCCTCCATTGGGATGGCTAAGTCTGCTTTGGAGGCCATTAACGGATGTAACCTGTTCGGCGAAAAAGGAGCGTCCTGGAGCGTTGTCTATGTCGACATTGATGCCCACAACCGCAATCGCAGTATTTTCGAAACCATGCTGCCCAGGGAGTCTAGCTCAAAGGTAGCACCATAATATATTTTGTAATCTTTTTCCCAATTTGCTTATCTTGATTTTCAGGGAGTGGATGCCTCACTGCTCCTAACCCTATCCTTCCCAGCATTTGCCTCGCATGAAGACCGACTGGTTGAGCAGACTAAACAAAATGTTGTTAATCGTTTGCGCTGTAAAATGGGATTCAAACGCTTCACTCGCGATGGTTTCCTCAGCAAAAACGAGGACAAATCCCGTCGCTATTATCACTCTGGGGAGTTAAAAGAATTTGAAGGCTTGGAATGTGAATGGCCGCTTTTTTTCATAGCCATGATTATCGATGGCGTTTTCAAGAACAATAATGAACAGATCGAAGAGTTCCAGAACGACCTGCGCCGCTGTTTGCGCACTGATGTCAATGGAGATCCTGTTGTGACAATGTACTACGCGCCGGATGGAGATGGCTCTTATATGCGTGCTCCTTCTCAGTCACTCTTTCTATGGGGTCAGTCCTTCTTCATCATTGCTCAGCTGCTGACTGCAGGACTTCTGCACATCAACGAATTGGATCCAATTCGCCGCTACTTGCCCAGCTACAATCGTCCCAGAAGGGCCGGTCGGTATTCAGCTTTTCAGGTAAGTTGAAATCGGGGTATATGTGAGGTATTAAACGCTATGAAGTGATTTAAATCCAAAGGTGAAAACAAAGTTCTTACCTTAGAAGATAATGTCTTAAATATGAAAAAAACGACAAAATAACTTAAATTTAATTAAATTAATCTAGCTTGAAGTTAGGATCAAAAAGTTCGCCAATTCCTAAAAAAAAAATACTAATTGTAAGTTGGTTGAAAAGACATTTCATAGCGTCTGGTTTATAAGGGTTTTAGAATTGCCTTTCTGGGAGTTTCTGCTTGCCGCCGCTGCCGCTGATGAGTTTTGTGTGTCTGCCGTGTGTGTCTGCGTTCGCTCCCAATTGGAACATTTTACACATAAGTTCTTTTCTGTTACCTAAGTACTTTGTATGGGTAAAGATAATAATTGGCTCTTGATATTTAATTCTATCTACATTCTGTTCATTCTCTACTACCAACCACTACCACATACTACCGCTACCACACATCTATATATCAAAAATGAACAAAATCAAATCCCAAATTGTATAATAATTGGTTTCGTAATAACAGGGCAAAGCTATTGATGATAAACACAAAGTAAGTAGATGTCCTGCTATATCAGAATAATTATTGATATCCAAATTCAAAATTATCTAGACTCTAAATTATACGTATGTGTACAAACTAAATTATGCTTTTTAGACCACAGACACATTCGCACCAAAGATCACTTAGTTAACTTATTGTGGCTTTTTCATGTTCGGCAAGATACACTGATCGAAAAGATATAACTATGACACACTTAACGATCAAAACACACACATACTCGTACACTATAGAAATGATTATTTGCTTATTTTCAGTATGAATTTTTATTTCTGTATTCCCGTTTTATTTGTATATAGCGAACAAATTTCTTTTTGGTATCTAAATCAAAAGTTTTCTCTTTACTCTTTTCGGTTTCCTTTCCTCTCTATATACCTATCAATATACTGCATATTTTGTTTAAAAATCAACATAAACACACACGCTCTATAGGCTAAACCGGGCACTGTAAGTAATTTGTCGCGAGACGTTTGGGTTTATTTACGTAGTTTGCAGTTCCTAATTCATGTAATTAACCAAAAGGCCTTTGTAGTTCAATCAAGCTTGTTTTAGCCTAATTTTGTTAAAAAGGTGTTAACACTGGGAATTGGCTTTAAAATATAATCAAAGTAAAAAGATCACACTTCCCAATGTGCTAAGCATTCTAATTAAAAATGTTATTCGGGGCAGCGCTTGAAAATAAATTGCCAAAAGACAGCAGCTTTGCTTGAGCCCTTAGAATATGTTTACTAATAACTAATTGCCATTGCTAAATATCCAATCCCCTTTACTAAAAATTCCACACTGCGCATAAAGAAACCACGCATACCTATAATATTGGATGACAAAAAGGTAATTTGTGGTTAAAATTTTGGACCTGGGCCGGGTCTTCTTAATTTTACTTAGGGACACAAATTGGCAGATATAATATAAATTGGAATTCTTATAGTAACCACGAAAAATTGACACCTAATCACGTATTAAAAATCTTTTAAAAATTTATTAACAAGACGTTTTTAAAATGTTTTCCAAATTCTTTTGTAAGTTATTTCCAAATTATGTTTTGCTATTTCGCCATTTAATCTCTGTCTGGCATGTTAAAAGCCCTCAACGCCCTATTCACTCCTTTGCTAGTATTCCCCCTATCCTTTACTCACTTTTAATTCCCCTTTGTGTGTTTTTGCATTTTGGCATCTGGCTAGTCAAAATTTTTCTTTTAATGTGATTAAAATCCAAGAATATTGAATTGGCCCCATGCATCCTAACATGTTTAAATCACCTTCTAAAAATAGTTACATTTTGTAATAATGTTTCGGCAATCCTTACAGGGCACTGCCACTGATCTTGTGGTGCAGATTGTCCTGATTGCCGAGTCCATGCGACTGCAGGCCATGATGGCTACCTATGGAATTCAAACACAGACGCCACATGAGGTAAGTCCACTATTCGTTTCCATATTTGATTGACAATATACAGCATATTTCATCACTTGTCCTCTTACAGGTTGAACCTGTGCAAATTTGGAGCTCCACAGAGCTGATCAAAGTGTATCAACATCTTGGAGTCAACAACAAGGTTGGTTTGTCTGGTCGTCCATCCAGACCTGTGGGATCCTTGGGCACCAGCAAGGTTTATCGTATCTGCGGCATGACCGTTCTCTGCTATCCACTGATTTTTGAGGTATCCGACTTTTATCTCTATCGTGATATGGCACTCCTAATCGATGACATAAAGACGGAGCTTCAGTTTGTCGGCAAGTACTGGCGTTTATCAGGCAGACCTACGGTGTGCCTGCTCATCCGAGAGGAGCACATGCGTGATCCTCAGTTCAAGGAAATGCTTGACCTATTAGCTATGCTCAAAAAGGGCTACTGCGATGGCATGAAAGTTCGCATCGGTCGTCTACAAAATCTAATTAGTAGTTCCTGCATAGAGCATTTGGATTTTATGAACCAAAGCGATCTGACCGATAATGAAAATGCGTTCTCTCAGATAAACCATGAGTACATCGGCTACCAATCACTAACAGATGTACCCAAAGCACTGACTTATGTGGAGGAGAAGATTTCCGTTGCGGTAAGCAAACTAATTTTAAGAATTCTAAAAATTCACATGTCTTACTCTATAAACTGAATTACAGCATTTTGATACTAAACCGACGCCGGATATCATTAATGCACTGCGCAGCACTGATTCCATATACTGTTTGTGCCAACTATGGGGTATTATTCTCAACCGAGAGGGACCGCACTTCGAGGTGAATGGCTTGAACGTAAATACAGCTTTAACGCAGCTTTATCACCGAGCTGGTTCCTTGCGCTACTGGCGTGCCGTGCGATACTGCTCTTCTCTTCTCCACCACATCGTCGACTCCATCAGTCCATTTATCACCACTGTGCTGGTAAATGGCAAAGAACTCACAGTGGGCATAATTGGCCAGAAAGAGACGGTGTTCGACAAGCCTATGACGCCGGCGGAGATTCAAAACGTAATGTACACGAGTGTCCAACCCTACGACGTCATCCAAGCTGTGCTGCAACAGGAAGTTGTTCTGTATTGTGGCCGCTTAATAGCGACAAATCCATCGATGTTCCGTGGTATATTGAAAATTCGGATTGGTTGGGTACTGGAGGCCATGCGAATCTATTTGCAAATCTCAGGTCAACAGAGTATCGATGTGGACAATCTCTCACCGTTCCAAGTGCGGATACTTCTTCAAAAAGTTCTAACTGTCAGTGAGTGGGCTGTGGAGGAAAAGTGAGTGACTGGTTTAAGAAGCTTAGATTACGTATCATATATTAATATACAACTTATCTTAAATAGGCTTACCACTTTGCAACGTCGTCAACTCGAGGGTTGCTTGTGCCGCGTGCCAAAACATTTCTACAACAAAATCTGGGAAATCCTCCAGCGAACACCTCAGGGTATTTTGACCCAGGGACATCACTTGCCAGCAACGCCCACTCTTACGAATATGAGTCGCGGCGAGTTGACATTTAATCTGCTGGTCGAGGAAACTCTGATTTGCATTGACCGTCCGGAAAGACGACAGATAACCGTGGAGCTTCTTTGCATTGTGGCCACCATTCTCAATCGGTAAGATATACACAAATTTATATCTTTTATAAAAGATACAACTGCTAAATGGTTGTTATGTTTTAGCAATCCCGAGTTGCACTTCAAACAAGCTCTGGACTTGGACGGCATCTTAGCGGAAGCTTTTGCAATGTATTGCAAGGATAACAATATACAGCACCAACCGCAGCCGCAACCCCAACAGACCAAGAATGAGGATCTTAAGGCTTTCTACTCGCTGCCATATTCGGAAACCACTGGTTATTTGGCTCGCGCCGCGGTCAACAAGGTTTTACAGGGAGGCATCTTTTCAACCACCGAGGAGGATGTTCAGCTCGATGGGGATCGTTTGCACGATGACAACTGCAAGGTGTCCTAAACGTAGGGACCCTGAAACTAGATTATGTACATAGCACAGTTTGGCATATCTTCGTTGCACTGACCCACCACTAGCTCGAATTTTGTAGCTATTTTATTCTGTTATTCTTATTTAACTTGTCTCTCTTTGTGTCCCTCGCCGTTCTCCTAGTTCTTAATTAAATGTTATGTATATTTTGTTGCAATAACCGAAGGTGTTACATGTCCAAGTGTTTGATGAGTTAATAGGTCAATAGCACTGGGGGTGGAAACCCAAGCAAATGAGCCCTAACCTTGCTTAATGCAAGCCGTATTGATTTGCGCCTCGACTTATATCATCTACAGTTGCCTATAAAAGCTCTTGCTCGATTCCCCACTCGGTTTACTTGACCAGCAGTCGTCGCAGTTGAACATTATGCGCGCTCCCGAGTGGATGAGTTCTGAAATGGCCCGCCTCACATCCAAGCTAGAGCGCTACAAACCAACTGGCAGTGGATACAACCGTATACAGTCGATTCGCCTATCCAAGAGCGTTACTCAAATGCTGAACAATCCGATGCCACCGACAGCGACCGCTGCAACCGATAGGACGCAGCAGGAGAGCTCCTTTACAACTCCGCGACGGCGTGGAGTCTTAAGTCGCAGCGAATCGGAATGGGAGGAAGTGTATCCCGCCTGAAGTTCAGCCGCCAGGAGAGTAGGGAAAGTGCCACAAGTGAGGACAGCGAGCTGCGGTTCACACATTATAGAAATTGTGCCACGCGAATTCCCTAATCGGGGATACTAATTCGATCTATGTACTTTGCAATATTTGTAAACTTTTATCTGTGTTAAAAATAAAATAAACAAGAAATACCCCTCGAATTTGTAGTGTTATATTGGATGCTTAATTGGGTTTAATTCAACGATGATTAAAAATAAATAGGATCCAAATATAAATCCATTTCGTTATTACAATCAAATTCGATTCTTTATTTTATTTCGTAATTATTCCACGTAGTTGTTAAGCTTATTTTGGAAATTAAACACTAAAAAAATAGATACATATTATAATTACGTTTTAAGTTTTTCGCTTGGTACAAAAATTCATTAATTTTTACATTTATCAATTTTAGTTCGTTTCGCTACATATAAAATAGAACATACAGAGTTAGTTGGCGTTTTACTAATATTAAGAGATTGCATATGGGAGATATTGTGTAGTTGATCAATTTTCATTTAAAGCCAACGCACTACATCATTATAAATCTTGATTTTTGATATGAATTCGCCTAGAAAGTAGTCGATCAAGCAAATGATATTTGCATTCAATACAAAAATATGTCATGTGATATGCCTATAACTAAAGTCAACGCTCTATATATATGCAACATATATCGATTTAGTTTTATAACAAACATTATAACATATACGTAATATCTTTAATCAGTTTTGTAAAGGGCACAAATAGGCAAATAGCATAGAGCTGTATGCGATTCGAAGCAAATTGGTAATATTACATGATCATTTTTTCGTATAAATATAAAACATTAATTTTCTAGGCGCTATAATTATTTTTACTTAATAATTCGGATGCTTTAGGTTTGTATTATATTATATATACGGTTTCTGTAAAATGCTAAATTCCCTGAATATGAGTTTTCATCATTATTATTAGTATTTCCGCACTTGATCTTCCTTTTTTACACTTTAGAAAATAACTTAAACAAATCATTAGCTTGTTTAGGCAATTACAATTCACTAGTTTCTTCATTTGTTTAAACTAACAAACAGCAACACTTTTCGCTTACTTAGGCTTATGACTAAATACACAGGGCAGTACTTTTGACAAAAAATCGAACGACTGTATAAATGGGTGATGTGTACTTTTGTGTTTTGATTTGTGTTCTCTTCCTTCATATAAAAAGGTTTAAAAAAGACTATGAAACCTACATTAACACAATATACGTACTAAATACGTAAACCAACTCTACATTACTTAAGCATTTGGGTTAGGCCTATGTTATTGTGGTGGCTGCGGTTGCAGCTGCTCGGGCCGGCGTACACTCATTCGACTGGGAATCGAGTCGGTGTCGCCGTCATCGTCCACGTACTCCTCCTTGGGACGTGTCCACTTGATTAGCGTCTCGGGCGATCGGTACAGGAAGAGTAATTTCGCAAACAGATCTTCTTCCAGTGCGAATTCTAGAGCTTCGCGTACCTACAAAAAAGAATAGCGACATTAGTAACAGTTTGATTCAGTATCTTGGATATTTTAACTACCAAATATATATCCAAACAGAGTTGCAGCACTCTATCCACGTAAGGCAGATCCTCAAACATTATCTTTCTGTTTTGCCCGCCAATGAAGGACTTCATGAATCGCGAGGCCAATAACACGAAGGTGGTGTACAAACCAATGATGCTATAAGAATAGATATTAAAATTTAAAATTTGGTTTCTAGTGGATGTTCTGCCCACTCACCCTCCCGCTGTGAGGAAACTGAAAGTCGATGGGAACTTTTTGTCGTTGAATGTGTACATCACGATTCCGGAAGTGCAGTTGCTGTAGGCAAACTTGGACAGTGTTTCGTTGTAGAAGGTGTCGTTGCAGTAGTCTCTTATCTCCCACCATAACCCATTGGTCTCGCTGTCCCGATGCATTTTGATAACTAACGGTCGGTATTCGTGGTGTTTTTCGCTTAAAACACTAACCACAGCAGCGTCTCCCGAATTCAGAACCTTTATAAACTTAGGTATCATGGCGGGAAGTACTACAACTTCTTCAATTTCAGGAACAGTTCCATTGGTTGTTGTATTACTATGAATTGGCTCAACATCATGCGTCTCGCTAAGCATATGAATAAGTGCTGCTCGTCCCTCGAAGGATTCGTCCAGGGAAATTGCATGCTCATCGCCCACATTTTCCTTTAATCCCTTGGCAGGAGCCTTTCGCGTGAGGGAATAGGAGAAGCGCGCCTTCAGTGTGTGATCTAAAATATTTAAATAAAAAAGTTTTATCAAAAATGTTTAGATATCAAACGAATTTCTTACTGTTTCTCAAATCGTTTAACAACCGCTGCCTATCCGGCGGTGCTATATTCCAAAGAGACGGCGAGTTTCCAGCTAGTCTAACCGCCGCCACGTCCGTTGCATCATAGCCAGTAATAAACGTTAAAGCCTGTTTCTCTTTAATATATGCGTTAGTCATCTGAGAGTACATCTCAGGCTTAATCTCGAAGATGCTATCATAGTTATTCGTTGTGTAGATGGGATCATAGGGTCCAATTCGGATCGACAGTGACACCTGGAAGGGAACATTTGAGGTACCCACCGCGTTACCGAGGGCAAATAGGCACAGTGGTCCCCAAATGCAAATCACAATCAACAGGACAACAGTGCCACCCATGATGAGCTTGGAAAGAGAGGCCTTCTTCTGAGCTCTCATGGCCGGAAAATCAGTCTCCGACTGTCTGGTGCACCGGATCAGATAGATATTCGAGAAAATGTCTTCCATCTTAAGCCAGTCAAAAATTGTCATTGTGCTATCGATGCACACCCAATCCAAAATTGTTCGTAGCTCGTACAGGAAAGGAATCTGCATGTAGACCTTAAAAGCGATCATGTTGACCATCGAGAATCCCTTGGTGAAGAAGTTGCCCAGAATGCGTTTGGGGTAACCGGATTTGATTTGATATGAACTCAGCAGCATATAAAAGCACTTGATAACGTAGAAAATGATTGGCGGTGCCAGGGAATTGAAAGTACGCTCCGTTACAGCTGGCACCACAAAGAACATCCAGATGTGTATTCCAATCACCGAGAAGAAGTGGAAGATGATCTTGTTCACCAGGGCCTTGCGCAGGTACAAAGCTCGGTCTATAACGATGAGCAGGAACTGGACCAGTAACATGATCAGGAAAGGTATGGGCACTTTATTCTCCGCCAGATAAGTCTGGACACCTTCATCGCTTTCCGTTTGTTGGGTCTAAGAACAGGAAATAAATTGCAGTTAGTATCTAGAGACTGTACAATTCGTTTAGTTTTACGCACTCCAAAGGCAGTGAAACCAAAAAGTAGCACAAAGAAGTTCACAAAATCGCAGAGGAACATCAGGGCATAAACATCTGTGGCTAGGCGGGATTTGTGAACCAGACTAAAGAAGAACTTGTACAGCGAAGAAGTGTACTTGGTCCGCCTGAAATGAAAAGGAATATTATAGTTAAAGATTTCTTTGTTGCCTAGCTCGACACTTACTCTAACTGATTAATACCGGTCTTGCTAAACTCCGGTGATCCTGGCAAAGAAGCCTGACTCACTTGAAGGCT
This sequence comes from Drosophila eugracilis, assembly GCF_018153835.1. NCBI lineage: Eukaryota > Metazoa > Arthropoda > Insecta > Diptera > Drosophilidae > Drosophila > Drosophila eugracilis. Next base: position 664,227 of record NW_024573245.1, read on the forward strand.
TAACTTTTGAGCAGCATCATCATTTAGTTGGCGGGAATCCGGCTGCGATAGATTGTCACTATCATCGCGTTCATCACTAAGACAGGATACATGTTAGTCAAAGTAAAATTAATTTTTCTACTCCCTTTAACTTACATGCTAGCGGTGGGTTTGGTAAACTGGTTATCCGTATCCTTGTAGCCCGATTTCCACAGACCCTGCGATTTAAGCAAATAGCGATGTAGGAATAAGACCAACAGCAAGATCAGGTCATAAATCGCATAGTGGGCCTTGTTCTCCACCCCAAAGATCTTAGCAGGTGCCAGAGGTTGGTTGGGTAGTTGGTGGTAATTTGACCAGATCAGCTTGAACTGGAATATGCACTTGATCAGCACGATAGCCTGGGTGTATGCAATCAGGGTGACCCAGAAGGTTTTCGTTGGACGTGGCAGAGACAAGGTTCCCCATAAAAACACCATAATGGGCAGGGGCAGCGAGATGAGACTGGCATTGACCACCTATAAAATAAAATGGAAATTAAGTTAGATATCACTGGAAAATAATCTAGTATTTTACCTGATTGATGAACACAACAATGTAACAGATGAGATCTGTATTGGCCAACAAGGCGTACCACGAGGAGATTAGCACTTCCACAATGATATGATGATCTCGTTGAGCGAAGTTCTCTTCCTCCAAGTTGAATTCACCCGCGCTGGAAGATCATCATAATAATATTAGATCAAGAATAGCATTTGCACAGGTTCGTGGAATCTATCAACTTGACATGCCAGGTGCTGTTCTTTTTAGGAATGTGTGCGCTGCATGCTCCACAGTCTACATGCTAGTGCATTGTGTGGAACTTGGGTGGAACACAAAACTAGGTTTAAACTAGGGTTAATCGAAGCCAGACAAAGGTACATACTAGCAAAGAACGCATAGAGATAGGTTTAAATCATAGCAGCGAATACAACTTAGTGGAGAGGCAGAAATACAGATACAAATACAGAAAAAGATGCAGTTACAGTTACCAAAAGATACAGAGGGGAGAGACAGAGAGTCGTGATAGATGGTTTAGTAGTCATGAGGATCAACCGTGACCGTGATCATGATCATGAGGATGGGCATGAGCTTGAAAGATACATAGATATAGAGTATGTTGGGTCGATTTATAATTCAATATTCTGGGGATATGTCCAACTCTTGAGAGATATTATACAAGTTTGAATTTAGATATCAAATTATCATTTAAATTGCAATTTTCTTTCTATCTTTGGTTAACATATTTTGTAAATCTTTATCCATAATAACTTTATACAAATATTGCATAAATATCTATAGGTTAAGCATCCTCCAGGAATTGTTTTTTCATAAAATCGACCCACCTTTTTAAAAAGAGTTATAGAGCGTTACGAACACAAACCGAAAGATACCAACACATTAATAGGCACATCAATAGGCTAGGGGGATAGTGAGCTATACGCATAGTTAGTGGGCGGGACCAGTACCTGTCCACTTGTTCGTAGGACCAGTGCTTGCTCAACGATCCTGAGCCACCGCCGCTGTGGTGATTATGATAATAACCGCGCTCGACAGATGGCGCTTTAATGCGAATCTCAGGCAGGCCACAGTCCGATTTTCGACTGAGCATCGTGCTATATATACGATTTTTATATATGTCACAACGCATGGATGGAGGGCGGGGGCGACAGGAATGGAATGGAAAGTGAAATGGAAATTGGTGTCACAATGCAGTAGAGATGAGGTTTACATACATATAGAGAAAATTGCTCAAGTATTAGGAGATCTTAGTAGAGAGTCTTAAAAAGACATATAACATGGTTATGTCTCGTGTTGTTAGTTGACTTTTACTGATCTCGATTTAGTCTTAGATTGATAGTATGGTTCGATCTACTTACCCCTTTGCTGGCGGCGATGAATTGATTGAATGTTTTCTAACAAAACATAAATTTTTCGGATGATCGAAATGCACGCAGAAGAATGTAAAATGTAAGAAAAATAAATTAGTAAGGATCTGTTTTTTGTTCATTGTGGATTTTGTTTTTTGATATACACATAACATTATTTAGCTCTAATCAAATAAAATCGGGACAAATTAATTTTGTTCTAATATTTTTTTTTAAATTAGGGCAATGTTAAAAAGGTGCGGTGCACATGAGAGAAACTGGAATAATTTATAATTTGTTGTCTAAAAATTGTATTAATCAGCATCCATTTTATATTTAGAGTGCAGTTAAATCAATTTCTTTTCATCTTAAAATTAATTTTCGAATGAAGGCATTTGGTTTTGGATCTAATCTATGGGATTTGAAGATGGAATCTCTAATCCCTTTGGAGTCCCTGTACTAAAACAAATGATTTCGGGTGGTTTGGGTTACCTATAGGTGACTCCATCAACGGTATCTACAGGCAGTTCGATGATTTCGTCGGCATCGCGATTATGCTGATGCTGTTGCTGCGGTGTACTGGTTGTAATTGGTGGTTGCAGTGTTTCGGGTGGTGATAGCGGTGTGGTTGTCGTGTTCGTGTTCAGTGTGGTGCTGGTGGGGTCAGAGTGCTCGTTGGCATTCGCTGGTGGTACGATGACCACCCGCCGCGGGGTTGATGAGGAGGCTGGCGGATTACTTTCATCGCTTTAACAGCACCAACAGCAACATCGATCGGGTATCAAGAACAACAACAACAACATGGTGGCACAAATGATGGAGGTGAGGTGGTGAGATATTGTTGCAGGTGTGTTGTTTCGATTCGAGAGTAGTAGTAGTATGTTGTGGAAGCAGGTACAGAGTTTCAAACACACGGAACACAAAAGTAAAACGGATATGCAAATAAAAAAGAAGAAAAAGAATATCAAATAAATATTGAATCAAAATCGAAATTGAACACAATTCTAAATGAACGTAAAGTACAAATAAAATCAACATTTTGTAACGCGACCAGAACACGCTACTCTAGGGACGCTCGGGTTTCCAGTTTCCAAAAATCAAAACTTAATTCAAAACTCAACGCAAGCGGCGCACACTGGACCTGAATTCCAGAGTGGCTTTCTAAATACCTCTCGAGATTGGACTTCAGGAAGTGGAACATGGCAGCGGCACTGGACAGCCCCAGGCGATTCAACGAGCTTGATTCCTGCAATAAAAAAATGAAATTAGAATTGGATGTAAATTTATTGAAGAGATTCTAGAACCCACCTTGAGGGTCTTCTTCTCGCCGGCCAGAATGCGGTTCACAAAGCGATAGTTACGCGAGAAGCGGTTCAGTCTTATGGTCAGCGTGACCAAGAAGCCCTCGAGAAGTCTGATAATAGGATTGGTATCGAAGTCCTCATCCGAATCCTTGGCCGTCACTTCGCCGCTATCGACCTCCATTTTGGACTTGCTATCGGAAGTTTCCTTTGAGGTGGCCTCACGTCCCAGTCCAGAGGAAGGTGGTGGTATCACTGGCAGATCACCCACATCTCTAGTGGGCGCTGGACTAGCAGAATTAGAAGCCGTTGCCGCATCCCGTTCCTTAGATATGCCCTTGCTGGTGGAGGGGAAATCGCCAGTGGGAGCATCCTTCGACTTCTGTGGATGCAAAAAACATCAAAAAGTTAGATCATTTCGAGCTGGTTGAGACGAATGAGAAACATTTACACGATTTTAAAAACCAAGCTCATTTATACAATATGCAGATACGAAAAATCATTTGTAGTTCAAAGATATTTTTGTACAATATTTAGAAGGTGAGTGCGCCCAACTGCTGGTCGGCAGCTTGATATTGCGAGCGCAGTTGAAAAACTTGAGCTGGTGACCAAAATAAGTGAAATCAACGGGAAGTGCGCCAATTAAAGACAAGATATGTAGAAAACTCTGATCCTCAGACTCACAACCTCGAGCAGCGTCTGGCTGCGACGACCGAAATCAAGCGGTTCGGACAGTGTAGAGGTGCGCATGCCCAGATCGCACTCAATGGTGTCGTCATCCTCATCGTCGTCGGTGGCTAGGCCCAGATCGTGGCCAACCTTATCCTTCTCGTCGTCCAACTTCAGAGCTATGCGAGAACCCGGCTCTGAGGCATAGGAACGTTCACGCATATAGAAGTGGCGACGGTATTCGGCATCATTGAGATCCTTCCACACCTTCGATCACAAGTCAAGGCAATTTATGATTTTTGTTTTTGTTTTTTAGAGGGAATTTACAAGAATTTAAATACGTTTCAAAAGTCATGCGGACGAGGATGGCATGCAGCATGGCCTGATCTCTGAGAAATATTAATCAAAAATATTTAATAACTCACATCGTAGAGGGTCTTGCGGCGCTGCATCTTCATCTCGCTCTCGGTGATGTTCTCCTCCTCCAGAAAATCAATCTCATCGTGTATCAAGTCAAGTTCAAATTTATCGTCCATCTCCTCGAACATGTAGTAGTCACCAGCACGTGTGGCTATAGGGGAATATTTGAAATAAAATTATTACACCAAATTCTAATCAAAATTCGAACAAATAAAGTGGAAAACAACATTCAGAGGGGATAAGTAAGTAATTGCTAGGAGAAGGCTTTTCTTTTTGCATTCAATTTACAGAGCAGCACACAGAAATTCATGCAGTTAATCGGGAAGAGTTTATATACATGGTATGGGGTCAGCTTAAGTATCGAACAAATAAGGCACAACAAACAAAAACTTTACCATGTGGATGTAATTTAATTTCCTTCCTTCTGCGTACTGTTGGTGCAGGAAGTGGATAACCATGTTCTAAAAAATAATCAAATACAAATACAAAAACAAAAATTCAAAAATAAAATATATATAAAAATAAACGGAATTTAGGCGTTTGCTTTCAATAGAAATTAAGATAGAAATAACTCTAGCATCGGCTCTAGCCGAAGTCTTAAATGTTGTAAGTATTTTCTGGAGAGATCCCAAGGCATTCAATATGCTTATAGCAATGGGAACCATTTCGAGTTTGTAAATAAAATAAATATTGTAAAACTAGATTCCATATCATTTTAAAGAAAGAAAAGAGATGTATTATAAAAAGCTTTAAGGAAAATTTTGAAAAGTTGTAAAGAATCTCCATGCAGATTGAAAATTTTGATTTACAACACAAGTTAATCCCTGAGATAAAATAAATTGATTCTAGAAATCACATCAAGATCGATGAAGACATTTATATTACACTTGTAGAAGCGCTCAGGATCTCTGATCGCGCCTTCATTCACCAATAAAGAAGTAATTGGGAGCAAAGTTGATCTAAATTAGTGATATTTACAGGTCAGACTCAAGGAGGCAGTTGCTTGGGGTCTGCTACACACGACCCCAATCGGTTTTATTAGCTTAAAGGGCACGCACATTGACATGTTGTTTATTTTGTACAGAGTTTTATTAAAATTAGCAAAATTATTATTATTATTGAGAGTAAAGATTCATCCAATACATGGTCCATGCAGCAGTGCGGGCTCGTAGAAGGCGCACATCAGCGACTCCATATAGGGAGGCCGTACCCACGGGTCCCCAGCTATGCGGTCTTTGGGCAGACCGCAGAGCAGTCTCGTCCCTGACTCCCGATAAATTGCTGGATAGGCGCTTGCGTTGCGTTTGCGACTGGGAGGCTTCGTCCAAGGAGTAGCTAGCGTTGCCCATGCTTTGGTGACGACGATGCAACGACTTGTGGCGCATGGTCACCACCTCCTCCTTATCCGCCGACTGTTTAGTTTATGGAAGATATGAGTGATCGAGCAGGATGGTTTCATCCAGGAATGCAAACCACTTTTAAGCTTTTTATGATAAACTTGTTAATCAGAACTAAATCATAATTTTAAGCGGTCTGCATCCCTGACTTTTCCCACTTTACCATTTGCTTTTTCATGGGTGAACGTTTGATGGACACGGTTTCGTTCCAGGATACAGCGGCATTCGTAGAAGACTGGCGGCGATGTTCACGGCGAAGATTCGGAGTCAGATTAGATGACAGCACGGAGCTGGCTGCACTGGAGGCCATGGCTGTTGCATAGGCAGCCAACGGAGGGGCTAGGGTTTGAATGCCAACTGGAGCACTAAGCTCAGAAGGAGCCAATCCCAAGGAGATTCTCTTCGGTTCCAAAAATCCCTCGGTAAGGAGAGTGGACAAGGCATCTGTACTCGGGGTGGTTGGCTTCGAAGAAGCTTGAGATTCCATAGATTTGGTCAAAGGAACCAATAGCTTCTTGGGAACTGCCACCGTTGCCTCTTCCTCACTAATCGAATGCACATCCACATAATCTGCGATCTCCTCACAAGGCATAACGTTGATCTCGGGTTCGATGATCACAGCAGCATCTGCACTATCCACGCTTTCCACACTACTACTACTGCTAGAGAGGATCGAAGCCCTCGCTGGCGAAGAGGTTGCCGAGCTTTCGGAGCTATGCTCATCGGGAGTCAGATAGCCAGACCCCTGGCAAGAGGTGAAGCTGTTGTTATGGGCCAAAGGCACCGACTCGGACATGGCCTGCTCTGTGGGCGTGCGTTGCCCTTTAGGAATCCGAAAGGTTAATGTTTGACACACGCGCGACAATTTCCAACGATCAAAATACAAAAACGAAAATTGCAAAATTCGCGACAAGAAGTACAATCGCCAAAAAATGTCCGTAGAGGGGGAGAAAAAAGCCCCTGAAGGAGATTGCATAACAACTTACCATCGAAGTGGGTTTGTTTGTCCAAGGGCCGCAGCATCTTCTGCTGCGTGGCTCGGATGCGCTCCATTTTCCGTTTGATCTTGTGCAGCACCTGTTTCTCATGGTCGTGACGATGGGCAATCTGTTTATGCCGTAGGCTTTCAATGATGTCGGCTCCTCTGTGATAAAAATAAATTGTTAGAAAATTGGTCAGAAAAAACTTAAAAAAAACCAACCTTGAGGCTAGGATATTGTTCGCCTTGGTGTCCGTGATGATGTGACAGAAGTAGTGCGACTTAAAGATGCGAAGCTGGAAGATGATAAAGGCGAAGCAGATAGTGTCCCACAACAGAACCACCTGGTGGGTGATCTTGGGACACTCTCCTGGTTGTAACACCAAAACAGTGTCTTCGGGGAGTATTATTTGCTCCTTGGGTGCATTACTCGTGCAGGTGATGCCCAGCATGTGCACCAGCCAGCAGCAGTCTTTAGTCAATTGTGTCATGAAAAGACAGCCGGCCATCTGGAAGGTCGTCTTGATGAGTATATTGGTCACATTGAATGCCAACAGCCACTTCCATCTAAAGATGATGGTGTGTATGGGTCGCAGATAGAAATCAGATCCCTGCCACAGGAAGATGAACGCTCCAATTAGATAACCCAGAGCCAGAAGATCCGCGATATTGGTGCCAGCAAGGAAAACCACTGCCAGGGTGAACCAGTAGAAACCGCACAGAACTCCGTTCTTCAGGATATCCGAGTAGTTGCGTATGTACGAGCAAAAGTCGTGGGTGGGATTGTCGAAGGGAACGCGACCTAGCTGCGCAATATCCGCGATTACACTGCGGTTGCTGCCACCTGGATAGTCGTCGTTACTGGCATAACGCTGTTCGATGCAGAAGATACTCTTTTGACGGTTCAAGATGATCAAGACTATAAAGTCAAAGATCAACTTGGGTACGTGGTTGAGGTGTAGTGCTCCCGGCAGCATCGTCCAGCGTTGAATGCCCTCGCCAAAGGGTCCCTGATCCCAGGGATAAACTGCAAGATGGAACAACAAAGTTAATGAAGTTAAATTAAATTAATTGACTCAAATCTTACCCAGACATGAGCTCGGCGGTAATCCAACCAGCACTATGTACTGTGTCAATATGGAGATGGCAAAGAAAGCCTGGAACACGCCCCAGATCTTGGCGCATTGAGATCTCCTGAGGAGCAGGAGCACAACCAGCCACAGAGCATAGGCCACGGCCACTATGTCTTGACGATATGTGATGGTGGAGACCAAGGCGATCAGCGAAATCTCTATGCCAAATTTGTAGAAGCCAAAGTTGAGGAGATACTTTACTAGTCCGACCAGGTCCTTCTCAGCATCTGCCCGAATGATATTGGGGAAGAGCAGCTTGGTGGGTGGTGCGTTCAAGGCTCCGATCTTCACGCGCATTTGGAGCTGTCGCAAAGTGATCACAGCATGCATGGTCACAATAACCATATAGATGATGTAGGTCCGCAGCAGGCTCATCAGTCCGCCTGTAACCTTATCGGCCTTGGTAAGGCCAATCCACTCGGCATTGTTGGCAGTCACATTGTCAGACTGTAAAATATAATTAAAAATTTAATTAAAGATAATACAGTTTACAGTTACAGATTAACTTACACAAACTACGTTATGCTGCGAGTGACTCAAATACTCGATCTGGTAGATCATTTTCGACAGCACTATGATGGTGACAATGAAAGAGATGAGGCGGCTGATCACCACCTGGACGGCCTTGCGCGAGGTGGCGCCCAGCACACAGAAGCCCACGAAGGCAATATGCAGAACACAGACTTCGCTGACGCTGCACACGAAGGCTGCGATATACACAGCCTTCATGATGTGCAGCTCCAGGAAGCGCCAGAAGACGTCCTTGAAGTTCTTGAATATATACTCCGACTTGTTCTTAATCTTGCGGAACGAAATGCGCACCAAATCTCGCACAGATGTCTCAAAATCAGTGGTGGCTCCGGGAGCAGCCTCACCCGATGGACCCTGCGAACGTCGCAGTGAACCGGCGCTGCCCCGACGCTTCGATGGCGCTGGTTCCAATGCAGTTGTCTCTGTGGGTTTCTGCTGTGCCGATCCGCCAGCCGATGGCTGCTGTTGTAATGAGGCAATAAACCGCTTGTGGAAGTAGTGCACTTGGATTACGGTCAGGATCACGATTATAGTCGGCGAAACCAAATGGAGAAAGAGATCCTTGGTCTGGTAACGCTTAAGACCAATATCCTTTTGCCTAAAAATCAAGAATTAAGTTAACTGTAAGAAAATCATACAAGTTATTAATTCTTAGTTTTACTTACAGCGTTTCGGACACATTTAGATAGTCCCTCCAATACTTATCAAACTTATCGAACTGATATGTATAGATCAATATGAGTATGGACATGGCGTAGAAGATCAGGAACAGCCAAAAGCCGTACATGATCTTAACCCAGGCCTTGGACGACGATTGAAAGACCAGCAAGAAGAATAGGAACAAAGCCATGTAGCAGATGCGAAAGCCGGTCATATTCTCGCCGGTGATCGCACACAGGAAGATAACCAGCACAAGTAGCCAGATCCACAGGCGCACTAGTAGATTCTTGATCACATCGCCGGCCTTTTTTAGGAACTTTGAGGTCTTCTTGCCGTCGTTGATGAGGTAGCTGGAGCCAGCCGATCCCACGGTAATCTGCAGTGGCGCAATTATGTCCGCCAGGGTGCTATCCCTTCGGCGATCGCGCTTCTCTTTAAAGAACTGCCGTGATGTCACCCAAAACATCAGTACGAAGGCTGTCTTTACGATCAGCGGCACACATGGACGCATTTGGTTCTCAATGGGTCTTTCGAAGCCAATTTGCTGCAGGTTAATGCCCGCAGTCTGCAAATACTTAACTTAATTAATTTAAATTCATGATTGATGTATGTGTCGCAATCTTACAGGAACGCTTGTCGGCAGTTCTTCGTTGTTTAGATCCATGCCATAAATATACTGGGCAATCAGGAGTGCCTCGGCATATAAGACTATGAACGGACTAGACCGCATCATGGCCTTCCTTTGGTTGGGAATCATCCATAATACATTGGCCCAGAGTAGCAGGACAAAAGTCAGCCAACTATGGTAGACAATGGACCAGGCCTGCCAAGACATTTGTTTAATAATCTGTTATTAGGAAACTATCTTATATCCACTTACCATCATCAGAATATTGGTGAATATATAACTATTCTGATAGATGAAACCTCCCACGCTGACAAATCCATACGATATCTGATCCAGTATGGATGTAGTGGTGTTTTCCTGCTCCGACCTCTGTTCCATTGAGTCCAGCTGAATGTCATTGCCTCGCTGAGTTCCACTGGGCGCCACCGAGGATCCACTTTCCACTGGCTGAGGGGTGCGTGCCTTTCGCGTGCTTTGACGCACCAACTATAGAGAAAGTTATCTGGTTAATTAGCTTAGAACTCAGACTACCCACGCAGACATAGAGGAGATAGTTCAGCTTACTAATTTAAATATGTACATACAAAGAGTTCTAGAGTTCTAGGGCAAGCTACGGGTGTTGGATGTCGATTGGTTACTATCCGGGTGAGTGTTGCAAACTATGTCGGATCGCTTTAGCGGTGCTCTATAGCCCAAAACACACACATACAGTCACACTTAAGAGCTTAGTATCATGTTTAGTTTAGTACTATTGATTAGGATTTCATATGATTTGAGGGAATTACTGGGGCGGTTAGTACTATAGATCGCTAGGGATGTTAGACAAGAACAATTTTACATCGACAAATGACGAGGGTTAGGAAAGCTTAATCCAAATGATACATAGAAAGACAGAGGCATAGAAAGAGATAGGCTAAAGCTAGTCTAATGGTTATTCTGGGAGAAAGATACACAGGTATTGGCGCAAAGTGGAGTTAGTTTACGTACAGGCGTCGTCTCAGTCGGTTCATTTAACGTTGCACGCTGATCACGGCGCAAAGAAACCTAAAGCGGAAGTAATAAAAGAGAGAGCATAAACAAAAATCAAAAGAAAACAACAAACGTACTAAAAGAAAAATGGCAAGAAATATCGCAAAACAAGTTGTCAGATTTCAGCAAAAGCGCACATAAATCGCCTCAACTTGGGCAAAGTTTTTGGGGTTAGACTTTAAAGCACAGACAAACATTTAGTTTGGGGTTTAGTTAGGGTTCACTAATCGTGTATAGTGTTTGCATTGATACATTGATGACCTGTTCTATCTGAATAATATTTTGTAACTACTTTAACCCCAAGTTTTATAGGTTTCTGAATATCAAATTTCAAATTTTGAAGCTAAAAAAACCGCCGGAAAAGGCAACTGAAAACTAAAAATGCAAATAAAAGTGTTCAATGCGAGATAAGTTTCCCATCAGTTTTATTAATGGATTATACTTTTCCGGTCATATACATAAACCGGCTTATTGGGAATTTTGTGGCTTTTCTCCCTTGGTTCTAATACACCTATTCAATTTTCTTTGTGCACCCGAAATGCCGGAAAATATTCAACATTCACACGCTGAACACAGATCGAAAAAATAAAATCCCCAATCTCAATCCACTCGCTCGCTTACACTCAAGCGCTGATTGCGGATTGCGGCCGAGGTGGTGGTGGTTGTGGTGGTGATAGTGGTGGTGCCACCTCCGCCAGGATTGGACCCATCCCGACGGCCGCGCGATGTCTGCGAGGTGAGCAGCGATAGCTGGCGGTTGACCTTGTTGCCGGTGTTGTTGATGCTGCTGCTATTGCAATCTAGCTGCTGGCCAAATGCGGTGGCGGGCTTCGATTCCAGCTATGAGCCGGTGCCCAGGTGGTTCAGTGATCCGGTGTTCATGGTTTCAGGTGTTCGGAGTGTGGCGTGTTAGTGACGATTTGTTGTTAGGTGTTAGAAGTGTTTTACATGTTTATTTATTTTTGGTTTTGGTTTTTTGTGGGCGTGCAGAGTTTGTTGTGTTAGAAAGTTTGAAATTGAAGTGGTTTATCCGGATGCAGGAATGGCAGCAGAAGAGAGCAGAAATTGAGAGCAGGTAAAACTATGTTCCCAAGATATTGGCTTGCTTTTTCAATAAGAATGAAAGCCATTTAACTTATTATGTTGTATAGTTAATATAACTTATCATTTTAGTCTCTACTTTTACCTTTGATAAATAATATTATTTCTTTTAATCAAACTAGCTTTCAGTCTTATTCATTAATGTTTTGAAAATTTTGATAAGTAATCCGTATTAGTTGTTCTAAACCAGATTAAACCAGAGTAAAAGCTGATCGAACAAAGGACTTAAAGCCACTCATGAGTTAAGACTTACCCTTGGCTTAATGAGATGCTTCGTGGTCAGGGCCAGTGCGAAGTAGGCGAAAAACAACGCAAAAGGATTTGAGGTACGAGTCCAGAGACAGCTTATTATTATACAGAACGACTCGTATATCCGGCGAACAGTAGGATTCAATAAGCGGTTCCAGTCCAATCAAACTGAGAGATGGTAGAGTTGGGTGAAAGTCAGATGATTGCACTAGCAAGGCCACCGTCCTCAACTTACCGAGCTGTCAGGGTGGTATGATTGAGGTGGCTCTGCATCCAGGGTGTCTGATAGGAAACAATGGACAGGGAGTGCAGCCCGAGAACGACCATCACGCAGCGCAGCAATAACGCGAAGCCCCTGCAGAACAAAAAGGTGCGAAAATACAAAGAGAAAGTCAGAAATGTTTCCGGAATTGATGGCGCTGATGGGACACGCACCGTTGCAGCGTCTGGCAGGTTGCCCAGTAAGAGCCGGCCAGCAGGAAAATGAGAAAGTAGAATCCACCTGGCACCGAGGGACGCAGCACGGCCGCAAAGAACAGCGTGGCCAGGCAGAACAGAGGAGCTGTCGATGGAAACGATTCATTAATTTTGATTGAAATTTATCTCACTCAGATGTCTTCAGGAAATCTCTGTGGTGATAGTCTAAGAACTACTTTTCATTTTCTAACTAATTCTTGATAAATACCTAGATTAACACTTAATTTTACTTGACTTAAGTTATAAATTTAAAATTTTTTATTCAAAAAGCTAAAGAGTTGTCTGGCAAACCAACTTTTAATGTTCGGTGCCACACCATAACATCCACTTACAGATCTTAATCAATCCCTCGAAGTGGATATGCTGGCTGATCATGGAGACGCGCTTCCTGAGCTGCTGTTGCTGCTGCTGCAGTGGCGTGGTGGCCGTGGCCTGTTGCACATCCCCACCATTGGCATCTGTAGCAGGAGGCTGAGAAGACTGGGCATTTTCCATCTGCCCATCGAGCACTTCGCCATTCTCCAGCTGCTCTGCACCAACGGGCTGAGAGGCTACTCGCTTTACAGTGAGATATGATCCCAGAGAGGTGGCGAAGACCAAAACCTCTGGCACCAGCCATTCAATTATGGCGAATGGCCTATAAAAAGTAAAAAAAAAAACATGTATTAAATGGCTACTTTATGACTTCCAAAATACCCACTGTAGATCGATAAAGCTCACGAAGCCTATGTGTCGCAAGAGGCGCTCACTGAACGAGCAGTTGTAGATCGGCAGCGTGAGGCTGACTGCCAGAATCTGGAGCGTTATGTGACCCAAGAGGACCAACGTGCTCAGTGTTAGCAGGATGATGAAGAAGGCAGTCACAGATCCTTTGAAGTTGCGACGCGTGGCCAGAGGCACAAAGGGCGACACAAAGAACATAAGCAGGTACACAAAGGATATGCCTACCGGTCGTATCAGGGCAGCTACCAGTTTAGGAAAGTAGATAAATTTTTAGTTACCATTTAAAAAATGAATAAATATTCTTCCCAGAAGTCTTCCTTTTACTTACCGAGTACCAGGACCGCTGGCACCACGATGCGCTGGAGCACCATGCAGGCATAACTGAAGACCATTTTGCTGGATGCTTGCGCCTCCGTTCTCCTCCAGATGCGTATCCGGACTCAGACTCCGACTTCGACCCAGTAGCATTCATAAAAGCCTCAGCTTTGAGTGCAATTCGTTGCCACAAGCGTCGCAGAGCAGCTGGAAGTTGTAAGGAAACAAATTAGAGTTAAATTTCGTTGAGAACTAAACTTTCAGGGAGCCTGTTGCTGCCGCTTTAAGGCTTAAAGTTTAATAGTCCTTAATTAAGCGGACCCTAGAAAATCCCGAAACTAATTCACGGATATAAACATTGACACACTTTTAATTAACGCTGGCAAAATAAAAAAAACCAAAACAAATAAAATTCAGTCCGTGCTAAGAAGTGGGCGTGGCAGTAGGTAGTCGCACGCTATCCTGGCTTGGGTTGGGTTAGTTTCAATTTTCCTTTTCCGCTTTTCACATTTTCCAGTTGCGAAAGAAGCGAGGAGTGGCCACCCAGCTTGAGCTTTAAGGAGCAAATCGGGGAGGAGACGGCGGGCGGGGTCACGGAACAGTTCGTTTATGGACAAATGTGTAATTGGCATTCAATGGCACATAATGTGGCATTTATTCGAATACGCTTTGAACTAATGGAGCAGAAACTAAGCTAGATGAGCAACCAGAATGTTAAGGATAATGGCGGTAGACCATGACAAACTTAATTCAAATTTGTTAAGGAAGATAGTTGAATGAGTATATTAAGCAGGGGTGCTGAAAATCGTCTTACGGCAGAGCATTTACTAACTAAAGGAAAGGGTGCACCTATATTTAGTGAAGCTTTTCTGTCGGTTTGCAGTTGAACACTGAGAGAAAGAAACACACTTTTTTTGCTAACCAATTCATTACTTATGTTACTGACCGTCCAAATAGTCCACTGCGAAATAAACTTTAAAGTGAAAACAGAAAGTACAAGGAAAGAATTCCAGTGCAAGTGCTCGAGGATGATCCAGGAAGAGACAAAAACAAAATATATTTATGTTGGCGACGGAATAAGGCGGAAAGAGGAACACGAAAAAGAATCTTAGAGAAGCTTTTCTGTCGGTTTGGAGCTGAACACTGAGAGAAAGAAACACATTTTTTTTTTGCTAATTCATCACTTATTTTACTGACCCTCCAAATAGTCCACTGCGAAATAAACTTTAAAGTGAAAACAGAAAGTATAAGGAAAGAATTCCAGTGCAAGTGCTCGAGGATGATCCAGGAAGAGACAAAAACAAGAAAGAGGCGGAAAGAGGAACACGAAAAACTGTTATTGGAATAGCGCCGCCCTTGTATGTATTTACAAATACAAAGGAGCACTCAGAGATAAGGCGATGAGTTCCCCGGATATAAAGGGTATACGCTAGAGTGTCGAAATTTTTTCACTTTAAACATTATTGCTTCTTTGAAACTTAGTCACAATTGACAAAAATAATTAAAGAAATGTCTTACAAAAACATTTTTGATATCTAAAAGCTTGAACGAACTTTAATTCTATTTTTGTTCTTCCAAATAACATTTTGTAAAAAAAATGATAACATTTAATTTCCGTACATTTCTTTCAATGACACTCAAAAAGTCAAGCTTAAGTCTAACCCTATCAGCAAAAACTTCGTTGTATTGTAATCTTAGACTTTCTTAGGAATTCGCTCAATTTTAAAAATCCGTTTCCGATCTCTTGGAAGACATCCAAAATAACGAATAGTGGCATGAATTCCTGACCTAATGCCACACAAACACTATGCAAAATACAAAATATAATGCACAAAAAACCAGCAAAAAACATCAACAGAGCTGCTAATTTCAGTGAATGGCGAAAAAAGATCAACAGCCATGACGTAATTTGGCATGTATAAAACTTTTTAATTCTTCATTTTTTTTTTTTGGCTGGCTGGGTTAACAAGAACAAGAACAAGAACAATGGAGCAAACACAGAAACCAGCAACAACGAGTGAGAAATCGCGAGGAGAAGAGAAGCAACTCACGCCCACGCCTCCAACGCAAATATATCCGACATAATGTCAGCTAATAAGAGAGGCAGCAAATTCGAAAAAGCGAGGGTCTGGCAGTTGAGCCACCGAGCCGACAAACCTCAAGTGGTGCCACACCTAACCCCACAACCACCACCCACCGCGCCCTAGGGCAAACAAACAGATTCAGCTAGACAGAAAAAACAAAAACACAGAATGATAGAACCACAACAACGAGCCAGGAGAGCTCCAAACGACGATAAAAAGCAGCAGCAGTAGGCATATAAAAAACAAAAAAAAGCACTCTACTATTTTAGCTAAATAAATGCTGGTCGTTGAGGCTTGATAGGGAAGAGAGAGGGGTGTTGGAGGGTTGTAGGGTATCCCCGTCTGAGCAGATGTCTAATGGGACAATAATGCTGATGGGAATGCGACTGTCTATATGGTTGTTTAATACACACAGTCACAGCAAAAAGTTAGCTCACCAGAGACCGAAGTGGGTTAGCTGTGAAGGATAGTAAGATGATAGTTTTCTTTAAAGTAAATGCTATACCATGAAATACAAATTTTTCCGATTTATTAAATAAAAACTCTACTATAAATATAAGTCAGACAATGTAAATACAATACCTAAGTTATTTTGGCTTTAGGTTATCAATTTTTTATGCTTTATGATAAGCAAAAAACAAATATTTTGGGGGCTTTATAATTTGATCAACCCCTTGTTGGCCATAACCAAAGGGTGGAAGCCCATAATCACAACTTTTTTCCACTTCCATCCGCGAAAAGAGAGCGCGGCACGTCGCATCGTTCCATCAAAATCGAATGAGACACGTGTTGCTTCTATGCTTTGCGGCTTGATTATGGGCCTAAAGGCATTCCATAGCAGACACACACACCACACCCCCTTTTTGGGGCCCTCCCTCCCGCAATGCCAATGAATATGAAATGGCAGAGGAAGAGGAGGGAGGGTTTAACCAGCGTGTTATTCGCTACTAATTCATTTGCCATGCACGCATCGCTGATTGCTGAGCTGCTGCTGATGCCTCTGCTGCCGTTTGGCATTATAATATAAGCATTATAATGTATATGGATACCCAGATATCTATAGGCCAATCCATTGGGCCAGCTGCTGTTGTCTGTCCGCAGCGTTGGGGTTGCCTTTTTCTTTGGCCTGTTGCTGCTGTCGTTTTCGGTTTCAATATCAAGTTGATTCCCCATTTCCATTCGATCCCAAATGTTTATTGTCTTTCCATTTGCCCCAGCGGAACAAGAAGAATGTCAAACATAAGCAACATTTGCTGGTGCTTTTATTGGGTTAACTTGGCACACATATTTGCAACGGACACTTCAATGTCGCTGTCGGTATTGAGCTTCCCAATGTTGCCTCTGTGTGATATGGTTAATGCAGATGAAATGCATGTCTTGGCACTTGAAAACAAACATTAACATTTGTTTTGGATGGAACACAGGCAGCTGGTGGCGAAATGTCTCAGAAATCAGTCCATGTGGCGTATACGTGATTTTAAAGTGTTTCTTCGATATAAATCATTAATTAATGTAGGAATTGCCATTAAAGTTGGCAAATTACCTAAATTGTATTGTCATTTGAGTTATCTTTTTGTTTATTAGTCTAATTTATAGCATAGAATCTTATTTTTATCGTTTGAAGACTTTAAAAGTATTTATTTCAAGGATGATTTCGCATAATACCCATTTCAACTTCCCCCGAAGTTTCTGTATAAGCGAAATGAAGTGTCTTATCTTAAGCGGCTTACATGGAATAACGAAATTGAGCTGCAAGAGAAGAGCTCAATTTGCAGTCTACTATCGTCTCGCACTCAGCAGCCGACCTTCATGACCGCCCCCAACACCCCCTGACATTCATTAGAGCAGCTTCATTGCCAAGTCTTCCAGCCACTTGAACTTTGTCCGGGCGTTGGCATCCCTCGTTTAGCGGCAACTCTTGCAATAATATTTGCAATTCTATTTATTCGCAACTGCAGTGGCGTAACAGAAAAGTCGGGAAAACGTTGACAAAGTCAACTAATCTCTGTCCAGTTAGTATGTTAGTCTTAGCCTTCCTGGCCGCGTGTCTTTGGGCCATTAATTTACCATTAATTGCGAGTGTCCAGCGAGCTTTTCTTGTTCTATTTTTACTGTCCACTTTCCAGTAGAGGTTTAGTTCTTTTTTAGAACCTCGTAATCTTAGAATTATTGTGGTGGGTTGGAGACCTCTCCCTGTTTTTTATTTACTTTTCGCTGCAATTTTTGCTAAAAATACATATACAGATGCCAGACTGGTGCATGTCACACGATTTTTGATTCTGATTTAACTTTTTAGATGATGACGTCACTTTGTTTGAAAACTGTCAATGTCATTACTCGGGCAATTGTTAACCCCTTGTTGCCACGCCGCTTCTGGAGCTTTAAAACAAAAAAGCTATCCGAGAATCAAAGCATAATTACTTAAAAACACGCAATACTCGTTTCGAAAAAAGGGAGTAGCGAAAATAATGAACAAGTTTCAGTTGACATTCTTCGTGTGCGTTTGACAACTAAGCTTGCCCATAAAAGCGCAAGAAGCGGAAAACTTCACATGCCATTTTCCACATCAAGCTGAAAACTAACTGAAAAGCGTGAACAAAGTCAGCAGAATATGTTCTCACTTGCTGAGAAGTTGTAAGTTTCATTTAAAAAGAAAGTAAATCAGGAAAATAAACACTTTGATTAGAAAGTAATCTTTTAATTTTGTATTTATCGAAACAGTCATATTTAACAAATATATTTTTAAAATTTATTTAATCAAAACAAAAACATTTTATTAGTGATTCTTTATTATCAGCGGCAGAAGTCGTTTCAAAAGGTCATCATATACGAGTATTTCTTGTCGAATGATAAACCACATTAATTACTTTTCGACTGTCATCCGAAGCCCGCATTAATCAACAAGGGTTAATTGAATCACACAAATTATGGTTAATGTACAATAAATCCAAATGGAATCGTTAATTTCATATGCATCGGGAGCAGTTTGGGCGCCATCTGGCCAAGATTTGGGTCACTTGCAGCGAATTACTTGCTCTTTTATGCAGGGCCAGTTCTTACAATTACGTATACGTAAATTTCACAAGGGAAATTAATTTCAAAGTGGTTGCGAACCCCTCTACACACACACACACACACACACAGACAAACACAAACACATATGAACAATGTACGGCGAAGGGCAGAAAGAGTGAGCTAATGGGCCAACAAGCTGCGGCCAACGCCTTCGTTTCACTCAAAGTGACAGGAGATGGCCAAGGAAACGGGACGCAGGAGCAGCTCTGGGAGCAATGGGGGCGGCACAACCAAAATGCATATTCGTCTTTGGTCTTGGCCTACATTTATCTTGGCGACCGAGCCTCCTTAACCCTACCCACCATGGAGTAAATTCTAAGAATGTCATTTAAAATAATTATATAAACAATTCATTTTGATTTTGTAAATAGATTCCTAGAAAATGTTTAATAAAATAGTTATAAACAAGTATTTAAACTTACAAACTTACTATATGTTTAAAAAAATATCAAAAAGACAATGAATGAGTAATTATTTCCTAAACTATTTTAAGAGGAATTTTTAAAATAGTTCAGGAAATAATTACTCATACAGTTTACATTTTGATATCTTTTTTATACACATCGTAAGTTACTTTGATCTACAGAATTAAATGTATGCTAATAAAGTTTAGTTTTGGCCAAAAATATTCTAGCAAACTTAGTAAGGAATCCAAAAATTTTTTATCTAATCTTTAATAGCCCACAAAAACCACAAAATTTTACACGAAAATTTAAAGTCTTCTGCCCATGGTAGAACAGTGCACACCAGCTGTGCACAAGAGCATCGACTACAAAGTGGCATGGGGCAAGTGGGCGATGCGGCCTGTGGATTCTCCATAGTGTGCAAATATCATAAAATGTGCAGCGCGCTTCTCTGTTTGACCTGTCAGTGCATATTACACATCCGCCATGTGTGCTGTGTGCCTAAAACGAAGGGAAAAAAAAAAAAAGAAAGCTCCTGCCATGTTGTCCATTAACAAACAATTTGGCTGATGCATTCGGGCAAAGGAACAGAAGCAGTTAGTTACGCATTCGTTTTCATGGTTTATTTCATGTGGGTTTCTTTATTATTTCTTTGCCCTTTTTAATCTATTTGAAAGGCTAACAAAAAAGTCCAACGAGCACGTACACTCGCCGACATATGTGCAATTACTCCGCCCAGAAAATTGTCGCGTACCGCTAACGCGGCATTAATAGTGACAAATGTAGCAAAATGGTAATGGACTGGTCACGACTTTATCCTTCGGCACATTCATTCCGTTTTCCGTTTCATTTGGCCTGTCGTAAAAGTCTTTTTTTAGCCGGTATATGACAGCTACCTTTGCCTTTCACTTGCCAATTTCATTACCATTGGACGGACCCCCGGTAAAACAGATAGTCTTCTTTTTAGCTGAAAGCACCATTAAAGCCACTGAAATGTCATATTCCCCCTCATTCATCATCATACATCAACGGAATAGTTAGTCCCACCTTCATTCCATTCCCCAATTCCTCAGAGGAGACACGCAACAGTTTTTTTTCAGACACTTTTCTTTGGCAACTGGGTATGGGAAGTGTCGTCCTGACAGGCGGTCCTTTGGATTATGACCTGACATTAACATGCTTCCAAATAGTTGACTCAACTCGACATCAGGGAGAGTTGAGTCAACAGGTTAAGGACCAGAAATGTTGAACATTACATTTACGTCGAAGTAAGGCTTGTCATTTCACTTTGAAAGTTATCTAACAACTTTGTTAAAAACTTTTAGGAAAGTTTATTAAAAACTATTTATTTGTCATTTATATTGTAATGGTTGGTGATTCAAAGAGGGATTGAGAATAACCCTTACAGATACAGATTACAGTCATAATGAGTCAAAACAAACATATAAGAAAATACTTAGATTGTCTTCTAAAGTATTATATCAATACTTTAAGTTATTTATTAGCCAACTTTTTGTTTTAAACTGTCTTATCTTCTTAACCTAACTTTGCTTATCTTCAAGCATGCTGTAAATGCAGAAAAGTGTTCTTTATAAATAAATTCCTGATTGGCAGTGAAGCGTGGCCACAGCCACCCAAACGCATCATTGCACACTTTGTAAAAGGGCATTCAAGATCGAAAATTAAGACTACGCTGTATGGGTGAGCAATAATTGAGAAGAAAACTCAATGAAAACACTGAACCCAGACTCAGTTGTATTCTCACGGCCTTCAGAACATTGCGAAAAATCCGAAACAAAAACATTCACGCATGAGAAGTCAACCAGCTAGAAATCATCTACATATAGCCGACACCAAGAACTATCCAACTATATATCTAATATATCTCATGAATATGTGTGCTAATACAGACGAATATTTATTTTATTTTCTGATTGCAAACCCCACACCCACAATGTGACGATAAGCAGAAATTAATTTTATTTCTGATATAAGTAAGAACGACAGCGATAAAACTGAAATTTAATTAAGGCATTTAGAACCTGTGACAGCATTTATGTAGAAAATAAGGAAATTCATACATAAAATGTAAACTATGTTGTTGGTATGCGCTTAAAGCGCTAAAACAAAATATTATAAAAGCTAAACTCAAAAACAAGTTCTGTGGCCGAGAACAACCGGCAGATGACTAAATTCCAAACCAGACTCAGACAGTGTGTGAGAGATTTGTTTTATTGTACCTAGATATATGCTTATATATGACTCTGTGTTTTGGGGGTATACTATATACTCTTACATAGTGCCACTACTGTTCCGTGTGCGATGACGCAACTACGCATAAAATGTTAAGGAATTCGTTTGCTTTATATTATTTTTTCTCGCTCGCCTCTGGCGGCGGCATTTTGTTGAAGTATTTTAGTTCAAAAAAGGCCACCACAAGGCAAAGGCCAAGAGCAGGTAGGAAACCGGTGGTGAGGAAACCATAACAGCTGCTGCCTATCGCCTCCTTAAAATGCATCCTTACCTGAAGGTAGGTGCTGGCCAGAAAACCGGAAAGTTGGGGGTGCCACTGGGAATAAGACAGAAAATAGACCAAGTCATGTCTTTGGAGGAACTAGAAAAAAGGTTTGTGCAATACAAAATACCAAAACGTATTTATATTTTAAAACAACTAGAATATTTTAAGACTTCAAAAAATTTAAATATTGAAAAAAACACATCCCATTATCCTGAAACTCTTATAGCTGCAAATCGATTATTTCCTAGTTTTTTAAACCTTAAAAGCTAATTTGTTTCTAGAATACAATGATGAGCATTTTTCTATGTTTCGGGGCAAATCGAAGCCATTTTTCAGGCATCAAATCGAACGTGAATTGATTTCCTCCATATGGCATTTCAATATATTTCACGTGGAAAAAAAATCCCCAAATTCTATGCAAAAATCGAACAAATATGTTAAAAAAAAAAAGGGAAAAAAGAAAAGGACCCGACCTAGTGAGCACAAAAGAAAAATCGCAGTGGCATCGTCGAGCGACAAACAAAACAAGTTGAAAAATAACTGCAGCTGTTGCAGTTTTATAAATGTGGTTCCCCCAAGAACCTACTCCCTCGGCCACCCATCCGAAAGGGCTACCTATCCTATCTGCACACATATAGTATAGATATAGTATAGGCCAAACATATACCATATAGAAGTGGGTAGATGTGGATGGCCTGTTGTCGCACGGTTGGTTTGCTCTCCACAATAAAAGTGAAATTTTCTCGTGCCAAATTTTTGTTGACGGCGAAGGCGGGTGGTTGGGCCTTCGGTGGTAACGACTGTTAGGCACTGACACTGAAACAGTTTGTGGATAACTTTTCCGAGGTTGAACAAGGCAACATAAACTAATTGCAACCACATTTCCGTCTGCCTTGCAACCAAGAAGTAATCAAAAAAGCTACTTTGATAAATTAAATGAGAACTAATGATAGCGAACTGGCAATTAATCAATGTGGCTCTTGTTCATTCATTGCATTCATTCAGTTGAATGTCTAATTTTTTGTATATCTTATTTAGCGTCATAAAAATTTCATTGGAAACCAACTCAAAAGGCTAATAGCCGCAAAAGAAAACACAATTCTTGTTTATAGATCTCCACATTTATTATTCCACTAAACTGAACCAAACAACTCTCATCGAAATCCAATTTTGATTTCATTGATCTGATCAGAATTCAAATACCTAGAGCCAAATTATGACAAGGAATCAGTGGAAGAGAAATATAGTTTTTAAAAATATTCATGAAGTCATCAGTAGCATCTGGAATGAGTGTTTCATTGAGAATACAAATACTCGTCTAGATTCCCAAGCTGTGATAATGCCACAGGTCTAGCCGGGCAACGGTCGTGGGCCTCACCGAATGAAATGCGTCATTTATTGATTGCAAATAAATATATGGGAAAGCAACAAGCGACACCAAAACCAAAAGCTAAAACCAAATCGGATGCAATTGCCTCATTCGAAAATGAGTCAATAGCAAGGAACTGCCCAAATGAACACAAATATGATGATACCATTTACATTCACAAACAATATTAGTCAAATACAAATTCGTTTGAAAGAGATATCACTAAAATTTTACAATTAAATGTAATCCATGTTTCACATTTCAGCAATGTTGAGACATAATTGACAAAACAGTTTAAGCTTAAAATAAATGAGTATTTGATTTTACTTTTTCATCGTAGCCCGTATCACCTGACTGGAGTAAACTTGACAACTTAAATAATAAACAAACACTAAGAGTTGCATTCCCCCAACTATAGTAGGTCGTGTGGCCCCTTGCCATATGCTCAAGACTCAGGATAGATAACACCTGGGCGCCCGTTTTTACCCTAACTCATATGTACAACAACTGCAGTCATAATAACATTTAATATTTAAAATAATTAATACAAACACTATTTCAGAACCAAATTTAACAGTTTTAAATATTCAACGATTTAAATATTCGACGATTCAACAATGTTTATAAGGTCATTCTAAATTTTCAAATATTTCCTTTCATTTGAAATCAGAACTCAAGTATCTATTTCTGGGAAAGAACTTTATTGCTTTATAATTTATTTAGAAAATAATAAAAAAAAAAAATATGTATAATGAACATACGAGGTGTGTTCAAAAAGTAAGGTGACTCTTCAAATTTCGCGAATTTCAAATTTTTCGATTATCGATTTTTTTGTTTTGTTATATTGGTACACTCTTCCCTAACATCTGTACCAGTTTCAATGGAACATCCTCTTTGTTTGGTTGTGATAGGCGTAAGTTAGTTATTTTGCGAGCTCGGCGATTTTTGCTATCGAAAATATGGATCAAGGATTTGGATTTTTGGCCAAAAACAACACCACAATAATGCCTCAGCCACCATATTCACCGGATTTGGCCCCATGTGACTTTTTCTTGTTCCCAAACTGAAGATAATCGAAAATTTGAAAATTTGAAATTTGAAAGTCACCTTACTTTTTGAACACACCTCGTATAACTTCTAAAAGGTTTCGATAATCGAAAAATTTGAAATTCGCGAAATTTGAAGAGTCACCTTACTTTTTGAACACACCTCGTATATATTGGACAGAACTGTGTTCCGACTTCGGATTATCTCTCTTATTTTCGTCAACCACCCATCCATGACCATGACTAATGTGGCTTTGAAAGCTAATGGGTCACTTCTAGCCGCGTTATCGGTGCAATTGAAAGGAAATACGAGTTGAATGAATGGGTTCGCTTTGGAACCGCTTATCTCCAGAGCAGAAATGTAAATAAATGAAAGTTATTTGCGCTGATTCGACGCTTTCTGGGCCCGTGCTAATTCCCCAAACTAATTGACACAGATAAAGGCGAAGGAATGGATCTAAAAAACTTGCAGTGCGTTAATGAAATTAAAAATAGATCAACAGCTGAAAATACACGGCGAGTGAGAGAGACGGGGCGATTAGTAAAGTAGCCAGAAAAGTCAAACAAAGGCAAACAGGGGTAAAAGAGGGAGAGCGCGAGGAGAGAGGGGAAGCAAACACACAAAGAACTAGAACATGGTAAATCAGAATGGAAAATCAAATGTGGTTTGTCTTGTTTGTTTGCTCTTCACACTTGTTATTACACAAAATCTCGAATATGTTAAATGACGGAACCTTCAGCTTTTAGCGCTCTTTTTCATCGAGTTGCTAGGCATTTGGAGTCGAGCAAAACAAAAAAATATGTGTAAGTTCCACGGTGTCTTACCACATTTGCATAAGCTCTACGAAAGAGACCACAACAAAAACCAAACGAAACGACTTTTTTTTACCGATTTATCAACCAAACGCACACTAAACCATCCACTTTCTTTATTTTTGTGAACTTTTACGATCTTTTCGATCTTTTTGAATACTTTGGCTCACTATTCACCGCTTCTTTTCTGTCGGTGCAAATTATTTGGTAAGCACTTTAGCGCCTTTGTTATTGTTTCGTTTTGGCTTCGATTTTTACAGGCGTCGCATTGCGTTGCGCGAATCCGATTATTGCACCGATTTGGTTTGCAAACTGTGTATATAGCGTGTTATCCGTATCCGTGAGCTTAGCAGGAACAAGATATTTCGTTAATGTAACATTTTCTCCCGGCGATTTGTGCACTTTTTGTTACTTTTAGCGGAGCACCGAAAACACGGACAACGCGGATGAAAACATTTCGAACTGAGTGGGTGTTTGAGCGTTGCTGTCGCCTTAAATACCCACCGAAGAAACCACTCAAACGCGCTCTCCCGCTCTCTCTCTGCGTTTATACGAAGCTCAGTTCGTAAACAAAGTATATTTCATTTAGTTCATTAGACAGCTTTATACAAGGAACGGTAAGATGTTGTTTTATTTCCACTACTACGAAATTTCATAATCTAAGAATAATAAATTTTTGACTCTGGCTTGGAGAAGAGCATATCCAATGCTTTAGTTTTTGCCATTTTTTAGCATAAACCTCTCTTTTTTCTCACAAATTCAGAAGAGAGCGAGACAGTGGGCAAAATAATAAAATCTTACGATATTTATTTTAAAATGTGAAAAAATGTATTTTATAAAAATTGTATATAGTAACAAATTGTTCTTATTTTAATTAGCTCCGATTTGAAAACTACTTGAACATGTTTTGATTATTAAAATATAAAATGGGAATGCAAGTATTCATGTACATATAAAAACACAATATATAAACTCTTTGATCCAATCCAATAGTAGGTTCCTAACATGATGACAATTAATTACGTAAGTTCCCCAACAATAATTAATTAATCGAACTAAAATTATCACTCAATTCACACATTTAAGTAAAAAGCAAAACTGCCAGACCTGTGAAATAATAAGTACCGGCAAAAGCCGTGTTGCCGTACTGAGACAACGAACTCTGAATTGAATTGAATTTCAAATTTTTGGTCACACCAAAAAATAGACCTACCTTCTTTGCATTTTTTCCTAGATACACTTCCGCTAGATAGAAATTCTAGAAAACATGTCCGAATTACAAGTGAGATACCATTCTGTTTATCTTAAATAGTGAACTTCTTATAAAACAAAGTTTACTTTAAAATCAACAGGAATTCAACCAGGCGGCCGAGGATGTGAAAAACTTGAACACCACACCCGGTGACAATGACCTTTTGGAGCTCTACAGCTTGTACAAACAGGCCACAGTTGGCGATTGCAATACAGGTGGGACTCGGTCATTATCCTTTCTTGTCCATCATAACTAATCGGTATGTAATTCAGATAAACCCGGCTTCCTCGACTTCAAAGGCAAGGCCAAGTGGGAGGCTTGGAACAATCGCAAGGGACTGAGCAATGCCGACGCCCAGACCGCCTACATCACCAAAGTCAAGGCCTTGATCGAGGCCGTAGGCCTTAAGTCTTAGATTTAATCCACAAGGAATATTGCATTTTAAATTTGAGTTGTCGTCAAACGCACAAACTTTAATTATCCATCTTTCGCACAAAATACACAATGAATGCGTAACGTAAAGCATATAATTTGTCATAGTGGGAATGGTTATATATTTAACTATATAGGATACTGCTTAGGCTTCTGTTGGGGAGGTGGCAGTGCTGCCCTGGGACTGGCGTTGGCGCTCATACACTTCTCGCTGCAGCTCGCGAAGATTCAGTTCCAGTGTCTCTACAACATCGAAATTCATGTCCTGACGCGCCTGCTTAATGTAGCCCTTGATGATGTTAATCTGTTCGATAAGCGGATCGTCCAGGGTAGACTTGCTGGCCGCCTGCGGTGCCGACCAGTTGGTCAATGATTGAAGATCCGACTGGGGAGCATATGGAGTTACAGATGAGGTTTACCAGCAATCATTATCTACTTACCCCCTGAGCGAAGGAACCGCTTTCTGGACCTGGAACGGCCACTCCAGATTGGTTTGCTATGTTATTTCGTTCGTAAGCTTCCATGGCCATACGCTGTTCGGTGAGGATACGCTGCTGCGTTTCCATGCGTCGACGCTCCTGCATCTGACGGATGTGCGCCTCCTCTGGCAGTGGTGGAAGCGATAGCATTCGCTCTTTAATGGCTTGAATGCAACCCAACCGAATGGCTTTTTTCAGGGCCTCCTCTCGGCTTCCTGGCTCACAAAAAATGGCTAGGATGCGCTTGCTTCTCATGTCCATGGCCTCCGCCACTTGTCCAATCTTGCCCCGCAATGCACCCGCATCCGCCAGCGTGAAAATGGTGTCCCCGTCGTTTAGGCTATTGATGATTTTCAGATACATATCTAGATCGGGGGTCACTTCTTTTTGCAACTGGCGAATTTGTTCGTATACTTGCACGAGAAGTGGGCGACAAGTGCGACTCTCGTGCATGTCCCGCCGAGTGTCCAAGCAGCCAAAGGCAATGCTCGCATAGCCGGATAGCGTTCTCATGTTGGTGCAGCTGCTGGAGGGACTCACTTCTCGTGGTGGAAAGACTAGCCAATTGCACTAGAGAATTAGAAAATGATTAATATACATTTTTAGTTAATTTTTTACGCTTACTAACTTGCATCCTCTAAGGGTAGGAATTTAGAGCAATCATTGCACATTATTCCGCCACACAAACGGCAGTGGTGCTGTCTGCGGGCGATGTGGAAACTTTTTGCGCAGCTGGGACACAATTTGACGGAACTTCCATCCAGCCAGGCAACCGTTTGCTGTTCGTGCTGACGCCGCTGCACTGAATCCGTGGGCAAATCCTTAAGTAGGCGGTGTAACCTAATTATCAATTTGTTTGTTTCACTGGCATATCGCTCCAGTCTGGGGTTTCGAATGGACTGGAAGTAATCCAAGTGGGAGCACTCAGCTCCCGCCTGCTGCCTGGCCATATGGTTGAAGATGTTAAGACGGGAGCGAGCATTACTGGGTCCATTGCGATCTCCGTTACCATTAGCATTCTTGGCAGCACCTGAAGAGGAGGATCCTGCTGGCGAGGCTACAGAAGGCGGCTTTTCATCTTCAAATGGGTTTAAGATCTTCTTTTTGGCCTTCGTAAAGATGTCTTTAAGGGATTTCAGAGCCGCTTCTTCCTCGGCATGCTGGCGGGCAAAGTGATCCGTGAGTACGTCAATGGACTTGAGGTCCGCTCGGCAAATGGGACATAGGAATCCCTCGAGGATCTCCCCACTAGCCGAGCTTTGGTCATCATCACTGTCAAAAGGATTCCCAGACATTCCGGCGATGAGTAATCGAAAATTATTTGGTGGGTGTGTTTTTGTTATGGTTTGCTCCCCGAAAATCCACCGTTTAGAAGCTTTCCATTTGTCCTAAATCAATAGCATGACTAGACATACGCCAGCTAAAGTTCGCAGCTTCGTTTTCTAGTTAAACTTATCAAAACTAATTCATTTATTTTTTATGGTTAATATTTCTACAACTAATCAAAATCAGTTTACTCTTCTTTTTGCCTAATTGCCATTCACCAGGAAATGGAGGAGATTGGGCTTCAGCAAGTGCGTTTGCAGATGGGGATAATTAAAAATAAGCTACGCTACTACGGGTGTGGAAAATGCTTAAGATATTTTTTTTAGTGATTATGGTAATTCGGTGTAAATGAATTTTTCTAGACATTATGTAAGCAAGCTTAACAAATATATCAAACCTATTTGAATATTTAAATATTTTTGATGTTTTCTTATTTGCCAATACTCATCACCTGCAGCCCTGGTAGGAAAGCTCTTCGCAGTGAATGTCAAACGCTCAAAGAAGCAGAAAGTTGCCTGCCTGGAAGTTTTCTCGGGTTTTCCGTTTTAAAACAGTCGTGGGTGTGAAAATCCTTTGGATAAAAAGTCTCTAAGCAAGCTCAGCTCTTTCGGCACACCTACGCATTAAATTAACCCAATTTAAAGCCACAGATCGGCTGCTAAAATGTCGGAAAGATCGAAAGGTGACGTGTCCGCTCGCATAAACAACAATGCAAATCCGACGCGTGTCGTTAAAAATCCGCTTTTGAGCGCCTCCGTGACCGGCCTAAGTTTTGACGACTTTCCCAACAAGCCGCAATTGCTGCCAGCTGCTCCGCCCGTGGTCCATGCGGCGCTTCCTCCGGCTCCCGTCCTCATCGCTGGCATCTTGAACCGCGGTAAGTGGGTCAGGGCTCGCTCGAGAATCCAACGTGTAGTGGGGGGTCACCTGTTGCTCCAGTGCGACAATGATAAGCTGATAAGCCGAGTACTTAACCTTCTAATCAGTTTATTACACTGTACATTGCATTACAAATGAACAAGATACTTCAAGCTTCCCAAAAATGTCGAAGAAAGTTATTTGGGTCAGCACTTGTTTTGGTTTCCTACGTTCACATTTTCTTATATTTAAGGCTTGCTTTTCGATTCTTAGAAGTTACTAGTTCTTTTGATTACTCTGTAGGTTTCTGTCTAAAGAAGCATTAAACGTCTCATTCAGTAAGGTCGGGCTTAAAATTGTAGATCAGAATGAATTTGTAGTGGCCTTTAATTGCAGTTGACTAAACTCTTTAGAATTCTTAATGATCACCAGTTTGTGGCACTGTTAAACTGATGTAAACTACACTGTATTTCAGTGTTTTCTCTGATAAGCTGTAGATTAAGATCTTTTAAATATTAGTTTCTTTTGCAATTTGGTCATTACGATTATCTAAAATGAATGAAACAATTTCTTAGAAAATTGAATAGCTCAAACAGGTGTCATTTTATTACTTCTTATCTGGAATGGCATTTTTATTAAACTCTTTCGACTCTCTTTTGGCACAAAAACATAACAACAATCTACTCCATGCTCCTCGTAGAGTGTGATCTATATGTGGGCAGCTCCAGCGTTGTCTTTCTTCGCCGGCAACACCACACAATGCTCCAGATGAGAGCCGCGATCAGCAGGAGCAATAAAATGGCTCCCAAGCAGATGGCTGCAATGGCTGCCTCGCTTAAATACACATCCCTCACATCGATGGTGAGGTTCCTTTGATTACCCGCCGCATCAATTGCGATTAATGATACCTTTGGTTCGCAGCAAGAGGCCATGTATGTGGCCTTTAGGGGTTCTGTGCTCCCTGCGGTATAATAGTTTCTGTAGAAAAGACCTTCCGGCGGCGTAGCCTGCAATCGCAACATGCCCGACTGCCAATCCTGAGCGGTAACATCCACGGTCCAAAAACGCTCTCCACAATTTTGGGATTCGGGTGTAAGGTAATCACACCGGTTGCCAAACTCCCAAGACAATGTAGGTCCGGTTGAGTCCTTAAAATAGAAATTAGATTATAGTCGTTGACTCATTAGTAAAAGTGTAGCTGACATACTTGTGCATCTATGCTGGTCACTACTTTGAGATTAACTGCTAGAGTAGATGTTTCACGACCATAATTTGTAAAGGTGATCCTGTCTGTAGTGCCTTGAGCAGTCCCAGTGGGCACTAATACTGTCAGTCGCACTGTGGCCGTCTCCAGGGCACGCAGGCTCAACCTATAAAACAGAAATTAAGTAATTCTCTACCTAGGAGTAATGTTTAAAGTACTCCAACCTGGTGGGGTTCAGTTGGACCAGAAAACGCCGCTCGTCAGTGACCTGTATTGTGGAGTAAACTGTCTCTGTTTTCATGTTGGTGACCTCAAAGAGAAGAGAGGCTGTCTGACCAGCCATCACTAAAAGTTTAGATTCTGTACCCAGCTCGATTTTTGTGCCACATCGCTGAAGGAGCATGGCATTTAGGGTGCTCCTGGGCTGTCCCGTTGTGGAAGCCAACAAAGTTTGATTCAGACTTGGAGAACTCTGAATTTCTTTTTCTGAAAAGGTTTCAATTTCGTTCTTTGGTGATTCCACATCCTCCTCCAACTTCTCGGTATCCTTTTCCTTGTCGGGAAACTGGATTTTGGCCGACTTAGCCTTTGTTTGCCCGCTTTTGTAGTAGCTATCGATGCGCTTGATGATGTCGCCTGTGGGAAAATGAGGAAAAACATTAGAAAATCAGTTGCGCACACGTGTTTTTGTCATTATATGAAAATGTAGAGATGATGGCGTCAACGCTGACGTTTTCATCCAAGGTTGAAGCACGGTTATCAGCCGAGATTCGTATTCATTCGGACAAACATAACAGATCCCGGGCTCTTATCACTCAACCCAGAGTCCCAGAGCAATTAATTAGCTAACGGGGCTCAGTTCTCTGCGACGATCGATACCGCCAGGTTGTTTGTTACTTAGTTTTCATAACTTACCCAAGAAGACATCCGCTTTTCTTTCGGCGCGTACGAAAACATTGTACTTCTCATTCAGCTCGGGCTGTAGTTTTAATTTGAAAACTGCCGCGCGTCGTAACTTGTTTAGCGGTACGTAAGCATCAAGCTCTTGGGGATTCGTTGTCTCGGTGATATTAGCTCCTCCGAATTTTGCCAGTTTCTTCAAATTAATCTCTATAAATAAAGTAAACAGAAAAATAAACAAAAAAATAACAGCTGTTTGCTATTCACCACGCCACGCAAACATTCGTTACAGGTGTTTGGCCAGCGTTGCCAGACCACTGCAATTCGTCCCACTTTCAATAAAAACGTAAAAATTGTGCAACAAACATTCAATTCGTTAGGCATCAAACATGTTTTCCAAAACCACAATAGCAAATACTAATTAGCAAACATTAAATAAATTATTTTCTTCGGTAGTCGTGCGGTAAATCCGAGGCCTTGGCAACCCTGGTCTAGCAGCTGCGCCGTAGTTGTTGTGAAAGAAAACACGTCTACAAAAAATCGCGACAAAAACAATTGGTTTTCCTTGTGAAACCAGCGAATTACGAACGATTAAAAGCCGCAAAAGTGTTGACAAATAGGCATTTTAATTGCCGGTCTAGATCAGTGCTGACAACATAGCCAGCAAGTGCAAAAGCACAACAGAAACTTGTCACTTCTTCAACTTGGCCTTGACAGTGAGTCGATTTGCCTAATTTTGTTGTTAAAAAACGTATGTATGTTTGTATGTGAAATCAACCAAAAAAAGTGCTATACTAAAAGATGTAAAATTCCACTCAAAGGCAATATATAAAGGACACAAACGTATAAGTGTCGATTGCCAAGTCTCTAGGTTTTTAGTCAGTCTTTATGAATTTAATTAAATTATTCCGAAATATATGTGACTGAAGTGAATTTTCAAAATTTAAATAACTCGCCTAAAAGGTCACAATTCATTTAGAGTTGAGGCAGGCAACGAAAAAGCCGCCGCAAAAAATTGATTTCTTCAGGGTGTACAAGTTATAGTGTGCATTTGTATTGGTGACTTCCGGGAGATAACTTTGTTTATAATCGCCTGTTCCAAAAGTTATAAAAAGTTTGCAATACTTTCACTGCTTATTTTCAGTTTTGTGCGATAAGTGGCTGGGCTGTTTTGAATCGAAATGTTTTATTCCATCATTTTTGAGTCATAATTATTTTCTGTCTGGCCCTGTGCAATCTTCATTTTATAGGCTATATATAAAAAATTGGACTTTGTCCGGTCGTTCAACGTGGCGTATGATTAATCTGAGGGAACGCTTGTTATATTTGATCCATTCTGTAACCATTCTACCTTTAAAGTTAGTCAACAAAAACATTTTGTGCCGGACAGTTGAAAGTGCTCTATGTTTAAATATTATCAGAAAAAAATATACTCACCTTAAAGGACGAAACACAAGAAAGGGACTAGAACACAAAGTGCTGACACAAGAAATTAAGGTGAAGTCCGAAAAATATATAATTTAATAGCTTAACACACAAAAATAAAACGATTTTTATTGGCAAATGTGTATTGTATAAATTAGTAATCACCATTTAAAATCGTTATCTTTTGTGTGGTTTAGTGTTAATTGAGTTTGCTTTTCATCGTTTTCGTTTTATTTGTGGACCCTTACAAAGCTAAAACATTTATTACTTTATCTGTAAAACAGTAAACATACATATATATTGAAAACTCCTTTGTACTACAGTTAAGTGTTAAGTGTTGTGTTTTGTTGAGCATTATTATTATACTAGCGTTTTGGTTAAGGAAAGCGTTTGGGACTTCGGCTATGTACAAGGATCAGCATAGCTGACTTGGGATTAGAGAGCAGCAATGCCTTAGGAGTTAGTCAAGGATCTTACGAGCTAAGGACATAAATTACACAGTAGTACAGTTGTTGTTCTTTCTGGGAAGCTATTGGACGCTTGTGCCATTATCAAGAGGATTAGACTTAGAATCTAGGTAGGTTTGGCACACAGACTCCTACACATTTAAGTCGCTTAACAATTAAAATACAACCCTGCGTTAGTAAGTGCAAAAGAGCAAACGGAGTCGGTGCTTGGTAACTCGCTTTTTGCGAAAGACTAACCACCATTCGGCGTCTCCATTGTCGCCCGTCTCATATTCGCATCAATTCGCACATGGAGACTAGACAACGTCGTGTCCACCGGCAGGTCCAACTCTTGGGTACCCTGATACGCGTCTGCAACCAGGGTGAGCTGAAAAAGTTAAGTCATATTTAATGACCTGTTTTTAAGAATGTAAAGATTACCGCTAAAGTGCCGCTAAAAGCCATAGATCTTCGAAAAAAAATTGTTGTTAGTTAAATCTACTTCAAATGTTCCCTCGCTTTTGGGGCTTCCCAAAGCCTCCAAACGCAGGAAGTTCCAATTATATAGATTTCTTGTTCCGCTTTGGAGAATTGGAGAACAAAATACTTAATTTGCCATTTTCGATGTTTGGGTTAATTTCGGAATTTTTTGTCTAGGCTTCCTTTCTACCAACAGATTTGCCCTTCACTTTTCTTTCCATAACCTAGTTTTGCAGTGGCCGCACAGCAACAAAAGATGCACCATCATCGACAACAAGTCGCGCGGTCTTGAGCACCACCTGTCGTCGTTGCCGGTGCCGCCTGGCCACTGGAGAGGTAATCCAAGTGGCTTCGTCTCAGTTGGCTGCTTGGGCAACACTCGGCTGGATCTGGTTGCCACTTTCAGTTTCTCAACACTTAGGCCTTACCCGCCTTACCCGAATCTGGCTTTGGCCCGCACACTTTAATTACCCCAATTGCGGGTCAGGTTTGCTGGCTATAATCGCGCTCATATCTCACCGTATTGCCAGCTATATGCTGTCCGTGCTCGGTGCTCACGATGTGGATGATCTCGCCACCAGATCGGATGGCCACCTCGCCCAAAATACCGCCCACAGCGTCCTCCGTTTCGTTCTCGCTGCCCGAACGCTCCCCATACCAAAGAAGGAATAACTGAAAAGATTTTAAGGGTTTCGCGAGATTTCAGATTAGATAATTAGATATAAACTTAGAAATTTTTTAATATGATCTCTTGATCAACTCACCCTGATCCTCTTCTTGAGCAGAGTGATGGCTGCATCTTGGACCAGTTCCGTGTGTGGTGGAATCGATGCTGTCGATATGAAAACGGCACTGTCGTAGGGAACCAGCTCGGCGGCATGGAGAACGCCCACAAACGAGTTGCCGCCTTCATGCTCCTTGGTGCTGTTTAAACCAGCGATGAACTCGCGGGTGTTGTTAAAGCTGAAGGCAGAGGGGGCACCTACATAGGGGAAGAAGAATTAGTTACGAAACTTTACTGGTTAAGAATCAGTTTTGAAAAAGAATTTAATGTGATTTTAGTAGATTTCTACCCTTTTTTATAAATCATTTAATAAGGACGGAAGACATTGACTCACCCGCTCCATTCAGAGTTACCAAAACAATCTTGATATCGATGTTCTTGTCCTGCAAAGCATCGATGTAAAGTCGCTTCGCCTGTTCCAGAGATGCGGACGAGGGATCCACAATGACCGCCAGAGGCATGCGGATGTACACATCCTTGATGTAATTACGCAGCTGATCGGCCGGCAGTAGTTCCGCCTTTGAGCCACCGCTCACTTGGATGTGTTTTGGCTGTTTTCTAGGACTGGGCGTTGTTGTTGTTGTTGTTGTTGATGTGGTGGTAGTTGTCGTGGTCGAAGTGGTTGTCGTTGAGGTAGTAGGACTGGCAGTAGGAGGATTAGGTGCCTGGGTGGTCGCCCAAGGGAAGCCACCGAAACGAGCCGTGAGAATTGGCAGAGGTGGCTGAGTGGTGGTTGTTGTGGGATTTGACTTCACTTCCGACGGCTCATCGTAGTAATCATCCTCAGAAGAGTACTTAAACTGATTGGGTTTATCCTGACTGGGCAGTTGTTGGACTTGGAGCCTGAGGAATAGGATCATGATGTTCTACTTGATAAAACTGATTAGCGGGTGGCTGTTCATCCATCGATTTGGTTGCCTCTTCCTCGACGTAGTCGGAGGATGCATGGTGCTCCTGGTCTCGCTGGGGAAATCTTTCCGCCTTTGCCTGACGCACATATTCCGGGATCATGGTGGTGGCAATCTTTGCTGTGGTGCTAGCCACCATCTCATCCTCGGCCGTGTCTTCGTAATAGTAATCCCGAACAGGTTTGTCCACCTTTGTTGCTTTTTTCTGCGTTGGAGCATCTTCCATCATCTCGGCGGCAGTGTTTTCCTCGGAATAAGGAGCCATGGTGTTCAGCCTACCCTCCATGGGCCTCATGGTGCTCATTTCCATTTCCATTGCTTGGGAGTTTTCAGTTTGATCTTCCTCCAAACTGTTCCGATGCTGTTCCATCTCCTTTTCTACCTCGGTGTCTAGCTGAGCCTGATCGAAGATCTCATCATTGCCTCCCAGGCTGGAACCAATCATTTCGCCGCCATAGTCCTCATCCTCACCAGAAACTGTACAACTTAGGAGCAACGCCACCAGAAGCACACCCAGCCGAAGTTGCGTTCTCAAAATCATTTCGTTCGATATATTTCGCCTCTAGCAATCCTCACTTGTCACCATCAAAGTCTGCAAGAAATAACCAGACAAAATGTGTCAGTTTGCGATTTTTGGAAAGCTTTTGAGAGTTCAATGATTGATTGATTGGCTGACTTCTTTCGCTACTTAATTGACGCAATTATTCATGATTATTTCGAGTTCACTTTTGTCCGACCGTTATTTTTAGTTTTTCTATAGGTTTTTCGTGTTATTTTTTTTTTTCATCTGCCTGTCTTCTTTTCCACACTTTCGCAATGCTAAAAAGTGAAATGTTATGACTGCTCGTTGTGATTATCGTCTTGTTATTAAAATCATTTTCAATAATTATGCCTAACAAATTGAATATTTGAGGAAATTTCCATTTAACTACGAAATTCTGGGGAACTTGTTGCTAAAATTTGTTTTCATCATTCGAAAGTTTTTAATTTTATTGAAGGGAATAAGAAAAAAGATAACCGGGGATTTTTTCTAAATTTCTTAGCTATATATATAATTAAAGGTCTTTCAAAAAGATTTTACTTTAAATATTACAAACTATTAGAACTTAATCTTTCATAAAACAAAGTTCGTTAAGATTTTAAACCGACTTTGATCTAATCTCCTGTTTACCTTGTTGGAAAACGGATCTAAACATGTTTTATAACTATTAATTGGTACTAAAATATGGTTTATATCATGCCCCAACCAAGGAAAAACAATCACATAAAAGAATACGTTGTTAAAGACAACAAAAAATGTAATAACTTTTTTGAAGCGCCAAAAAACTTTTTGGCCAAAGTCATGTTCATGAGCATGCAATAATGCAAAAGTAAGCCTTGATGCACGAAACTTAGCCAAATTATTTAATGTAAACAGACATAAAAGACAGGGAAAACACAAGTATGTGATGAAAATTTGTGCTGAAGATCAACTGAAAGCCCAAGCAGCTCTTTGGAATAAAACCGGGCAGGGTATTAAAGATATACATACTAAGATATGGTCAAGGTTATGTTAAACCTGCTGCAGGTGAGGAAAATAGAAACACAGAAAACGAAGACGACGTTGACAATAAAGCAAATTTGCCATAAAAACAAAAAAACGACTTCTCGTGGCTTTGTAAGCTTTCATACATGTGAATTCATTTGTGTATAACAAAAACAACAAAAAATAAAAACATAATAAATAAATAAACTTGATTTAGTCGGGGGAACACGCTAACTTTTTGGCTTCAATTTGATCAATTTATAATATTTAATTAAGCAAATGTAATTAACACATTGGTTAAGGAATCATGCAAACGTTTTTACGATATGCTATTTCCCTCTGCACTCGTCGTTTGTGTATTTAAACTTTTTGCTGCATTTTTGTTTGCCTAACAAATTGCCCACAAATCATTTTGAGTGATTGATTTCTTGGCGGCTCTCGCCCCGCGATGTGCAGCGTAAAGAAGAGCTCGGTGGTGGGGCGCAAGCAGCTGCCATTAATTAACAATATGCAAAGCCGCAAAAAAGAAATAAATAAATATATATATATATATATATATATATATTCAAGTTGAAACAAGCAAAAGTATCGCATTGATGCGTAAAATGGAAATAAATTAAGTTAAAATATTCTGCGTTCGTTTTTCTCGTTTGGCAGGCTGCCTGAATCAACTTCAAATTGATTTGTACATTTTTGTGCGTTGCAAGGTCATCGCATTGGGGGTCAGCGGGGATCATGCAATTTAATGGCCAGAGCTTAGGCCTCTTTTGAGGTTCCCCCATTTGTATTTTCTCTTTTGTAAATCTTAGCCATAATAAATTCGTAAAAGACACGTTCGTCTGTCGTACCCATACTTGGTCTTTATCGGTTTCAAAAGCTTAAATCCATTGCACAATCCCCATTCATAAGACATCTTCGAGCGAATGCTGGTTGGCGTTTGTTTTCTAGATTCGCAACCTCTGCAGGTCACGTAGTTCTAGGGAAGATTAGCCTTAGCTCAGCGGAACTCCTCAGTTCCGAAAAATTGAAAGTTTTTGGAGAAAGAAAGTGTTCTTGGCTATGAAATAAATTTTTATTAAGAACAAAAGTATTTTTTTGTACTTTTTTCAGTGGAAAACTTTGTTGTGAGAAAATTTTGCTTGATAGGTTTAAAAAAAGTCTGGAACTACCTACAAGCTTTGAAGTTTTTAGTCCATTTATAAGTTCGACTAACATAATATATCATTTTACCTTATATAATAGCATGTGGTACTTAATTCCGCTATGAATATGTTAGCCGGAAGATTAAGAGGCAGCTGTAATTAGAGTGGACCATAACGGTCCGCACTTCAATGGGGTTCTTCATTATTTATAGGCACTTTATTTTGTAATCAAGGAAAAGTGCTTAGAGAAAAAACCAAGAAAAAAAAAAGTAAGAAAAAACTTTAAAAACAAAACCCGCTGGGGCAGTTCATCAATCAGCCACAACAGCCGTCAGCAGCTGATTCGCTTTGGGCCCATAAAAAACTACACAGCGGCCACAAAAAGGTTCTATAAACAAATTAGAGAGGCGAGCACGTTGTCGGTTTTTATTTATTTACATATTTCTTTTCAGTTTTTTTTTTTTTTTTTTTGTTGCCTTTGCAATTACGTGGAGTGAGTCGCCGAGATGTGATTAACAGACGCGTAAGCATTTATTTTCGCTATGATTTTTATATCACTCGGACGTTATTCTGCCGTTTTTATGGTCACAACAAATTAATGAAAAATAATTGCGAAAATTATAAATTCAAATTGCGTTCCTATCCATCCCTCCCTTTGCTTTCCCACTGGGCCCCCCTTCGTGTCAGCTGAATCGACTTGAAATGCACTCTAATTGTGGCAGCTTTGTTTGACGATCATCAGTGATGAATGCCTCGTGGATTGGTCAGCGGGGATTGGATTGGATCAGGGGGGGAATAGACCCTTTATTGTTGATTTTCTTGACATTGAAAAGCCAATTGATGTTGTTGATTTTAACGGGCTATGAAAAGTGTTATTTGAGGGGTTCTATTGGTAGTAGAAAAAACACTTAACATTCTTGAAACTAATGGGATTCAGTTCGTAAACTTTGAGGGCAGGCTGCATGATAATAAATTAACAATAATAGATTATTCTTTGCTGAATTTTGTTCCGCCTGCTTTAGTTATTCACTGCTTTGATCTATATAGTTTATATAGCTATTTTGCATTTATGCATATCCCACATTGATTATTTTTGATTAAGTTAGCTTAGTTAAACCTGCTTTTCTTTCACTTGCCTTTTATGAAACTTCTTGTCGACGTGGCCCGATCAGCTATCCAGCCTTCTTTTCGATTAATACTTCTTATTAAATGTTTTGTGTAAATTTTTGAAATTCAAAACAAATAACTTAGGCAACAAACTTGTTTTCGCCTCTCTTGCACGAAAAAATCTCAATGAATTTTAATTACACTTTAAGCGGTGCACTTTATTTATGAGTTTTGCCCACTTCTTTGCATTGTTTATTAACTTGCAGATTATGCAAATCACGGCAACAACAAAACTCTACCGCACAGAAATTCACTTGCAGCAGAAATTGCCAACGACCGAAACGACAACAACAACAAAAAGCTGTATAAAATTAAGAGCGTTCGATTTTTCGGCTGTGTATTGGATTAACCCGTTTCAAAATCTATATTTCTCAGGCGCGACTTTGGCTCAGATCATAAAGTTGGCAAAGCAGCTGCCGCTGTTGCTTGTTTTTTTGCTGGCGTTCGCGTCAACGTCTCAAATGAAACTGAAAGCAGAAACACAAGCTCCGACCAGCGGAGCAGTTCGCAGTACGCTGCTCATTTCCACTCCACTCTGCTCTGATCAGCTCAGTTTAGCTCGGCCCTACTCGGCTCGGCTCTCTTTACTCGGCTAACAGCAGCAGGTATATGGCTCTGGCTCTGACTGTATGGTATGGATGGGCGATGATGCTATGGCTATATGGCCAACCAGTGGTTGGAATCTAGAAGAGCGTGCCACTGATAAACCGAAGCAACGTGCTGGAGCAGCGGAGCTGATGCCACAATTGGATATGTTCATGACACGATTGTTTGGTGGCAGCGCCAATGGAAATATCTTTGGTCAGCTGGCTATTCTGTTCCCCATGGTATTATCAAGTTGTTATGCAACCGGTGCTATATCATTCTCAACACTAAACAAGCTGATATTACAGCTTAACATTCAAGATCTTATCTTCTTAATATGTCATAAGCAATAAAACATAAACTTAAAGCTAGGAATGTTTAACGAACTTTTGATTAATGATTTATTTCACCAGAAATCAGCAAAATTAGATCATCTATTTGTGACTACTAAACACATTTATATTGTTCCTTAAATGCCAGGATACGAGAGGTAATTTCTTCAGTCATTGGTCCCATGCCAGCCGACCGATATTTGGCAAGAAGAGTGAAAAGTTCGTCCCTCGAAGAGTTATCTGGGAATTGTACTAATCGCTCCATGTCATCGGCAGCTTTGATTATCTTTTTGTGAAGCTCTGTGAACACATTAAATATCATATTCGATTGGTAGTCATTTAAGGGCCTGGTCAGCGCTTGTTTTTTAGCTGGCGATCCTCTCAAAAAGGGTGTTTCACCAGCTTTGTTGAATCCCTGGCAAAAATCCATTTTATCTTTCAACGGGCTTGTCTTAACGATAGTCCTTCCACTATCCAAATAGTTCTGCATTGTTTTTTTATAATCTGCATACTCGGGATAGGGCAACAAAGCGATGATCATATCCCCTAGTAATCTTTTCATTAGGATCACTGATTCATCCCATTGGTCATCTTGGAAACGCCTGAACGTGGTGGAAGAATTCGCAAATCGCTGCGGTATTGCCTTCAACAGGATTACCCCTGGCTAATGTCTGTGATTCCCACAGGAATTACTTTATGGAAAAGTATTTTCATTTACTAATACTCACTAGCAATCCCAGGAACAGAATCGTCCGTGGAAATATCATTTCTCAATTCTTTGCAACTGACTGCGATTTTCCAAAGGAATCTGTCGCTTTTATATGAGTTCTTGGATCCAGCTAATCAACATATTTCCTCTATAATATATAAGAAATACCTTATCTGGTAAATAATATAACTTAAAACAAAGGAAAAGGCAATGTGGCTGCTTATATATAAGATCATTAGTCGGAACACAGCTCGGCAGTTTTTAAAGCCAGGATACGAGATGCAATATTTTCAGGCAAAGGCTCCTTATCCTTACTTCCATATTGGCCAAGAAGATTAAGAAGTTCCTGATTTTTATATGCTGTAATGGGTAGCACCATGTGTTTCAAATTGTTTCCATTAAATAATACTCTTGTTTGAAATAGTGAGTATTCCTTATTTAAGTTTGTTTCGAAATCATTAATAACTTTTTTTGTTCTTTGGCTCCTCATAGATATTAAATCTACAAAAAGATTTTTATAAACTCCAAAATATCTTTGGATATAATCTATATTTTGCTGCATCGAACTAGTCTCGTTGATTAACTTTCCCCGCTCTAGATACTCTTCCATATCTGCAATGTCTTTTTTAGTCTCAGCCACATATTGCTCCAAAAAGTTTTTAAAATGTTTAACTGAATTTTCCCACAATTCGTTGCTGCCGTTGACGGTTTTCAAAAAATGGCAAATTAGTTCCTTATCTGCATTCAGGGGATTACTTCTGACCAAAGTCTGATGGGGTTCAAGAAGAGATTATCTTAAATAATGTTTTTAGAACTTGTTATTCTTACCAGTAGTGAAAGAGACAAGATGCAAAGGAAGTACATCTTTTTGGGTTCTGATGTTGATTATAATTGCTGAACTCTTTTTATAGAAATTTTTCCTTCTTTGTTCTTGATTATAGATTATCATTATCAGGTCTGAGTATATCTAGGTTCAATAGGCCACTCGACTGATACTGACTGCAATGGCAAACATCTACAGTGTCCACTAACTTTGTGGAATAATTTAAAACATTTTTCAAGTTCAAAGTTATTAAATTCTGTTAGTTTTTTTTTTTTGCAAAGTTCTTTGCATGTTGACCTTTTTCTTGGGGGGAGAATCATTATGGCGAAAAATAACCGCATTGGCCGCATGCAAACTGAATAAATAATCACCTCGGCGGTCGTCAAAATTCAGGCAAAACAGAGCGTCTCTGAACTTGTGTAGGAAGTTCGACTACCCGGCAGGCCGGCGCATTAAAATGGAGCGTGAAATGAATTTAATATGATACTCCGACTGCCTGCCATTCGCTGATAGCGTCAATAAAATCATAATAAATACAACCGCGTACGTATATAGTGGGCCACTTAATATACATATATATATTATTTAAATATTGTATACGGAAACGTTAAGGCTTCCTTTTCATCTCTTGATGATGTGATGTGAGCAATTTAAGGGTTTAATGGGCCTGCTTTCTTTACCTGCCTGCCACTTACAAATTCCTTAGAAATTTGTTTAGCCAAATGGAGTACCTGTACCAAGTACCAAGAATGTTAAATAAAGCCAAACTATGCCATTACTTTGCCTATGTGTGTATGTGCGTATGTGTTTTGTCTTGTAAAAACACATTTTATTGTTATTCCCACAGAAGAACCTTTGGCTGTAGAACAAATGTGTAAACACCGCAGCTACGACATTTAGGCACAATGATTCTGGTGCTTTTAAGCTTGTATGACAAATTGTTGAGCGTCTTGAGCTTGACATGACGTATTCCCCATGCAAAATCGTGCCCATCTTGACCTACGTGCCTCGGTCGAATACTTCCTAATACTGAGGTCTTTGCCACAAACCATTGAACCACTCTATATTCGGCTTTGAATAGCCGCGCTACGTTGAATTATTGAGTGCTAGTTTTGTGGTTTTACTGCGCAGACATGGTCATGCAGATTTGTTCAAAGTTATCGTTTGGTAAGAGTTTTGCTTTAAAGAATGTGTAGAAAATATGCTTTTTTATATCTAGATATAGATTTATAAACTAACTTTTCAGCAAAGGGTATAGAAAAGTCGAAAGGGGGAACGAAAGAGCTTGCAATATTTTGAAAACTAATTTATTGCATCCAGAATTTATGCAGCTCACGCAAGTTTCACTTTGCGAATTGTGCGCTTTTGTTTTGCGTTTCTCTCTCTCTCTCTTTTTTTGTTTTTTAATAATTATGCAATCAGTTTGGTTGCTTGCCTTCTTGTGCAGTTGCTCCTGCTCTCTGATATTGGTATTGGTATTAGTATTGGTGCAATTAACAACTTTCCGGCATCGAACGCAAATGAAAAACCCTTACAATAAAACAAATTAAATATTTGGCAATCGTTTTGTGTCGATTTTTTTGATTATCGTTCCATTTGCCGCTTGCTCTGATCGGCCTGTGATTTCGTTTGTGCGCCGCTGTTGTTGCCCACAATTTCGATGCCGAGGCTGGTTTAATTTTATGATGAATATATAAACACGTACGCATGTCCCAAGAGTGTTAATCAAAAATTACCAACTTGTTTTCGCAGTGGCAGGCAGCCAAACGAGCCTCTCGAAGAACCAACTGGTGCAAGGCGGTATCAGCTTTTGTTTTATTTTTAGACGGATGTACAGCAGATGCTGATGATGTCACTGGGCACTTGTTGTCCTCACTAATATCCTTAATCCTTTCGTTTATAATTCACTTGCACTGAGTTCACTTTGGTCACCTGTGGATCTCACTCACTTCACGTCTGTCGATCGACTAAAACAAACTCCACTAATTACTGACCTTTTTGTAGTTGTCGCACTCGCATATATTGTGTGCTTTTGTGGCTCATAAATTGTTTAAATATTGAACAATTGGTTGCAAATGGATGTATTCAGATAAAAGTTGAAAAGAAACGGCACACCCCGTGCCGCTCAATCGATAAGATATAGAGTCATAGGAATCCAAAATCGGAATAACCCGGAGGAAGCGAGATTGTGGCAGATGCGTCACGGGTCGGTCAGTGGTCGGGTGTGGCAGTGGGTGGCTGACACAGTTAGCATAACCCTATCCCAAAAGGTTTACTTATGCCTTGCCCGGGGCAAAAACAAAAAAAACCCCGAAAAATACCTTTGAAAATATGTGAGTCCCATCACCTTTTTCACCTGAACTTGCTGCTACCTGAGTTTGTTGCCTAAGTCTTTTGTTAGCCTGTCCTGAAATTATTGCCTTACCCCCAGAAAGGGTACATTAACTTTGTCAAGTACTTGTATAGATCTCCACTTAGACTTTGAACTGTAGAAGTTTTCTACGATTGACAGACAATCTCCCTTGTCTCCTAGGCATTCAGATTATCTATCTCAGGGTATTTATAGAAATTAAAGATAGTGCAAAAGTCCCAACAGAATTCTATATAGCAACTAGCTTGCATCGGAGCTGGTCAGTTCTTTAAAATGTTTAAGAAAACTTGGATGCATCTCGTCTTTGTTTGGCTGGCGTTTTTGGTGAGATATTGCCTAAAAA
This sequence comes from Drosophila eugracilis, assembly GCF_018153835.1. Classification (NCBI taxonomy): domain Eukaryota; kingdom Metazoa; phylum Arthropoda; class Insecta; order Diptera; family Drosophilidae; genus Drosophila; species Drosophila eugracilis. The sequence goes on from NW_024573245.1 coordinate 708,525, forward strand.
TATAATAAATATTAGTAAAGTTAATGTGTGTTAATCGCAGTTACTGGCTAGAAGCTTGCAACGTTGCAAACCAAGGAGGAAAATATTTGCGAGTTGTTCAGAAATATCAGCAGACTGCAGGATGATGAAGAGGCTTGGTGGGAAAGAAATCGAAATTTGGCCAAATCAATTTTGGAGACAAAAATTTGGTATTCGGATTTAGAACCATCTTGTAAGAAATTTGTGGATTCTCTTCGAGAGTTACAAAGCCGCGGTGATGCCTTGACTTCATCTAGTTCTTGGGCTCAAAAACTGGACTATCTTAATGCATCTTCTGAGGAATATAAAGCCGGACCCTGTGTTGAAAAACCGGGATACTATACATTTATATCATCGAGTATCTTAGATAAGATGAACGAAGATTCCTTGGAATTGAGAGGAAATGTGAATGATAAAAGGGAATACAACAATTTTATTACACAAATTGCTACAAAGGATGGATTCATGGATGCATTATCTGGGATTTCGGTGCACCTACTGGAGTATTTAACACGTTTTCAGAGGTGTAATTTAACAATTTTTTTAAAAGACAATCTTAAACCCTGAAATGAATTTGAACCGAATTGAAGTTAATCAACAAAATAATTATATTTAAGGAAAGGCATTTTATAATTACATGTTAAATTAAGTTGTAACGTGTACTAAGCTCTGGCTGAGATTGGAAAACCTCTGCATAGAGTATTGGCAGTTTATTTATATTACTTAGCCGCTGGCAGACGCAGACTGGCCGTCGTCTCAAGCAGCTTCTTCAGCCTTATTGGCGCGTCGCTCAACTTCCAAAAAGCACGCATTTTATTGAGATTTATTTTGATTCAATTTCGGTCTCTTTTTCTGATTTTCTATAATTTTTTTTTGTTTTTTTTTGCCTGGGGGTTCAATGCCAAACATTTTTGCCGTCTTTTGTTTTCTTATTTTGATTTTCAGACCGCGTTTTTGGCATGCGACCTGCACGAGCCTTTGGCCAGCGTTTAAATTCCCAAATTGATGGCAATCTTTTTTTTTGGGGCAGCTTTATGGTGGCATTGTTTGTGGCTGTCTTGGTGAATACATATTATGCTTGGGTATCCTGCAAATGATTTCATCGTGCTTGACGTGCTCATGTGGGCCTTAATTGTTTTATTTGAGTGCCATTATGTGCAGGCACTTGGGACGGACTTGGAGTTGGGCCTGAAGATCTTTCAGAGGCTTCTTCTTTTGAGTGCTGAAGTGCCCGAAATCTGGTTATGATGTCATGCCCAAAACTAAAACAAAAAATTCTTCCACTTTTTTATGTGTGTGTGTTGTTCGTTTTTTTTTTTTTATTTTTTTTTTTTAAATATTTTTTGTAGGGAAGCAATTTGAATGAATTATGCTGTTCTACTTTTTTCCACCTTTGCGGTTAGACGAACGACCGTATATATTTGTTTTAACACATTTGTCGTAATGCGTCATTGTCATCGCGAGCATTTGTAAATATTAAAACAAAAAAAAACCACCTCAAGCTCAAACTAAAAACTGGAAATTTTCGTCGTTATTTAATATTTTCCAAGCCCCACCCCAAGCTGTGGCTATAGCTAATCTTTGCCTAGCCGTTACAAATGACGACCCTAAAAAAGTGACAACAAAAGCTCGACAATGTCAAGTGCTTCAAACTGACAAAAAAAGAAAATATTTTAAACGTTTTTACTTGGAGAAATAAATCGTATTTATTTCACTATTAATCAAATTTACAAATTTGAGGTCTTATAAAAAGATATTAATCATTTCCACTCTTGGGGGGTTTGGGCAGTTTAAATTTATATTAACTTAAATTATGTTTAAGTTCCCACATTCTAATCTGACTTTATGACTTGTATTATCCCTCAAGGGTAAGCCAATATTGGAATATTACTGGTTCTGCTACAGATTAGACTGAAAGCTAAAGTACAAGACCAAATATTATGACTCAATTCACTTTTAAAACAGGAAACAACTCTTTGATGAATTAATATTATTTCTTTCGAGATCTAGTTTAAGAAAATAATTAAACACAGTTACAAAAATCTTAGCATATTTCCAACGAAACCATAGCTGTTCCTAGGCATACATAAAAACTCCCTATTAATTCCATTCTATCATTACCATATTAGCATTTATATGGAGTGCCATGTAAGTGATTAATAGACTTGACTAGGCAATCAACTAAATACAAATACAAACTGCCTTAAAAGGAACTTTGCTATGCAAATGCAAATGCTTATTCCGGGCGCATCTTTATGGACTTTACACCTGCTCTATGATGTTTATAAGCTTTATAACTTAATTCGAAGACCGCATTTGAAATCTCATTAGTACGGCAAATATTCATAATTCTAAGCCATTGGCCTGCGGTTCGAAATCTGGTTATGCAGCTGCTGGGGCAAAAATTCCAAACTCGCTTTTAAGTATGTGAACAATGCAGTTCTTAAAATAGTCTCAAGTCGGGGTGTGAAAACCTTTCGGCCAGCAAATACTCGCCTCGTTGCCAATCACGTTTCAAGATCGAGGTGAATTCTTTGACGTATTTGCTAGCCAAATGACACGTTTGCCATGTTTTGCCGGCAAATGCTTTCATTTCACATTCATCGGCCAACTTCGCAGAGCTTCTTCTTCTACAAATGCCATGGCATTTGGTGCTGCTAATGTCAAGATTTGCCTTTTTATGACATCCCCCAATGCAATAGAAAAAAACCCGATTGTGGATTAAGCCCGCTTTAAAACGTTAACTGACCTGTTTGTTTCCCTGCTCGCCCTCGCCTCTGGCGGTTCATGTTTATTATGGGTTAATCAAGTGCTTAAGCCATCAAAGCTTAATGATTAAACCAATATCAATTCAAATTGAAGGCGGAAACTATTTGTGGGGATTAAGTTGCTGCAATGCTTTAACGTTTGGGAAAGAAAGGTGTACTAAGATTAATAAAATCTCATCATCCTTTTAAAAATGTCTATAGCATCGCCCTCGTTCAGAATTACAATTACAATATACCAATAGTGGGACTAAAACTGAATCTAAAGCTGTCTCAGTTCAATCATCGGGAGTGTCTCTCTCCCTAACCGATAATCAACATCTCCATGACCAATTCCACCTCCGATTCCAAGTGCGAATCCGTAAACCAGTTTAGAGCGGTTCCGTTTTTAATTGTGTTTGTCCGCTGGACAATTTGCATTCATTACAAACCATAACTTTTTATTAAGCTTTGATTTATGTTTGTTGCTTTTGCGCGGAGAATCAGAACGAGAGTGGGGAGGTAGCCCCACCCACCTAATTACTTCCGAGTTTATATCAAACTCAAACAATTAATTATTAAAATATATTGTTGGGGAATAATATTTAAGGATCTTTCTAATCCTTAAACTAATTTCCTTTCATTTATATTCCAGAACCGAAAACATTGGTTACCGTAGGCCAGCCATCAAGCATCGACGACAGCGAGGCCCTTGACGAGATTAACTTGAATACCAGCAGCGAGGATTCAATAGGCGTAGGAGGATCGAGTCCATATCAAGGAGCAGGCGATCCAAACGCCAATCCATTGCTGGAACCACCTCAGGAAGCTGGTAACGATTCGCTACTGAGTCAGGCGGCCTCCTCCTTTACTGCCCTGCCAGCAGTGGCCTCCAATGTGTTTTCCACCTTCTCGAAGCGAATCTACGCCGGCAGCAGGGAGTCCTCAGAGGAGCCTAAATTAGACATCCAGCCCACATACATTCAGCAGGCTAACTACGTTCAGCCAGTGCCACCGGCACCAGCACCCTTTTACGCAGCTCCTCCAACGGCGGCGAGTGAAGGGGTTGCCCCCGAACCACCCAAGTTCTACGCACCCACGGAAATTCCTGCGCCTAGCGTAGGAGTTCCTGGACCACCGCCTGCAGCAGGGAATCCCAACACTTATCGATTCACTGCTAGAAAGAAGCTATACGCTCCCATTCCTGGATTCTCAGAACAATCCGGACCGGCTGCCCAGATTCAACAGGCACCTCCAGCAGTTCCGTCATTCCAGACACCCCCATATCCGCCACAGCCAGCCCCCGCAGCAAACTCTGCTCCATTTGACATATCAGCTCATCCAGCACCAGCTCCCACAGAAGAACGAAAATCCGGCGGAGGACTCTTCTCTTTGACCAGCCTCGTACCTACGGGAGTTTTGCAAAATATCACAGGACTCGTCCAATCCGCCACTGGCCGAAGCAGTGAGCCAGGCTACAACAATCCTCAGCAACCAGGAGGCTACTTGGACAGTTCGACAGGAGCCCCAGCTCCAGCTCCATCGACAAACTTGTTTGGAGGCTTAAATCCTCCTGTACCGTCGGGAGGTAACTACTTCGTACCTGGTGCGGCTCCGTCTCTACCCCAAACTGAAGTAGTAGCTCCCACTGCAGTGGGAAGTTTCTTTGCGCCACCTGCTGTTTTGCCTGCACCATCATCAGGAAACGTAGCTGAAGGAATATTCAAGCCGACAGCTGCGCCGCCACCTGTAGGAGGATTCTTCAGTCCTGCACCGACACCAATTGTCCCAGCAGTTTCGCCTTCAGTTTTTAATCCAGAAGCAGTTCCACCTGGTGCCCCTCAGTCTGTTCCAACAGTCAGCACTTCAGCGGTACCACCAGCAAATCTACCGCCAGCATCAACAGCAGGAGGATTCTTTAGTCCTGCGCCGACACCAATTGCCCCAGGAGTGCCGCCATCGATTTTTACTCCAGCAGCAGTTCCACCTGTTGTCCCACAAGTTGTTCCACCAGAAAATCTTCCTCCCACACCAGCTATCGGAGGATTCTTTACTTCAGAAACGACAACAAGTGTCCCAGAAGGTCCACCCTTACTTCCTTCTATTTTCACTTCCAGGATCAGTTCCCTCTGCTGTTCCATCAGTAGTACCACCAGCAGTAGGAGGTTTCTTTAGTCCTGCACCGACACCAATTGCCCCAGGAGCGCCGCCATCGATTTTTACTCCAGCTGCAGTTCCACCTGTTGTCCCACAATCGGTTCCATCAGTACCAACAGAAAATCAACCACCCACATCAGCTGTCGGAGGATACTTTACTTCTGCAGCGACAGCAAGTGTCCCGGAAGTTCCATCCGCAGTTCCCTCTGTTTTCACTCCAGGAGCACCTCCACCTGCTGTCCCACAGGTTTTACCAACAGTAACTTCAAACATCACCAACAGTACTACCATCAAATCTACCACCAACATCCGCGGTAGGAGGGTTATTCACTCCAGGAACAGTGACTCCTGCGTCAACTGATTCCCCATTGGCTCCAAACTTACCTGGTAACCCTGCAGCTTTGCCTCCTTCAAATCTGCCTCCAACATCAGGTATTGGAGTGTTCTTTAATCCAGGAGTAGTTCAACCTGATGCCACAACAGCGCAAACGCCTTTCAGCTTACCTGTAACCACACCAGCAGTACCACCAGCAGGATTCTTTCCCCCAGCAACTCTGCCAACAGTCCAGACAGCTTCTAATCCTAATCCCCTGCCAGGAGCCCCGCCTGTGGCAGCTGTTCCACCGCCAGCTGCTGGTCAGTCATCATATCGCCTTCAAAAGGGGACTCGTCTCTACAAAAGCCCTTTGACGGCACAAGAGACAGCAGTGTCTTCTGGATTTGCTGCGCCTTTGCCTCCCACATCTGCACCGGCGGCAATTTTCAACCCATTCGGAGCACCAGCTTCAGGATCGTTCAATCCAGTAGCCCAGCTAGAGCCTCAAAGTAACCAAGGAGTTCCATTCTTTACACCACCAGTGGGCAATTCGTCAGGACAAATATCTCAACTAAATCAAGGATATTCTGCTCCGCCTTTGGAAGCCCTGGTGCAAGGAGCTCCATTAAAACAAGATAATCCCTTGTTCGGGCCAACATCATCGGACAGTCCCTTCTTTGTTCCACAAGCGACCAAAGAGGCTCCAAGTGGGCCTTCAGGAAGTGAGCAACTAGTCGAAAATCAAACGCCAAACCAAGGCATACAATTCTTTGCACCACCACCTTCGGCGCCAGCGGGAATAAATCTTTTTACAACCCCAATCTAATCAGGAGCCAATACAAGCAAAAGAGGAACCCAAGCAGTCCAATATTCAAGAAGAATCGATAACTACGCCCATCGAAGCCGCATTATTTGCGCCTCCTGTTATCGAACCTGTTTTGGAAGAAAAACCACCAACCAGCTCGGAAGTAAGTGCTGCCCAAGTTGTGTCCACAAGTGAAGTAGATCAAGGAGAAAATATTTATTCGGCTCCATCAGCGCCAGTGGAGCAAGAGGTTCCATTATTCGTGCCAGTGCCAGCTTTATCGGGACAAAGTCCGGGCATACCATTGTATCCGCCACCACCAACAGCTGCACCACCAGCGACTTCAACTGCTGCACAGTTTGTTGCTGAACCAGCACCTTCTTCAGTTTCATCGTTCTTTTCCCCTGCTGGAGAGGATTCTGCTGCATCCTTATTTGCTCCGCCTACAACATCTACATTATTTGCCCCCATACCAACAACCCAATCTCCACCAGATCTGATTCCGGCTACATCGGATCAGCTTGCAGTAGAAGCTCCGCCAGCTTTCTTGGGAACACCTGAGACCACCTCGACCAACTTGTTCCAGAGCACCAACGACACCCAAACTGTTTTTAGTCCGTTTTCACAGACTAAGGCTACACCTTTGATTCAGGAAACTGGAACAGAATTAGTTCCACCTCCAATAGGATTTTTCGCCAAGCAGGTCGAAACCGAGGCACCAAGCCAACCACCACTTGCTCCCTCGCCCCTGCAAAGCTTCTTTAACCCGGCTGCTTCTTCGGATTTCAATTTCTTTGCAAATCCCGCACCCGGGAGCGTGTTTCCCGAGCTACCAATCCAGCAGGGAATTGCTCCGCCACCATTGGCATTGGAGCCACCTTCGGAGGCTGCTACTGAAAAAGTATTGCTTCAGCTCCATTGGGTTTCGAGTTGCTAAGCCAATCCCAGCAAGCGCAAGAACAAACACAAAGTTCAATCGAAAATTCGTATCCAAATTCAAGTGTCAACTCTTTCACCGGCTATTTTGGTGGCCCCGCTGCTCCTCCGCTACCTTCCGTCGCCCTCTGAACCGACCGAAGCACCTGTTGCTCCAGTTATAAACTGTGATCCGGTCAACTTCTTTGATCAGGTTCCGGAGTCTCAGTCCCAAATCCAGCAAGCTAACGAAGATCAGCGTATCCAAAACTTCTTTAACAATCCACCATTGCAAGACCAACCCGCTGCACCAGGTGAACTCAAGTACGACATCGTGCACAGCGGAGTGGCTGTAAAGCAACTGCAGGAGCGTTCACAGACGCCCGTCTCCAATCTCGTTGAACCGCCTTCGTCTGCCTGTTCCGAGTTCTCTACTCTTGCACCAGCCCCAACGCCATCCCAATCAGGAGAAGATCTATTGCAGCAGCATCTGGGTGAATTGCCTGAAGAAGTCCTCAGAGAACTCAGAATGGCGAGTGCCAGCAACGACAAGGGTCAGGTGGCAACACCTCCCGTAGCTATAGTATGTTAAAAAAATTAATTAATATGTTCGCCAGTTTCTTTATATTTTTTTCAAATATTTTGTAGACCTACTCACCAGTGGTGGCCCATTGGTTCTATAAGCGCAGTGTTGACACGAAGTTCATCTGGACACCATTCAGTCACTATGATTCGGCACTTTTGGAAACGAGTCTACAGCTTGGTAAGCAAATAATATCTATTCTTTAGAAAGGAAATCATCTATTAAGAAAATTGAAATTTCAGACGACTCCACTTTGATAATTCCGGTTGAGGGTGGCCGCTACGATGTCAACATCAAGGAACGCACCAAAACTCCTGTTTACTGGGAGGGAAAGGCCATCGAGGTACGGCGTTGCTCTTGGTTCTACAAGGGAGTTGACTCAAAGTACGTTCCTTACACCGAGGATACGGCAGCGTTGCTTGAAGCGGAATACAAGCGATCTGCGGAGACTGGCGAGTGGCATCAAAAGATCATGCTGGCCAACGGTGAACAGGTGGTCTTTCACGGACCCACTGTCATCGTGCACTTCTTGCCTCAACAGAATGGCGACACATGGGGAGCCAGCACGCAGGGCTCTATGCGCCCAAGAGTTGTCAAAAGGGACCTGGATGACTTCACGATCGAACAGGGTGAATCACAGCGAGTGGATCATCTGCTTTTCATGGTACATGGCATCGGATCAGCCTGCGATTTGAAAATGCGTTCTGTCGAGGAAGTTGGTTAGTTATATGAATGAAACAAAGGTTTGGCAAATAATCATTTGTAATTTATTTACAGTGGATGACTTCCGGGTTATTGCTCAGCAATTGGTTCAGTCGCACTACAAAAACTCCACGGACATGGGCCTAGTAGGTCGCGTTGAAGTCTTGCCCATCTCCTGGCATGGTCACCTGCACTCCGAAGAGCTGGGCATCGATGAAAAGCTGAAGTCCATTACTTTGGAGTCTATTCCACGCCTGCGAAACTTTACCAATGACACGCTATTAGACGTGCTTTTCTACACAAGTCCGAAGTACTGCCAGAAGATAATGAACACGGTGGCCGACGCACTTAACGACGTCTACCTGAAGTACCGAATGCGACATCCTGAATTTAATGGGGGAGTCTCGTTGGCAGGACACAGTCTTGGCTCTCTAATCTTGTTCGATCTTCTCTGTCATCAGGAACCGCTCAAGGAAAGCGAGGAGGAGAATAAAGTGAGTTAAAACTTGATCCTTAATAATATGTGTGTTCTTAACAGTAAAACATTTATCCATTAAGGAGAATCCCGACCAACTGCCCCAAAAGCAAGCCCCTCAGAAGGTTCAGCTTCCGACCAGCGACCTTCTGCCCAAGCAAGTAAGCTATGCGATGGGACCGGAGGGTACAGGACAGCCCGTAATAACATATACGCAGCTCATTTTCCACCCGAAGAAGTTCTTCGCTTTGGGTTCGCCAATCGGAATGTTTGTTACCATCCGGGGAATCGATAAGCTTGGCCTCGACTTCCATTTGCCCACGTGTTCGGGCTTCTACAACATATTTCATCCATTCGATCCGGTAGCCTATCGCATCGAGGCGCTCGTAAATCCGGACATGAATGGCATTCGACCTGTGCTAATTCCTCACCACAAAGGACGCAAACGGATGCACTTGGAGTTAAAGGAGACGATGACACGAGTGGGTGCGGATATCAAGCAGCGATTTATGGATACATTCAAGACCACGCTGGACAGTGTAAACTTCTTGGCCACGGTGACGAAGGTAAAGAAGGAAGCCGAGGAATCCCTGGAAAAGGAGACAAGTCAGACATCTTCGCAAGCTTTACAAAAGCAAAGTGAAGATCAAGACGAGAGCTCTGTGGCCAGTTCATCCTGCAAACTACGAAATCGAACCGATTCCAATTCGACCACGGCATCCGATCCGGAGTTTGTAGAACTCGATTTCCCACTGGGAAAGCTAAACGACTCAAAGAGGGTGGACTACGTGCTTCAGGAAGCACCTCTGGAGTTCATAAACGAATATATTTTCGCCCTTAGCAGCCATGTGTGCTACTGGTGAGTTATTCCCTTCATCTACTAACGTTAATTTATATTTACGACGAAATCATGGTTTATATAAAATAGGGGCTCTGAAGATACGATTCTGTTCGTGATGAAAGAGATCTATGCCAGCCTGGGAATCAGCACCGACAGCCAAGTGCCGCAGTCATCAATGACCATCGAACGACCCGTCTCCCACGAAAGCAGTGTCAGTCAGTCACTGCTGCCGATGTGAGTGCACCAAACCCCACAGGCTCTTCGTTGGATCTCCGGATCCCACGAACTACATGCAACACCATAACTATATACATTTAGTACCAATTTATTTAGATATGTTATTTGTTAGCCAAATCATACAAAGAATTTTCCATATGTGCAACTCTAACATGGTTAATGGTATTATCAAAGTAAGACGTCTTTATCGTGTGAGTGACTAATCCCTAGCAAGTTCTCGAGCTCTACTAAATGACCTATGTATTCATCGGATTTGCACCGAGGAGTGCTGTTTGTTATTTTTGTAATATCACCTGTGTAATTGACTTTGTAACAATTATGCTAAACAAAAGTGTATGTCTAAAACTTTTAAAATAAATAACCATTGTTTTCAAATTTTGCGGGTTTTTAGTATCGAAACCACTGTGATACTTATCGAATATCCGATTACTGCTTTTATCGCCAGCGGTATTTTTTTGGCTGGGCCGCGGTATTTTTCAGAACTAGCAGCAAATGTGAAACGCTGAACATCGGAACACTAAGTTTAAAAATGTTTGGAAGATAATAGGTATATTTAAACTAAATTTTACTTAATAGCTTAAATTAATAAATGCAGTAAATTCAAAATACTTGACTAAAAGTGTTGATCAATAACTATTTGAAAAATGGCTCACATATAATAGAAGGGGAAATATACTGATGATAGCTTTTAAACATTTTTAGGTGATATGCAAAGTGTAAGATTTTATAATATTAAAGACATTTTCGGAAGTAAACTGAAATAGAAAAAAAACTCCTATTTCTACAAAAATATTTAAGATAAATGTGAATAATAAGGGAATACATTATTCATGAAGACAGTACCTAGTTTATGTTTAAACTCACCTTACCAGATCCATTAAATAGATTAATCAACTCTCTAAAGCCGTTAACGTGGGATTACTCATGATTGACCAATGATAAGAAATAAAGGGCTGTATCATTCCTATAACCACAAATTTTGTTTCCTACAGAAGGCTATTTTGAATAGTTTATGATTTCAAAAGACAGCATATCCCAGAAATTAGAGAAAAATAAGTGTTTTGATTCTCTTGATATACATTAATGTATTTAGTGTTAAGATATAACCACAGTTATCGCTCAGTAATTATCATTTAAATAATGGCATTCAGAATGCTAAAATTAAACTACAAATTTTTTAAAATGTACTCGAACCGCTGTTGAACCGCATGCATATAGGCAGATGCAGGGATCGACAACGACATTTGTGATATTTCTAGGACTTAGAGACTATGCTAATTTTATAATCCTATAAGCTGCCTTTGCTATTCATTCTCTACTCGTACCATATTACATTTATATTTGCTCTTCTTCGTTAAAGACCACACTGTGTTCCTTAGACAGGAAATCTAAACTCTAAACTTAAAATACTATTTACACTTGGTGGTCTGGTCCAGCAGCTTCTTCCACAGATCAAATTGTTCGTTCGACTTGATCATGTGCACGCTGATCGCATTGCGTATATTGCACGGGTTGAACGAGATGCGTCGATTGACGAACTCGTTCGCCTGTAACCGCTTGATATTCAGGCTCTTAGCAACTATTCCCGTGGTGAACACGTCCTCCAGCTTCAGATACACGGTCTTCAGTGATCTTACATAAAGTTCGTGTACAATGTCTCCGGTGAGAACGTAGGCAGGTCCAGTTGTAAAGGAAGGAAACACGCCCGCCGCGAACTGGTCCACAGATACATAGTATTTGGACTTCTTGTTGCGGATAGGTTTCCATTTCTTAGCCAGGCGGCCATATATAGTTCGCTTGTCTTTATGCTTGTCAAGGAAGGTCAGCAGCTTAGGCACATTGATGAACATGTCGTCGTCCGTTTTAAGGATGTACTTCGCCTTCGGGCAATGCAGATCCGCCCACTCCAGCGTCGAGATTGTCTTAAGGGTGAGGTTGTTGTACGAGTCTATAAAGTTTCCCCTTATCAGATCCCCGTATATAAAGTTTTCCTGGGTAAGTGCCTTGTTTAAGGTTTCATTAGTTCCACGTCCCAAGACGAAAGCCATTCCTACGTCCCTTCTGCTTCCATAATGCATCCAAGTCTGCCGGATGGACATTCGGGCCGCATCATGAGACATCGCAGAGCTAATGAGAACCAAAAGCTTAATAAACTCTCCGTTTCTCGGACATATGCGCTCGGCGTCGATTTCCTCGTCCAAGTGACCTGGCTCGTAAAGTTTCTCGGTGGCAACTCCCTTCGAGGGATCCACTGGAACAAGAGGCACCTTGGCCACACTCTTGCCCTTTGTCGTTTTTCACACTGGCCACAGGTGGTCTGGCGGATTTAGGAGGCAAAACTGCAGAATCCTTTGCATCTTTAATTTCCTGTATCACCTTGGAGACCTCCTGCTTTTCGGAGTCAACTTTCAAACCTTCCAGTTTGCCGTCGATTGAATTGAATTGTGCCACGTCCGGTTGATTGCCTTTATCTAAAACGAGAAAACCAGACCATTAGCACTTCCTATATCATGTTAACGTAATAGAAATATGAATAAAGACTTCAGTCAATTCTAACTCGCCCCATAAACATCTGTTCGACAGTAATCCAATAGTCTAAAATAATAAGTGATTGTTTACAACGCTTCCATAATGAAACACGACACCTGGCTATATAAGGGGAAGGCACATATCATTCGCCATTGCCATGGAGCATTACAAATGGGTGCGCCAACAACGAGTCTTTGTCTATACAAATGTTTACTTTTGGAGAGGTTTTATATAAGTATTTATGGCAATTCAGGGATCATTAGGGCGAATATTTCAAAGGAATTACATGAGAAACGATATAAGCAGAGTTAAAGATTAACTTGAAATGTTATCGATGTTTTCAAAACACGTCTTTGTCAAAGATAAATCTAACTAGAAAATAATTACCTGTGTTTGGGTCAGTTCCGGTTGCCTGGACAGCCGCTCCATTTCCCGTGCTACTGTTAGAGGTGATGTTTTTCAGTATCTTATCAGCATTCTCGATAAACTTTTGCAAATTGGAAGTAGGTATGAGGAGTTCCGCATCGGAAAGGCCTGGCTGCGACTGCGGTTGTTGCTGTTGTGTTATCTGAGCGGGAATCGTTTGTTTTACAACCAACGTGTCTGCAGAACTGTTGTTGTTGGTGCTGCTGTTGATATTGCCTGCGGAAGATCCGAGTCATTAGCTTAATTAGCACTAGAATGTTAGCTTACCAACTCCCACACCCACCTGTGATGCCATCAACGCTCTGGCCATACTGTTGCTCCTCTAGCAGTTCTTCCGCCATGACATTGGGCGTCCTCAGCACCACCAACCTGCGGACTGGCGCCGGCAGAGCCACCATCAAGCAGTGCATCCTCATCGATTGTAGGCAGCCGGTGCTGTGGATGCTTCTTGTGAGTCTCCACTGTTTGTGACTGTCTGCTAGAAATCTTTGCCGTACTTTCGCCACCAGCGGGCGGGCTGTACTCCTTGTCCGTATTATTGACTATCAGAACTTGATCCATGGGCTGGCGGCCCGGATGACCACCTATCAGCTGTTGCGGTGGTGAAGCCGCAGAGCGCACATGATTTGTTGTTAAGGTGGCCGTCGTTGAATACGAGGCGTAGATGAAAATGGTGAGGATCACTACGATTAATACTAAAAGGAAACGCAGCATGCGTGTGTTATGCAGACTTCCAATGGCCGCCATGATGGCCCTTTCAAAATCTCGCAAATCTCAATCAGTCTAGGTCTCAGTTTCAGTTTGGACTCCGCTCCTCTTATTCGTTTTCGTTTCTAGTTTTTCGTTTGCTGGATATCGTTCTCGTCTTCAACTTGTGAGTATTATGATAACGATGCCCTGGACACGTGCAAGCCTGGCGACGATTGCGACGTAACTGGAATGAGAACACCACGGAAATGTAAGTAAGTAACTGATTCAGCTGATTTGTTAAGTGCTTTTATACCCGGCACTAGGCGAATAGAATGATACACCTTTAGATCTATATTGAGAGAGGGCAAAGCTCCCAGTTATTGAAAAACTTGCCTGGCTGTCGACAAATAAAATTTAGATTAAAACATAAAATTGTTTTGTTTTCCTTTCGGAAAATTTAAAAGGTATTTCCCAGTCGAGTAAAAACCTAAAACCCTGTTTTGTTGTTTTCGTTACCATTGCTGAGCAAAAAAATGCAAATATTTTGATAGAGAGTGAGTGGGGTGGAGTTACCTACGCAGCAAGATAAGGTTTTTGTATACGTTCCGAATTGTTTTAAAAGCAAACTAACATTGCAATTACGATAGGACTTATGGTGAAGTTTTTGTTTTATCATTTTGCATTCTATTTGCAAAACTCCAGACAAAGCATTAATGAACAGTATAAAAAAGTTGTTTTTATTTGAACAAGGAGCTATTTGGAGTACGTAAAACGCCATGTTTTTAAAAGTAATTTTATAAAACAAACTCATTTTTCGTAATTTGCTAGCAATAAGGTTTTTGAAAATAGTAGAGCTCAAGTGCTGAATGAATGAGCTATTCTATTTTGGGAAATCCAAGGCAAATGTTTAACTGATTTATATGGTAATGGGAGTGACGAACGGGTGGTTACTTGGGAAGTTTCCGTGAGCTAATGAATTCCCAGAACGACGAGAGCACGCACAGCATCCAGAATCGTCACGACATCGCTCAGGGCTCTGTGCCCACTTTGCATGCGGCTCGAACAAGTCAACAGCAGACTTGACCCGATTCGGTGGAGTCTGAAGAGAAACCCAACGAAGGCAGAACAGAAAACCTAACATCAGGCAGACTCTTGACCAGAAGCTCTGGAGCCACTTGAGTCGTCTTACCTTGCCTTAGCTGACTATGCGATAAGATTTCTTATCGGTCGAGCCCATGCAGCCGTTTCAGGGCTTTCTTGAAATCCCAATAGTCCCTGTGTATATATAGATTTAATAGGGGCTTTACGGTTCTGCCATAAAAATAGAACCAGTAGGTTGTGACAGGTTGTGATATGGAAATCAATAAAACGCCGGGACAGGTACTTGTAACTCTTCTAGCAACATTCGATTTGGCCACGAACAATCTTGAATAGTCAATGAAAATTCCCAATGCGTCACTGCTAGCAAGTGGGCCATCTTAATTGATTGTCGATAAGGTAGTTATTATGAAAATATTTCCCCTTATCTGATCTAATGTATAAAGGTATTTTGTACATTCGATATCCTAATATTTGTATAAGAAATCTGAATTTTGTCTTATAATTAAAAAGCGTTTTCGTTTCAAGCAATTAACAGACTTTCGAAACCTATCTAATCGCCGTCGCTTTACGTCGCAAATCGACGAGGAAAAACCCAATCAATTTAAAATTGTGTACGGGTTGTTGGAGTTCAATAAAAAACACATTGTTTAAAAAAAAAATAATTTTGAAATAAGAAACCAAATCACATGCAACACAAAAATCGCTTTCATTGCAAAACAGAACCCCTTTACTAATACTTTGTTTGCAAAACTTCAAGCTGATAAGACAAAAACTAAATTCTGCGTATTTCCACTTATCGTTTAATTATAAACACTACAAATTTACTGGCCCATAAATGATAAACAATTTATTATATATATTTTTGAACAGATAATGGTATACTGATAGCATAACAAAAAGATTTAATTAATGCAGTTTTGCCTAATATTTAGCCAACTAATGAATGGCAATTAGCCAAATTCGATGATAAACTTCAATCGCATTCAGAAGCGAGTCTTTATCAACGTGCTCTGGTTTGGTCAAATATCTACTCTTCTGGTAACCGGAAAGAATCACACCGAGTACGGACACAATGGAATTTTTTGGGGACTGAATCCGACATGGTCGTATCGTGTTTGCGGGCTTATCGTAAAGCTAAACGGACGCACACATAGGAAGAGCTAATAAGCATATTGCTATTTCTATTTAGAACCGCAGCGTGACGTGCAGCGTATTGATAAGAGATTACACCCTTTGTTTTTCCATCAAGAGCGAAAGTGTGGCTTATCTTTGGGTTGAGATGAATCACTGGCACTGCATTGGTAAATTGCACTTAATAAACCGTGAAGTATATGGGAATTTTTTTAATTATCGCCGCCAGTTTCTTATCGGACTTCCACTTCCCTTTGTACAAGTTTGTATTCTATATGAAGAACTTTCCTAGGTCCGACTTGAGCAACAATAAAATCTGTTGTTTTATCAACACAAAAAACGTATATGGAATTCCAAATATTCAATTTTGTTTTTGGGCTTTAATTTCTATTGCACAAAACACATTTGGTTTTCTTTAACTACTTTTGTAAAAAGTATAACGACTACCACATTGTTAAAGTTTCCTATAACTCAAAATGCATATAATTGTTCAATTTAGATAATTTCGTCTGAAATCGTTCTACATGTTTCAGCAGTCGGCTGTATTTAGTGCCTTGTAATTGTGTGCGAAATTGCCAAAGAGCCGTGAAATTTGACAAGAGCGCGTAATTTGATGGAGTGTAACTTGAATTCAGCAGAAAAAGTCGAAGGTTTTGGAGAGAGGGGAGTGGCGAACGGAAGTGGGGTCCAAACTTCCAATCCGGCTGACGGTCGGTTGTATTTTTTCGTGGCCCCTCTCCGACTCTGCTAATAAGTACAATGAACCGCAGATAATCGCCGGTTTGGCGGCAAACGGGTTTTCGGGCGTCTTGAAACTATCTTCACCTCAAACTGCCCCCCTATCAATCAGAGCTTTGGCCAGGAAGATTCAACTGGACGCCGTATCGTGTTGATGAAAGTCTTTGAAAAGTTTATGTCAATCCTAAATCTAAAATTAAGAACGGGTATTTTGTTTTCAAAGCTGCACTTCCACCGGTTTTGTATTAACGATCTTGTTTTATTAGCCAATAACTGTGTCCTAGAAATTTTTAATTATTTGCCAGAAGACGTTCAAAAAATTAATGCAGATAGATATGAATCTTGTATTAGCATATATAAGCAATTTGAAAGAAAGAGGTAAACAAAATTTATCACCTGACTTATATCTTCTTTCTTCTATCTTTTAAAAGCACTTTAAATGCAAATTTAAATTAAAGTAAGTTTCCTAAAATAATTATATTTGATATGCAGTATTTTCTAAAACTGCGTTCACTTCTAAGATAAAAGCATTCTTAATAACAAAAAAGCTTTTAACTTTGTTTTACATGGGTTTTTCCAGACAATCTTTCATTATCAAAGTTTTGAAACTTTGAAAAGGCACTTTTGGGACCTAGATATACTGTAATAATTAATATATTCTTTATTTCAAGGCAGTAAGTTACTGATAAGAAAAAAATGTTCATTAATTATGTGATAAATCCATTGATGACCGAATACATTAAATATTTTATGAAATTGATAGTGAATAATCACCCAACTCTGAGTTTTTGGAGCGTATGTGACCGACAGAAGATTTTTACATGAAGTGCATTTAGTGAGCAATGGTTGTGATCCCAGGAAGATCAATATGGAGGTTGAATGGCGTTAATGAAACCTCCACTTCAGCTAACTGGTGGTGCAATGTCCGGCCGTGGAATTTGGAAATATGCGCTCTTCGGTTGCTTAAGCAAACATAAATGTGTGTTAATAAAATAACAAAACCCTAGGCAACGCATCGTCATCGTTGCGTCGCCGAGTCTTCATCGCCACCATCGCCCCTCCCTCGAATCTTCCAATCTTTGGGCAGACTTATTATAACTCACCTCCCAGCGTGGTTTAGCTGCGTCTCTGTTCCTCTTGCGCTGGAATCGGAGATGGGGCTATTGTTGGACCAGGGTCAAGCATAATTACTTGCTTGCCTGCTTATTTTTAATGTTTATTTAACGTTAAAAAAGTGCCTTTTGTTGACAATTAATAATGATGAATTGCTGTTGGCGTTGTAGTTATCCTAGTGGCTGTTGTTGCTTTATTAGTTGTTGTTTTTTTTGGAACCCTAGGCGCCACCACAAAGTTTGCTGATGTGCGTTAGTGTGCCTTGGGTAGTTTTTGTTCAGGCTTTTAGTTTGTCTGAGTATTTCGGCTTTAATCGTTTTTAATAACGCCAACCCGTTTCATTAGTCATGCGAAGCATGTTTTATAAATAAATAAGCATTAACACCTTGGCAAACCAAGAAATTTGTTGTTGGTGCGGAGCACAGACTCTGATTTAATTTCGCGTTTGTCCTCGATTATTTCGGGGTTTTCAATTGCAGTTTGCAGACATAGCGCAGTTTTATGACACTTTTGAGGCTTTGCACAATTCTCTTAGTTACAGCGACCGAACGTATTCCAATTTTTTTCTCCGTTTTTGTGGGCCCATTACTCCCACTTCCAAACGGATTTTGCGATTAGCTCAAATGCCAGTGTGGCCGGATAGTGACCAGTGTGGAAATGCCATTTGTTCATCTGGTCACACGAAAAGGCAAGTTTACTTATCGATTGATTCATTTAAGCATTAAGCAGATAAGTAAACTTTATATATTTATTTTCCTCACGGTACCGAATAAATTTGTTTAAAATATGTCTAGTATATTTATATTTCTTTATTATTTATTCTGTTGCCACCTTAATTTTTTAACAGCGCTGCAAATGTATATCTAATTCTAACGTTTCCAACACTAAACACCAGAAGCTTTTTAATTTGTACAATTTCAAATACTTTTAAAAAATTAATGAATTTTTCTAATATTGTTTTTATTTTTTTATAGGAATCAGAAACTGTAGTATTATTACGATTATTTTAAATATTTCTGTGTATCGGGGCATTAGGCAAATGATGCGATATGTTTGTTTGTATTCACTTTAAATTGGCCATTTCTTTAAATTAATTAAATTAATTAAAAAGCGGCTTACAAAATGTTCTCGCATTAATCTGTTTGAATTTAATGCAGATTGAATGTTTAGAAGGAAAAAAGGAAAAACCAGGGTCGTTACAGAAAATCATCAATTGTCTGTTAACATTTGGTTACCATCTGGTAACACTTAACAAAATTAATTAATATATGAAAAATAATACATAAATAACATAATAAATTAAACATATAATTAAAAGTCAGAAATATTGTTTTTAGGTTGTAAGAAATTCTATTAATCGAAATCTGTAAAAAAAATTTTGCGGCATTCACTGGTGTTTTTTAACCGCAATAAAACAAGTGGAAGTTTCGTTGATAAGAGCAAAGTTCATTCTAATTGCTAGAAATAACTTTATTAGTTAACAGAAAAAATAAAATTATCTTCCTTAAGCTTTTAATATTCCTTCTTAGTTTTAGTAAGTACTTAAGCTTTGCTCTATAGATTCCGCAGAGTAATCGTTATACGCACTTTATCATCCACTTAGATATAGTAAACAAAGAAATGGCTCTGATTCCGGCTGTGACCCGACTCACTTCCTCTGTCATAAGGATCCTGGGCTGCAATCCCAGTCCCATGACGCTTCAAGGTACAAACACCTACCTTTTGGGGAGCGGAAAGAGGAGAATACTGATCGACACCGGCGATGAGGACGTGCCTCAGTACATTGCGCACCTAGGAGACGTACTGCAGGAGGAAAAGGCCTCCATAGACACCATCCTGCTGACTCACTGGCACCACGATCATGTCGGCGGCGTCAAGAGCATTCTTGGCACCAAATTGGCCGACAAGGATTGCCGGGTATTCAAGTTCGGTCGCACAGATGCTAAAGACGAGTGTCCCGAGATCCCGTCGCATATCAAACTCCATCCACTTGTCCACAACCAGGAGTTTTCTACTGAAGGAGCAAATGTCAAGGTGGTACACACGCCTGGCCACACTACTGACCATGTGGTTCTAGCAATGAACGAAGGAACGCTTTTCAGCGGAGATTGCATCTTGGGAGAAGGTACCGCTGTCTTCGAGGACCTGTTTGAGTACATGAAGAGTCTGGATAAGATATTGGACATCAAGCCACAGCGCATCTTTCCGGGTCACGGCAATGTTATTGAGGAACCGATTGGGAAGATTGAGTACTACATAGCTCATCGCAATCAGCGCGAACAGCAAATCCTGCAGTTCTTCGTCCAGCGACCCAGCGAACGCTGGCAGGCGATGGATGTAGTCAAGGTGGTCTATAAGGAGACTCCGGAAAATCTCTGGCCTGCCGCCGCCTACAATGTGAACCACCACCTCAGCAAGCTGGAGAAGGAGGGAAAACTGCGGCTTATCAAGTCCGAGGATGAAGATTTCTATGTCTTCCAGCCAACAAGTGCGCTCTAGGTTGATTTGCTTGCTTACAGTTTCATGTCCCTAACAATGTAAATAACTAATTCTTGTTTGTTAACAATCGTTTATAAAAAAGATATACTCAGATATTTTATATTAATTAACATTCTATGGTGCAAGAAGAATCCATCGTGCCATAGTTGCATAGTTGTGGTATGACCATCGGATAGCTACCTTTCTTAGTTCAATCAATTAATATGTAAATATTGTAAATATACAGATACATTTTATTTCTAACCTGAAATCACTGCTTATAAGACGGCTGTTATCCGATGCACTTAATAGTATGGTCCAGTAATTTTTTCCATAGGTCAAACTGTTCATTGCTTCTAACCATGTGAATGGTAATCCTGTTGCGAATGTGACAAGCCTCGAACTTTGTGCGGGTGTTGGCGATCTCGCGAACATTAATCCGCGGAATGTTCAGACTTTCTGCAACGATCCCTGTGGTGAAGACGTCCTCCAGCTTTATAAAGGGTGTATTTAGCGATCGAATATACAGAGCGTGTACAATATCACCGGTGAGCAAGTAGGCGGGTCCAGTGGTGAAGTAGGGAAAGGTGGCCCTTCCATACTGAGAAACGGGTATGTGATATTTTGACCACTTATTTCGAATGGGTTTCCAATGCTCAGCCCGGCGTCCATAAATTGTGCGATTGGCTTTTAGCGTGTTTATAAAGGTTATTAGCTTGGGCACATTAATGAACATGTCATCGTCCGTCTTCAAGACGTAATTGGCCTTTGGACAATGAAGATCCGCCCACTCCAGCAAAGAAATGGTCTTCAGAGTGAGATTATTGTAAGAGTCTATAAAGTGACCCCTTATCATATCTCGGTACATAAAATCCTCCAAGTCGATGGCCTTGTTAGCCACCCTGTTGGTGCTTTGCCCCAAGACGAATGCTATTCCCACGTCTCTCCTGCTTCCGTAGTGCATCCAAGTTTGGCGAATGGACATCCTGGCTGCCTCATTACGTGGTGCTGAGGTGATTAAAACCAACAACTTTGTGAATAATCCTCCCCGAGAACATATTCTTTCCACGTCAATCTCATTGTTGAGGTGACCGGGCTGGTAGATAGTTCTTACTATAGGCATTCGGACGGGAACATCGGTTTCTATTGATAACAACCCCATTGATTTTTTCGCCAAAATACTTTTGGAATCTGTTAACCTTTTTGTAAAACCATTCTGCCCTTTATTGCTATCTGTAAGAAACAACCAAATTTAAAAAGATTTTAATATTTAAGTGCTCTTCTAAGAAAACTTATTTTAAAAAAATTGAAATTTATTTTAATGAAAAAAGAATGAAATTCTTACTCTGCTTCGTATTCTTGTCGACTCTCCTGCTTCTGATTAGGGAAATTAAATCTTTGGCTTTGACATTTAGATTATTAGAAATGGTCATATCATTGCTGCTGTCACTGCTGTTTCCTGAAATTTAGGTTTATGAGATAATATTCAGTTTAAACGACGAACACACCGTTAGAGTTTTCGAAAGTTTCCTTCCTGAGAATCACTTCTGGCGCTGCAGAATTATGCAGCCCTATATGACTCATAATTAAATCGCCTGAATTGGGCTCAGAAATCTTAAGGTAGTTATCTTTTATCATCGCCCTTGATTTGGAAAAATACGAGAAGACTGTCAAGCTAACAAGAATTAGAAAGAAGATGCAGTGCAGCAGTCGGCTCGCCATGGCTATACGTTTGGTCTAATTTCCCAGGAATATGTCCACTCTGCAAAGATAAATTTACAAAAGCCCCAGAAAATCATATTAAATATATTTAAAAAAAATTTAGCAAAACAAGTAATGCACACTTGACAACTTACTTTTAAGTTTCAGCATTTTTAATGACACTTTAAATCCTTTCGGCATCTTATAATTTTATACTCAGCATTATTGAATTCATGAACCCTATGGGTTTTTTGCAGGTCCTGGCTTAAAATTATCTTAATTTTCTCTTTTCCTTCGACCCACATATTTTCACTGCAACTCCTGATGTATTAACGGTGTTTTTGTTCACAACAGTTCTACCAATGTTAGTTAACATGGTTTCAACGGTTACCAACACTGCTCTGTGTACGTCAGCTAGAGATGAAACGACCGTGGTTTTCGATGTACCATCGATGTTTACCTGTTAAGACCTCGAAAACTTCGATATTTTACAGCGCTAACGTCAGCTGTCAGTCGAATCATTTTTCACGGCTTATATTGTGCGCTGCATTATTATTGCATTTCCTTGAATCCATAGCGGTTGCGTAGCATATGCGTGGATCGGTCGTGGTACTTAAATGTGGCACGTATCCGGTGCAGTAAGAGTCAATTGACCAGTAGGCAGTACAACCAGTGACTATGTCGTTTGTGGGCGGGGGAGGGTGTGGGGGCCAGGACGTACACAAGTTTGTGGATGCGCTGCAGGCGGATTTTAAGACCCTATCGCTGGAAACCAAGAAGAAGTATCCTCAGATAAAGGAGGTGAGTCCTGCTGACGTGTGGTTCATGGCCGTGGTTCTCTAATTGCGGCACTTATCCGCCGACACACAAGTGTGTGTCACCCACCTACCAACCCACTTGGGTCGGTTCTTGGGTGGTGGCGGAACGGTCGGTGGGCGGGGGGTGGTTTGCTCTGGTTCCACCTGTGCTTGTTCTACGCAATTATGAAATTGATAGCCTGTGCAAATGAAATTGATTTTATGACATTTCCACTTGCCCATTAATTTCCTTACGTTTCCAATTCCCAATCAGGCATGTGAGGAGGCCATTTCTAAGCTCTGTACAGCCGGCAGCAGCCAGCAAAACTCGGTATACTACACCGTCAATCAGATACTCTATCCACTGGTGCAAGGATGCGAAACCAAGGACCTAAAGATCATCAAGGTGAGCCGGCGTCTTACTAATTAAAAACTTAAATTAATTTCTTTCTCATCTACAGTTCTGTCTGGGAATGATGCAACGACTCATCACCCAGCAGGTGGTGGACCAGAAGGGCGCTCTCTACATCACCAACGCATTGTGGACTTTGATGGAGAATAACATCGAGGAGGTGAAGGTGCTGCAAACGGTGACCCTTTTGCTAACTACTAATACAGTGGTGCACGGCGACACCTTGGCCAAGGCCCTGGTTCTGTGCTTCCGGCTGCATTACACAAAGAATCCGACGATTGTAAATACAGCGGGTGCAACTATTCGACAACTGGTGTCGCTGGTGTTCGAGCGAGTCTACCTGGAAAAAGATTCGGTTTCTAGCCTCCAGCAGCAGCAGCCTAGTGGTTCGCCATCCGAGGGAGAGGGCGCCGGTCAGGAAGTGCAGACCTTTGCCTCGGACGCATTCCTGCTGTTCCAGGATCTCGTGCAGCTCGTAAACGCTGAGCAGCCTTATTGGCTGGTGGGCATGACAGAGATGACGCGCACCTTTGGCCTGGAGTTGCTCGAGGCAGTGCTGACCAACTTCAGTGCAGTTTTCCACGAGGTATGTTTACATTAGCTCAGACAGGTGTCGATATCGGGTTTATTTTCTTTTGGTTTCCAATTAGAGTAAATATTGTTACCCCTTTCTGTGTACTGTTCGATAAGAACATAATATGGAGCTACGTTTATTCTTGTGAAAATACTTTTAAAAGTGTACCTAGATTGTTAGTTTGAATGGTACCATATTATATAAATGTTACAAACATTTGTTAGCCAAATTTCTTATTTTAATGTCTCTAAATTCAACATTAGGCAAGAAACCAAAATTCAAATGATTTCAAAATAATAAACGTAATTTGCTTTTCAATGTATATTTGATAAAATATTAAAATATTTTTTTTTTCCCTCAGAGCAACGACTTCCGATTGCTGCTTAAGGAACGAGTCTGTGCCCTGGTCATAAAGCTATTTTCGCCAAATGTCAAACATCGTCAGCTGCCTGCACCAAGCAATGGAAATGCTCCTGCACCTGCTGAGAAACCATATTTTCCCATCAGCATGCGCTTGCTGCGCCTGGTGGCAATACTTATACAGAAATACCATACTATATTGGTAACCGAGTGCGAAATCTTCCTGTCGCTGATTATTAAGTTCTTGGATCCCGATAAGCCGGCCTGGCAGCGAGCTCTTGCCTTGGAGGTCATACACAAGCTGGTCACGAGATCCTCGCTTATAGCATTTTTCTGCAAGTCGTACGATTTAAAGAACCATGCCACCAATATTGTGCACGACATGATTGCCGCTATGGGTAGCTATGTGAGGTATTCCTTGTACAATGCCTCGGCTATGCTAAATGGTCAGCAGAACGGAATGGCCAATTCGTTGACCGCCTTGTCGGGAAATAATCAATGTGGATTCATGTTCCGAGGAGCTTACCTCCCTCTAGTGGCCACCTATGCCCCAGGAGTCTCAAAAGCTGTTTAGTAAGTTTAAGCAAGCTACTTTGAAATTATCTTATACAAAATGTTTTTTTTCTGCAGCTTGGAAATGCTAGATAAGCTAGATGCTCCAAATATTCCTGACAGCTATGGCATCTCGGTGGGACACGCCATACTCCTAGATATAACACGTTCTATTGGAGGCGTCATTCAGCGAACACCGGAGCTTCATCCAAGCCACAACACAGCAGTGATAACGGAGGAGGAGCACAAGCCACTTTGTCTCCAACTGGTGAACTCCAGCTGGTCTGGCCTTCTCAGCGCTTTTATTCCATTGGTGGAAACCTCTATCGATGAGGCCACCACGGAGAACATCCTCAAGGCTATGCAAAACTATGCAGCTCTATGCGGAATGCTGGAACAGCTACAGCCACGAGACGCCTTCATCATGGCTATGTGCCGTGCCTCTTTTCCGCCCCACTATGCCATGTCCATATTTGCCAACACCACGCAGGCGGATGGTGAATTAAGATGTGAGTACTTCATTTTATTATCTGAGTTATTATGTTTGTGTAAAACACACTCAGGTAAAAGCAATGTTTTATATATAGAAAAATATTTAATAATGCCATTTAAATTTTACAGGTCATACGCGCAGCGGTAGTCAGGATCTGAGCAACCAATTCATTAACAACTGCAGTGGCGATTCGGGAGACTTTCGACCTCAAATTGTGGCGGTGGGCACACCCCTGCCATCTGCCTCTCTTCCCCATAGTGTTATGCAGGCACCGGTGATGCTGACCAACAAAAATCTACAGTGCATGCGAGCGATCCTTTTCCTGGCGCACAACAACGGTGGAATACTGGGCACCTCGTGGCACATAGTGCTTCAAACTCTCCAGCATTTAGTATGGATCCTGGGCTTAAAACCATCTACAGGAGGAAGTCTTCAGGCTATGCCAAAGCCAGCGGTAGAGGCAAATGTGGGCATTCAAACGGCAGTGATGGCTGATCTTCCGGTTTTGTCACAAATGCTAAGCCAATTGTTTGAGTCCAGTCAGTATCTGGACGATGTCGCGCTGCATCATTTGATTGATGCTCTATGCAAACTGTCCCACGAAGCCATGGAGCTGGCCTACGCCAATCGGGAGCCTTCCCTCTTTGCGGTAGCCAAACTGTTGGAGACAGGTCTAGTGAACATGCCTCGCATTAAGGTATTGTGGCGGCCGCTAACAAATCACTTGCTGGAGGTGTGCCAGCACAGACACATTCGCATGAGGGAGTGGGGCGTGGAAGCTATCACCTACCTGGTTAAGTCCGCACTTCAATTCAAGCACAAAACACCTCTTAAGGATAACATGGTAAGTTTGGCTTCGGTTCATTAAATAGTGTCTAGAAAGTCTTTTTAATTATTTATATTATGGGAATATGAAAAGAAATATCAACGATTTATTTTTCGAATCTATTTTTTTGCCTTTAGGAACTACAAACCATGCTGTTGAGTCCGCTCTCTGAGTTGTCTACTGTTTTGCATGCAGACGTACGGCAACGACAGCTGGACTGCGTCCTTCAGATCCTGAATACGGCCGGGGAAATTCTCTCATTTGGCTGGCCGGCGATTATTGAGATCATTGGGGCTGTAAACGAGCACCATGGCGAGCCCTTGATCCGCACAGCATTCCAATGCCTTCAGTTAGTTATCACAGATTTCCTGACTGTGATGCCGTGGCGATGTCTACCTTTGTGCATCAGCACGGCTGCTAAATTTGGCTCCCAAACCCAGGAACTGAACATCTCCCTAACGGCTATAGGTCTAATGGTAAGATATGTTATAGATTAAAATAATCTATGCATTTCAGATTCTGGGAATATAATTATAATAAAACTGTTATTTCATTACAGTGGAATATTTCAGATTTCTTTAATCAAAACCAGGACAAGCTTATGTCTACTCAGCTGCAGGATGTATCCATTCTGCCAGACTTTCCGGGCACGGTAAAGATGCCGCAGTTCGATAAGTTGTGGATGTGCTTGTACGCCAAGTTGGGCGAGCTGTGTGTGGATCTGCGTCCGGCGGTGCGTAAATCGGCCGGCCAGACGCTCTTCTCCACCATCTCCGCCCACGGCAGCCTGCTAAATCCGCCCACGTGGCAGGCGCTTGTCTGGCAGGTTCTCTTCCCGCTGCTGGACAACGTGCGCGCCCTGAGCAGCTCGGCCAGCAACGAGAAGGTGGACGCCAGTGGCAACATTCTCATCCATCACTCGCGCAACACTGCCCAGAAGCAATGGGCAGAGACGCAGGTGCTGACCCTATCGGGTGTCTGCAGAGTGTTTAACACAAAACGCGAGCTCCTTCAGATGCTCGGTGACTTTGAACGAGCCTGGTCCCTAATCCTAGAGTTCATCCAGAATGCGGCCTTGAGCAAGAATGGGGAGGTATCTCTAGCTGCTCTCAAGTCTCTTCAGGAGATCATGTACCACAACACTACAGAGCGAGCGGAAAGGGCTTTGAAGGACCCCCAGACGGCCCAAGAGCAGGATGATGAAATCTGGACTGTGAGTAGAGTAGAAATTAGCTAGAACCACTTTCGAACCACCACTTTTGTAAAAGTCTTTTGCTGAAACTTCCAATTCGATCTCTTCTGGATTAATTTGTTTATTTGTTCATACTAAACAGACTTTTTTCTTCGTTCTTTTCCTGAGCAGATTGCCTGGAACATTTGGCTTAGCATTGGTATGGAGAGCACCAAGATGTCTACGTCGACCTCAACGAAGCTGCATCAGCAAAACAGCAATAGCGGCGACAGTCAGGATGACTTTTACATTCCCAGTCAGGCCTTCCTCACCGCCTTGATCCAAATCTTCCCCGCCATCTTTCAGCACATACAAGTCAAGTTAGTAGACAAATCTAGGAATAAGCTTTGGTAAAGATGACCAAAAATATGAATGTTAGTGAATTTAAGACATGTAAATTCAATCACGACGATCATTTATTTACCACGATCATCTAATATACAAATTAATGCAAAATGTTTTTCAGATTTAGTGCGGCTGACTTTGACAAATTCTGCTCGGTCCTGACGAACGCTGTATGTATTCCCGTCCAGACCGATGCGGTGCCCTACATCATGTCCACAGTGTCGGACACTCTCTTGACCCCACTGCACGATGGAATCCTCGATTGCATGGAACTGATACAGAAGGCAAGGAAATTTTAGATTAATATATCATAAATTATAATAATTAATATTTCTTATAGGTGGCCACAAAGACAGATTCTCACATCAGCCAGCTCATTCCTGCCATTTTCCGGCAGCTGCTGATCTTCAGCAAGTTTGCCTGCGCACCGCCCACATTCCAGCAGAGTGTGGAGCACAAGTATGCCAAGTCCTCGGGCCACTATGCCAACAATGCCTCCGTTGAGGTGGTCAGCATGAACTACATACCGTTTGGAGAGAAGTCCATCAGTATTTGCGTGAAGCTTTATCAGACAACGGCCACCGAGGATCCGGTGGTGCAGGAGCAGATCTTACACGATATCGTCAAGGCGCTGCGCACGCCGCTGGCTATGAAGTACAAGTGCCTGTCGTCCAGCACTTGGAAACTGGCCATTTCCAGTCTGATAAGCGTGCTACACACGGGTCTCAAAGTGGCGCGGGCCAAGCCGCAGCATTTCGCCAGCCTGTGGGACGACTTGGCCGACACTTTGGACAAGTTCCTGTTTCCGGCGAGTGTATGCACCATCGAAGATCGCGGCCTGGAAGAGATTGTACTAGACGAAACGATCGATTGTCAGGTGATTGAGTTGCTGAGAGATGAAGTATTGCCTCATGCCCACGAAATGCCGCACCAGTTCATCATGCAGATCGTGGTATTGCTGAACAAGGGCTCTATTCACTCCGCATCGGATACGAACATCTGCTACGAGTCCGACTGGAAACTGCGCGAGATTTTTGCCAAAACGTGCTTCGAGACGCTACTGCAGTTCTCTCTGCTAGAGGACCATGCCAACACCAACAACAATCGCCTCAATGCCAATTTGTTGGCAGCCGGAACAGCGGGAGCAGGTGGCAAGGACTTTGCAGGCAGGCTGGCAGTCACCGCTCTACTGCATCGTTTCCAAGAGGTGCTCAAGCGTTTTAATGACGACGAGAGACAAAGCGGCAAATGCCCTCTGCCAAGGTAAGTTTATATCAAATATTTTGCTTTTATATAAAACAAAGAATTATTTGAAACATTTTTTTAATTGACTTACATTATTCATTTGCCTATCAGGTTTAGACTGTCAGAGATATCGTTTGTGCTTAAAGCCATTGCAACGCTTGTGGTATCCATGAAAAAAGCGCCATCATCCAAGGGTAATAGATATATCTCTTAAATAAGGATGCCTGTTGCTAAGTTTTTTGATTTTCCTTTTAGTGAACAAGCCAGCTTGGGATCAGTTGATTGGCTTGTATCCATACCTGGTGGATTGCACCACAACAACGTCGCCGGAGGTTTCGCGATCACTGCGAGAAGCACTGCTCCAGTACACGGATCTGCTGCAAGCGCCTCGCACCTGCACAGGACCAACCTCAAACGACAATGCAATACAATCGAATGGACAAGAGTGAAAGTATGCCTAGACACAGAGACTTAGTCTGGATTTGGACTGGTGACAGCTGTGCGATGTTTTTTCTTAGTTGTTTAAGTCGAAACGTTTGAATATATTTATTTTGTGCATAATTTATGAATGTTAATCTTAGCCCTCCCTCGCATAGATGTAATGACTAAGCATCTATGTACTTACATACATACCTAAACATATATATATATATATATATTTGTAAAAGTATTTTGTAGTTGAGCTATGAAGTATATATATATAATAGGTCTATCTGGCGTTGCCGGGTAGCCGAATAACCAATTTAAAACCCTACAAACCGCTTGGCAAAGGGAAGTAACACAGACAGCAGATTCCTTTAGTACCTTTTCGAGACGCAAAGACAAAGAACTATATTAGCTATACATATACAAATCTAACTACGATCTATTTGTGTAGCGCATTTTAAAATACAGACTTGCGTGTTATCTGAATCAAATATTAACCATTAACCATGATGCAACCAACAACCAACTTTGTAGTGACGTTTTTAAATAAAGCAAAAATTATTATTACCAAACGATAAGAGTGGTTTATTTATAACGTCAGATTGCCTCGGGAGTTGAACAGACGGATGGATGTCTCAACAACAAGTTTACCTCGCCGGTTACCTGAGCCCACACATCTACTGTTAGCCTATCCTTATCGCATCCGCAGTGAGCAGCCACCTTGAACTGCCTCTGGAATTTAATTCTTTTGACTTGGCAACAACTCTTTTTATGTTTGTGAAATGTGGTAACTGATTACTCTCGTTTTGGTCATGTTTGCTTAGACTATGAACCGTATGCGGCTACATTATAAATGTTTATATAACTGATAGGAGGTTGTTTAGCGGAAAATGATCTCAGATCTAAAATTATTATTATTTTTTGGCAGGTAAAGTTGAATGACTAAAACTGGAATTATCGGGATAACTTTGCCCCAGCCTCATTTTGAACTTTAACATTTTAGCAATAAGGCATTGAATTGGTGTGAAAGCTGAAACAATGCTACTCATCTATTATATTTATCTGACTGGTTAAACCTGAAATATTTTGTTCCAAATACAACCTACCTTTTGGTTCCCCTCGTGCATGTGTATGACCAGCGAAAGTGCAAACATTTTAATCTAAATAAAATTTTTATTTTAATTTGTTTTTGTTTCATTTTTTTGTCGGTTTTCTGTTTTTGTTTTCATTTTAATCGGTATAATAAGTATAATAACATTTTTTGTTGTTCTTGTTTTCATTATTATTATTACTGTTAATGTTAATGTTTTTATAGTTTTTTTTGTTTTCTTTTGGTTTTAATATTAGAATTAGGCAATCGAGTTTAATACTACCTTCGTTTTAAATATTATGCAACGAATTTTTGGGTTTTTCCTTTCTCATGATTTTTTTGTTTATGAATTTTTAAATGTATATATTTAATAAACTCATTTCCGTTCTGGCTAGGCAACTTCTTGTGTGTCGGGCAGCCGCACACACTCCGTTGCTGTCTCGTATATTTTTTTGGATTTTATTTATTTTTTTTTGTTTTGTTTTGTTTTATGTGCTTGTCAACTCTTTTGGTTTTTTTTTGTTTTTATTTTTTACTTAATGCCGTGGGCGCTTAATGTACAGTTGCCTTGTAAAAATGTACAATTCAAGCGCTTGCTTTAAAATATTTGTTTTTTTTTTTGTGGTTTTTCGGTCTTTATTTGTTATTAATCTATATTAGCTGAAAGTTGATTTTCAACTCTGCCCTATAAATCACTTTTAATAAATAGCCGCCAAGACGCCTTCTTCTTATTTTTGGTTTGGTTTAGCTATTTACTTGTTTTAGCGCTTGTAATTAACATTTTTGTCGTGTTCTCATTATGTTTAACTTTTGTTTTAATTTCATGGGCTTAGATATAATACAATTTGTTGTTTATTATTATTATACTGCACTAACGGTCTCGTTCGGCTCGCTTTCATTTCATTTACTAACTGCCTGCTTTTCGGGGATTTTTCAAGTTCTAACTGCCAGCGGCTGCAAATTATGCTTCACTTTGATTTCGCTTAAACTTGCTTAACTTGTTGTTCTGCTTCTTCTTCTTCTTCTTCTTCATGTAATATTTAGTTAATGTTTAATGTGTTTGTGTATGTATGCTTGTGTTTTACGGTTTAACAATAGTTTAGTTTTAGTTTAGTTTAGTTTAGTTACTAATTTAGTGTAGCACATCCGTGAGATGAGACGAGATTTGCGTGTTTAGGATTTCGGTTTTGGATTTTGGATTTTGGGTGTTTTAGGTTTTGGGCTTAGGTTTTTTTCTTCTTCGGGTTTTCGATCTAAAAAACTCTATTTATATATATATGTAATGTATGTATATATAGTATGTATGTTTATAGTATGTTTTGTATGTATATTAATTTATCTGGTTTAATTAGTATTTGTTAAACAAAAGTAACGCAAGAGATTTCATTTAGTGCTAAAAACAAGTGTATGCTTATGTAAGTATTCGGTTTCCCTCAACTTTTTTCCACCATTATAATTATATTTATATCATATAATGTCTATGTAAAGAGATGTTCGGTAGATAGGCGTAAAGAGCGCAGTTTTCATCTTATTGGAAATTCGTAAAGTTCGTTAGAAATCTGATCTGAAAGTTTCATTAAAGTTTTCTCTTTTTTTTTTGGTTTTGGTTTTGGTTTATTTCTCAATTTATTCGATAAACTCTTTACATTAAATTACTTAGCTAAATTGTTGGGTTCTTTTCACCATCTTCTGCTTATGTTCGTTTTTTTTTTTTTTTTTTGGGTTTTTTCGGATTTGTTTTTTGCCATAGCCATACAAAATGTTGTGTTTCTTTAATGTATAACGTTAAGTACATATACATATGCTCCGTACATATATGTAACCCTTTTGGTTTTTTAGTTTAATGAACACTTTGTTGGGTTCAATTTCAATATTAGTTTAAAAAGTTAGTTATAGTTTTTAAGATTAGCGTTGGTTTTACATTTTCTTGGTTTGGTTTAGGTTTAGAAAAAGTTCTGCTTGTCGAAATTAATATAGTTAAGAAGCGCTGTGCCCTGTTGACTTGTTTGTGATTTCTCTTCGGTCTAGATTTAGGATTAGGTCTAGTTTTAGCTTCGGTTTCCATAATTCATTATCTATGTATTTGTATGTATATATGTAATTTATATAAATTGCTAAAAATCATAGATTTATCGATTAGTATTCATTTGAAACAGTTTTGTGTTCGCTCTAGTTGAAGACATTTCGCCAGGGACCGGCGGAACCAATTGGAATTCTTCCTTTGGGACTTGGTATCGAGTTCTATTTGGTTATCATATGGCGAAGTCTGAAAAGGGGAGAGGCGGGGGCTGGCACTTAATTGATTTCTTATTCTTCGGTTCTTCTTCGTCTTCTTCTAACTCCCCTAAAGGCTTATGCGGTCAGCTATCCTATATTTCTAGCTCATCCCGGAAGGATTCCATTTGCCTTCGCCGGCCCATGGGTGTGTGTGTGTGTGTTTTGTGTGACATTCGGTTACTAGCTTGGATTACAGAATATATTTTACTGCTTTTCGGTTCTCGGTTTTTATGGCGAACCGTGTTTACCCGTAGTACTAACTGGTTTATAGAGTGCTGATGTCACACCCCCTTTTAAGGCCAAGTCACACGTTTTGCTCAAAGTCGTCGCCGATTAGGGAAATGATTTAAAACATAAATAAATTATTTCTTAATGTTTTTTTTTTGTTTTATTTCTACTGAAACCCTAAGGCAATTATTTGTTCTCCTACAGTGTGTCCTACAGCTTGTCCACTTTTTTACACTACTCTGGGCGCCTGCGGAAAACAAAGTTAGGTTTTTACGGGTTCGGTTAGCAAGAATCTTAGCCTGGCCGGCTAAAGGCTCCTCATCCATATTCCACCATTTCCTTCTCTATCGGAAGCTACAAGCTCTTTTCCAGAGCTGGAAATCATACAAAATGTGTGACTTGCCAGTGAATTCGCCAAAAATCATATTCGTAAAAAAAAAAAAAACATAACTTGGCTCTGATTTCGCAAACAATGTCTTTTGGTTCTGGAATTTTAATGCTTTTAATGCCATAACAAGTGTTTTTGGAAATCATTGATTCCAATGTTTAATAGTTGATCTTTGAGAGCATTTTGTCCTTTTTTTTCATTTTTCCATCATTAGGTTTACAGATCCAAAACACACTGTATGGAAAGTCGAAGAGAGACAGTTGTGATTTAACTATATATTCTTATATATTCACTTTGTAAAAACTAAAAAAAAAAAAAATAACTAAGGACCTTCCTGAATTTGGAAACTAACTTGTCAATTTTAGCTTTAACTAATTTGGTTGCCCTCATGGATTTAACCGATGCGAACCGTTATTCTGGCTTAAGTTTAGTCTTAGCTTTCGTTTCGGCTTGTGACTTCTCCCCTCGACATTTGGCTTACGCGACTAATTAAACGTACGTGTAATTATTAATATTATTTATTTATATGTTATATATATAATATATATAAGGTTCCTTCTTGTAACTTAACTAGAGCTTCGTCTGATGTTCACATTTAGCTGCTCTACTCATGAAGCGACTAACGCGTGAGGGTCAAAAGTGTGTGCCAAGAAATTCTGCATTTGCTGATTATATTTTTCGATAGTTAGCAACAATTGATGGGTAAACAATCGATGTCGATAAATGAGAGAGTGATGCTTAAGAGGAATTGGGAGTGGAAATAGGAATGGGAGTGCTTTCGATAAGTCATACATAAGTTCTATCTGAGGAGTTGTAGTTAGGATACACGATTTGTTTGTTTGTCAGGCTTAGTTTGTCGTTTGTTTTCTGTACAAAAAGACATACAATACTGCGTATGTGGTTGTTTGTATATAAGTGTATATTATATAAGTATGTATAGTTTCCGTTTCTTGCATCCTTTTCCATTGTTACTATGTATGTTGTATATATATGTATGTATGTAAATAGCATAGTTGACGAGTGTTCCGAAGTTGATTTTGGTTTGCTTTAAAGTTAGTTACGTGTGTATGGTTTAGTTGTTCATGTTGTTGTTGTTGTTGTTGTGGGTAACATTACGTTATACAATATAGCAGTAAATAGGTATCGTAGCTGTTGTTGTTGTTGTTTTCCTTCTTGTTGGGCTTACTTTTCAGTTCAAAGAGTTTCAAGGATGTCTGTTTTCAAGGGGGTTTTCCATTTTTTTGGTCGAAAGAGAGAAAGTCGATGGGGAATCGGTCTGATAGGAAACCAAGCCGACAAATTAAAAGTAAAAAGGGGTTTCACGCAGATACAATGAAATGTACAGTTATACATAATAGATCAATTATAATATGTATATAAGTAGTAGTTGTTGTCATTAATAGTTGTTATACACAAATAAGCCACAAAAACTGTACAACAATTGTACATGAATAAAAAACTTATGCACGAGAATTTATCGACGGTTTCCAAAAAGTCTCCTCTCTAGGCTATTATTTACCTTTACCTTCTTCCTCTATTTTTGTAATTCATCGCATATGTATATAACTATGTAATCGAACATGCACACACACACACGTGATCTATATATATATAAATATATTTATTTATATATATAGCAATTATATATATATATTCTTTATTTATATATATAACAAGAACATTCTTTGTTGGTTTTTGTCAAGGGTTCTGTTTCTTTTATTTATTATGCTCATTTAGTTTACTATACAAATCGTCTCGCCTTGTGTCATTTAACATAATTTTATTTCATTAACTTCATCGTTTTGCTGAGAACACAGTTTACTATGTAAATATTTAAAGCTTTGGTGGCGGCGAAAAACACAACAACGAAAATACCACGAAAATAAAAACATTAACATAAAACTGAAGTCGTTCAAATTTATACATATACTCAAATATATATATATATATATATATATATAAATACGATTTATTTATGATTATGAGTTAAGATGTGAATTGAAGACCGCTTTAGTTCTTAGTTCCTTTCGCACTTCGATTTTTATACACATACATTATACATAAACAACCGAAATTAACAACAACAGAAATGAATTAACAGAGCTTATGATTTCTTTTATTTTTTTGTATTTAGTTCTTAGTGTGTTTTGATTTTGGTTTTTTTAGTTTTTTTGTTTACCAAAAATGAGGCTAAGCAAATAGTACTGAACTTTACAAGTTTTGGCAGTACGCATCTGATTTACGTCCATCCTTTCCTCCTAAAATTATGCAATATACAATGTTTTCGCTTCTTCCAACGCTTCTTCTTCTTCTTCTTCTTCGTCCCTCGTCTACCTCTCTATCATTCGTCATCAGCTACTAGTTGTGGTATTAATCCTTTTAAAATATACTCATAACGCGCTACTTAATTGTTTAAAAAGTTCTTCTTCAGTTTTTAATACACCGTATTAACTAAGTTTAATAAACAAAGTTTCTTTTCCTTTTCTAACATCGTTTTGCAATCGCTTTTCCATGTGATCATGTCCTTCTCCGCCATCTTTCTTTTTGCGTCTTCCTATTTCTTCTTTAAGTTCCGTTTTGAACTAAAAACTAACCTCAAAATATCGCTACCTAGAAAATTATAGTCGTATAAAGAGAGATAGAGAGACAGAGCCTGGGCTGCTGCTTGCTTCTACAGTGGGTCAGGCAGGGACAGAAGATCCCCTTCTTTAGCTTTCCTCAACGTTTTTTTTTTAGGTTATGTACAATATTATTCTGTTGTTCAGAAGGTGGAGGGTGCGTGGGAGGGGGAGTAGTGGCATGTGCGACATTTTTGCTTTGGAGTTAACGCTTCACTTTATGGTTAATTGCTAAAGTTCCATTATTCTGCCATCGTTTATCCATATTCTCTTATTAGTGTTCGTTTAACTGCTATCACTTTCCATTTAAATATTATTTTAGATTTACTTCGGTTTCGGCTTCCACTTGTTTTAATATTAATTGTTTGTTTTTAATTGTTTTACGGTTTTTTGTTTTTAGTAAAATACAATTTTGCTAAACAAAGTTTTTGGTTTTCCTGGCTGATGTGGTG
The DNA here is from genome assembly GCF_018153835.1 of Drosophila eugracilis. Classification (NCBI taxonomy): domain Eukaryota; kingdom Metazoa; phylum Arthropoda; class Insecta; order Diptera; family Drosophilidae; genus Drosophila; species Drosophila eugracilis. Next base: position 744,539 of record NW_024573245.1, read on the forward strand.
GTTGAGGGGAGGGGGAAAATGGGGTTTAGAGGTTACACAACTTTTTCTCTTGCTCGGTTTTCTCATTAGCACTTCTCGATTTCGCTAGTTTTATGTAGTTTATGTAATGTCTTAATGCATTTTACTTTCTGTTATGTGTTTTTGCTCATATATGTTTTTTTTTGTTAATGGTATTATTTGTTATTCTTTATACGGTGTGTTCTTTCTTTTGCTTAGGAATTTTAATCATAATTTCTCCTTTTCTTTTTCCTGCAATAAAGAATAAATCGCAAAAATCACTTGAATTAGTTTTTGGTGGTCTTGGCTTATGGTTACTCATGATTTGGTGATTGGTTGGTTCGGGTTGAATTTTGTTGATCGGGAAATTTAAAGGATAATGTCGAAATCAGAGATATTATATGTATATATTGATATAAATGGGGGATCAATTAATCAATTAACTTGTCTATGCTTCGATACAAACTAAATAAATAATATTAAATGGTTTGTTAGTAGAAAAATTAGACTACTTTTGCTTGTTGCTGTTGCAGAGATGCCGTAGATGTTGCTATTGCTGTTCAGATTGTTAGTAGTTGTCGTAACTATTTTTGGTAAATTATTGCAGTGATTGTAGTTTTTGGAGTTGTTGTAGTTAGTTGTTGTTGTTGTTTTAGTTAGTTGACGCTGGGCACATTTTGGATCAGATTTTGGTTAGTCAAGGCGGGTGGTTCATGGAGAATTGATCGAGGGCGAGGTTAATATTTTGGGTTAGTTTTCGTTTTTTTGTGGTGGTTTTTGGTTTTTAGTTTTCAGTTATTTAATGATGATTGCAGAAAGCAGCCAACCAAATCGATCGATCGAATCAAGCGGCAGGTTCTTCCACATCTTTTCTGTTTGTTTTTTTATTTTTTTGGTTTTTAGGATTTCTCATTCAATTTAGTTTTAACTAGAGAGCGAACTTGATCAACTACTCAAAGGAAATGTTGGTTTTTAGTTATGGGAAAATAAGAAAAGAATGGAAGATACATTTGATTAGCTTTCCATGATTATCTTTTACGACGAGTCACTCAAAGATACCACAAATCTCCAATAACAGCAAATCAAAAGTCAACCAGCAACGAAAACGGTAACGAAAGTAAAACTAAAACGTATTAACACAGGGGATATAGTGCATATATATCAAATATATCCCCGATAACAGGCAGGCGCAGGCAAGCAGAAACCAGGATCTGAGAAAACAATAAAATAGGATAATAACACAGGACAGCACTACGTAAAAAATAGAGAAAACAATAAAAATGCAGATTGTTTTTGGTTTTGTTCTTTTTTTGTTTATTTTTTTTAAAATATTTTTTGTTTTTTTTTTTATTTGTTTAATTTACAATTGTATTTTTTGTTGTTTGTTTTATATTTCGGTAGAAATCAATCTCAAAACGCACAAAATCATAATGGATAGTGTTGGTAATCGGTAAAGAATAGCACAGGTGTTTAGATACTAGATACAAAGAATCGAAATCATTAAAGTTTTCATCAAGTTTATACACAGCAAAATCAACAGAGGCGGCGACAATCAAAATGATATAAGAAAAAAACGAAAAGTGCGCAAACTAGATGGGGCAAGGGGCAAAGGGGGGCGGGGTAAAATACTCTTTTTTTTTGTGTACAATATACAAATAATTCTAATTATAATTCCAAATCAATGCAAAAGTGTTGAGCTACGATTTCTGTGTGTTCTTCTCTTCGTGTTTATATGTATGTGTGTTTTATTCACTGCCAAGAAATTAATAAGCTTATATAGTGATTTATAATTATACATAAGTAACGATTAATTCTGTTTTTGTATTCCTCACAAAGCAAAATCAAAACTTTTGCTTTGCCTACGGCGGTGTTTTTGTGTTTGTTTTGTTGTTGTTGTTTGAAATGTGGTTTTGTTTGTAGTTGTTGTTGGTTTTTTGTTTTTTAATGTATATAATTAAACAATAAGTACTTAAAAACAAAGTTGATAACATTTTCTTGTCGTATTCCTTTACATGATAATAATAATAATAATATTATGGACTGGACTTTGACATAAAAAGAAAGTTTTCGTTTATGTGTAATCAGTTTCCTTTTAAGTTTTGTTTGTAGTTTTTTTTTTTTATTTATTTTTAAGCAACAGAAACAAGCATAGCGAAAAAATGAATTTTCGATTGGAAAATAAGCAAGAAATTATAAGGCATAAGGCATTACGATGAATTAAATTTATGGTATTTAAATCTAGAGAACTACATATTTTGTTTCAACTCTCGGTTGTGTTGGTTTGAGTTTGAGTTGTGTCTGGGTGTGTGTGTGCGTTCGTTTTGTGTTTCCGTTTCTGTTTCCGTTTCCGTTTTGTGTTTGTCAATAGTTTTTCTTTTTCTTAGACGAATCAAATATACGAATCGAGGATATATATATATATTTGCCTTCGCTTTAGCACACATCAAGAAAAAGAGTTCAAAACCCAAAAGGTTAGCTCCATTTCACTTCTAAGGGTCCCGTTAAATTTATAATTTTTTATTTTTAATTTTTATTTTTATTTTTATTTTCAATAATTCCTTTGCGACGACGCTCCAGGCACATTAGACTTTATTATAATACAAAATTAGCAAAAAACTATATAATTTCTTAACCTTTAACTTTCCATTTTATCGCTTATCTTCATCGTTTGCGTCAAACACAAAAATTCATTCAGTTTTTTCTTTCTTTTCTTTCTTCCCTTCCTTCTTCCTACTTTTTTTTCTTTTGCATTTTGGTAACTATTAGAAATTGTTAACTAAGAAAATTTCACTAATTGTTGTAGCTGCTGCTCCTCCGTCCGTTTGTCTGTCCGTCCGTAAGTACGTTGCTTCTCCGTAACTGTATCTGTAGTATCCGGTTCCGTATGGTTATGTTTGGGTCTGGTCTGCATTTGCATTTGCATTTTGCATCCGCCTGCAGCTTCAACGTCTTTAATTTGCAGTATAAAACTAAAATTTCAACTTTTTTTTCCTCATCTGCTGCGTTTCGTTTTGTTGTTTTTGTTTGTTTGTTTGTTTTGTTTTGTTTGCTGATGTTTTTTTTTGTTTAATATTATTTGGTGTTGACAGTTTATGTTGTTGGCTTTTTGTTTGTTGTGGTGTTGATTGGTTGGTAGGTTGATTGGTGTGTTGGGTTGGAGAGTAGGCACACTTACTGTTCTTGGGGATCAGTATCACTCTCCTCCAGTTCGCTCTTGTTGCGGCGCTTCTCATAGATGAGAATGATGATGCACAGAATCAGCACCTCAGCACAGATGCCCAGGAAAGGCCACACGGCGGCAAATTTGCCTATGGAAAAGATGATGTTTATTAAATTGGTTATTTATTTGTATAGCAACCATGGTCGTTTATGATCTTTATTTACTTTAGACTAATAAACTTAGTTCTTCATGCCAAAAGATATAATAACAAGATATCCAACTGACAGAACTTCAACAATTTAATTTAGGAAAGCACACTTTGACCTCAAAGGAAAATAGCGCTAACATATCTCAACGCAGACCATAGTTTTTCGGCGGATATTAAATAAAGCTTAGTCGACACTCCCAGCGTTTGGAACTTACCCTTAACACGCACGTTTGTGAAGTCACTGGCAGGAGCGGTGGAGTTATCACCATAGTCATTGGCCGCATTGCGTCCAATGCATTTGTACTCGCCTCTGTCGTCCAATGTCACATTGTCCAGTGTCAGGATGGCGTTCTGGACATTGTTATCATCCGCTTTCAGGACGAAGCGATCTGTGGCGTTTGTCAGCGTTACATTGCCTGTAGTTATATAAAAAAAACAGCAAAGTTAAAACCAAATTCCATCAGTTGAGATCAAGAAGAGAGACAGAGAGAGAGAGATTTAAGGACTCACCAAAGGTCCATGACAACTGGGGGTCAGTTCCCACGACGGTGCAGGTCACCGACATCTTCTCACCCTCCACAACAGCGGTATTTGAAGGCACTCTTACCATAACGCGGGCTGTAGATGATCAAGGAAAGCAATTAATTTAAAGTTAGTGCTTCGTTCCAAGGGTTTCGTAAGACTTACCAATCACTGTGATATTCTGGGACTCTCCGTTGTACTCGCAACTGTATAAGCCATCGTCGTGCACGTCCGTTTTATCGATGATGAACCTATTCTCGGCTGCGATTATCTTAAAGCGACCTTTCAGGGAAGGCACCTCCGTCACAGCGGTGTTGTTCTTTTTCCTGTTGGCGATTGGAAAGCGGATATTGGAGTGTTAGTTTGAAAGAAGAAGGTGTTGAATGGGCAACAAAAAATGTCTCCTTAGTATGCCTTCCCTAAAGAAACTGTTTGTGTTTAAGAACTTGCATAAATTAATTGGAATTTAATACAATAATGTTAACCTTATAATTTGTTTTCATTGTTTTTTCTCTGTGAATATTTTTGCCAGGAGAAAAAGCCATTTATCTAAATGAATTCTACAGTTATCGCCGAATAGCCGGGCTGCACCTACTTGAGGAGCAAACTTTCTCTTAGCCCTTCGCCTTTCTCTGCGCCTCTTTTGCCAATTATTCAAAGACTAATTCCACAGCGAAGCACACGCAAAGTTTGGCCCTGGCCCCAGAACAAAAACAAGAACAAGAACGAGAACTAGGGACCCGGACAAGTCCCGGAATGAACAAAAGTGTCATTACCATTACCAGACCGGGCCAACAGAGCTCGGAGCCACGGCTACCAACACTAACTGGTCCCAGACAGGAAGGCACTTTTCAGTAACCACCTTTCCCTAGAAGTGCCCCCCATCACAGACCCCACACTCAGCTGTGCACATTCGCACAAATGGCACCTTGTTGTACCCTTGCAAAGGGTATTTTAATTATTTTCACCCTGTTCGGAAAAAATAAAATAATAGGGTGTCCACATTCGGCACTAATGAAATTCGAAAGTGTAACTTAAAGTCTGCTTTGAGTTTCAGAAACATTCTAGATCCCAAAACATATCGTTTACTGAATATTTCGAATTTACATAACTTACAATAAGTCGAAACCTCTTACCAGCCTACCCATAGCCTACTTTTAGACACTAACAAAAGTGATTTGAATCCCCCAAAGAAAATTGATATTTGACACCTGTGATAGATATATTTTCTATAGTGTATTTGACGCTTCGTTCTTGTTTCGGTCAGCAGGTTACGTCAGTCAGTCAGGCAGTCAGTTAGGCAGTCAGGCCAACATAATTAAGCAAAAGTGCTTAGCTGTGCCGTATTAAAATGATTGCTCTTATAACTACTAACTATGTGGGGCACAGACACAAACATAGACCCATAGACCCAACCCACCCTCTGTGCCTTGACAACATCCCCCGGATATTTTTTTGGGATCCCTGAGTTAGGATGTTACGGAATGATGACTTACCATATGAGTACGCCCGGCGTTTCGTCTTTCACGTTGCAGCTGAGAACCAGCGGAAATTTGATGTCGTAAAATTTCATTTTATGCTCGATATTATCATAGTTTGGCACCAGCTTATCTGGAGATGGTATAGATAAATGGAATATATTAGTCAAATATTGGCATGGGCATTAGGGCGTTCTAATGTTTGGGATACGAGAAAACGTTTACATAAAGAACTGCTTAAACAAAGTTTATTCTAATAACTTGTATATAAAGATAAATATATTTGCTTATAGGAATAAATTGAGAACGAGCTTAAAGTATGAGAGGTTTGGTGGAGATTTTTTTGATAAGTTTGGATAGATTTCTGAGGTTTTTGATTTGATTTTTCATTGGCTGAGAGATGAGAGCTTGATATTCGGTTTTGAATACTGACTAAATTGCTTAGGAGAGTAATGATGATTTAGCAACACACAAATCACTAATACCAAATCAAAGGTGGAGCAAATAAACCAAAGGATATTCGTAGAACTAAAACTATAACTAAAACTAAAACTAAAACTAAAGAATACGTATAAATAAAACAAAAGAGCATACAATTTGGTCAATCGAATTTTATTCATCCTGTCTGGTATAAAAAACACATTGTCGTACTATTTCGAAACTTGGACTGAAATCAAATAAACTTCATTTTACGCTGCATATGAATTGAGATTACTTTGATTATTTACGTTTTGATGTTTTGATTAGTTTGGTATGTATAGTAGTATAGTTGATTAATTTATCGGTTAAGTTAGCTGTAATGTAAAGTAGAGCAAAAAGGTTGGTAAATTTATGTTTATCGATATACACAATGCGATACATACAACATTTAGATCGATTCTCGATTTATCGATAGCTCGATAGACAAGAAGCGCAAGCAAAATAGAAAGCAAATAGAAGGAGAGAATCGAAGAGAATCAGCGACTCGTCACATGTTGTTGTTTTTCCGCCTTATCTGGCAGTCTGATTGATTATAATCAGCTCGTAAGCCAAACGCTGCCAATTGTAAACTTATGCGTCATCGCAAACTGGCTGCCAATCAAATTCGAATCGAAACGAAACGAATTGGAATCAGAATTGAAATTGAAATTGAAATCCGAATCGTTCGCTGCACCTGCCAGCTGTGTGTTCAACAATCAGAGTAAACAACCAAAGCGTTAAAATAGGAGAAAACCAAGGAGAAACAAAGGGGACGCAATACAGGAATACAGGACAGGAGGAGAAGGCAAGAGGCAATGGCAAAGAGATAACCAAAGGAAAACAAAGACAGAGATAGCTACATAGTTCACAGAGGACACAAGACAAAGCAACAAATGAAATCAAGAGAAAGTAAAGCACAAAAGACAAAGAAAGAGCGGCAATGATGAAAAAGTTAAGGCAAACAACTCAAGCTCAACTTAAAGGTGTGACCATATGTGAATGTGTAGGTATGGTGTGTGGTGTTGGCTGTGTGTATGGGCGAGAGCAAAAGAGCGAACTTGTCAAAAGTCACACTGAGGGGGAGCGAGCGGGAGGGCGAGTTAGCTAGGCGAGCGATTAACGTTTAATTAAAAACCAACAACACCGAAATTAGACTAGCAAGGCTGATGCGATGGAAAGACACGGCGAGAGCAAGCGAGAGTGAGGGGGAGGGAGGGCTAATGAGGAGAGCGAGGGCGAAAGAGAGCGATAGGGTGGGGTGTGGTGCCAGAGCTGAGATCAGATGCAGTTCGAAAGACACAGAGCAAGTGGGTGGGGGTGGGGCGCACATTTGCAGCGATGACACTTGACCTTGTTCCCATTTTCAATTTCCCAAATCTCTAGTTTTAAAACGGTTATATAAAATTCAAGTCAAAAAGTATGCTAAGAAAAAAACGTTATTTTTTAAGGCATTTTCAGAAACCCTTCTTTATATAAAAGATAAAGCTAGCATGAGTACAAACATCTATTTTTAATTATTGGCAAAACATTGACAAGAAAAATTAATCAGAGATATTGAAAATGAGAACAAGGCTATAGTTTTTGGTACGATAACAATTACAATGGCAGTTTCGATTGGCGCGAGCGAGATAAAAGCCAAAAAACGAACAACAACAAAGTGGGCATTTACAAGTTGAACTTTAATAAGAGATTTAGTGGGTGTTTCATGTGTGTATTGCGTATTTGTGTTTGTGTGTATGTGTGTGTGTGTGGCTCACCCATCTTGACGGGCAAGAGCGTCTGGTGCTGCAGATGGACCTGATGCCCCTGGCCACCCATCAGCATATGGCCTCCAGCACCCAGCATTGGGGCACTGGCACCCGCAGGATCTCCCGCAGCACCGGTGCCACCACCAAAACCAACTCCACCCATCATGGCCTTTGTGCTGGTGGCTGCTGAAATGGTGGTCTGTTCTCCTTCTCCGACTGTAACTGGTCCTGCTCCTGTCCCTGTTCCCACCACTGGCGGAACATAGTGCGGTGCATAGGTCTGGTAACGCTCATTCTGGCCAAGATTGGGTCGCGGCGGCAGTGGCAACTGGAAGGCATTCAACGTGTGCTGCGCCTGTTGCTGCAACTGCTGCTGATGGTGGGAACGGTGGTGCGCCGTCGTCAGGAGCAGGCTGGCCTCCGTGGCAGCGGCGCTGGCAGTGGTATGCGTCTGATTGTATAGTATAGTTGGTGGCTCCGGTGGCGCCACCGTGTGCTCCAGCAGATTGAGGCGCGGTGGTGGGAAGTCGGGCGGTGTGGCCGAGTAAACGCGGTGGATCCCCCCTCCACCAGCCGATGGATGCCACGGCTGAGAGCCGGACAGACTGGTGTTTCCATAACCCAAATGCGACTTGTGCTGCTTGTGCGACTGATGGGGCAACTGTTGCTGTTGTTGTTGCTGCTGAGTCTCCAGCCACGCTCGTGTGAAGAAGTCATCCGCCGAGTTAGGCGTCAGCTCGTCAATGGTTTGATAGCCAGACTCGGTGGGTTCACTCGATCCAGCTCCAGCTCCCTTGGAATCTCGAACGTGCAACATATAGCCGCCGTGGCGATGGTTGCACTGGTAGCGACCCTCGTGCACCTTGAGAGCATGCCGCACGCTCAGGTGTGCTTCGATCTTGTGCTTCTCACCTTTAGCGGGATGAGCAACAGATGACCAGATGAGAGGTTGAAACAACTCCTCCGGAAACAAGACCGCCAAAATACTCACCCTCAATAGCACTCTCCGACAAAATGTAGGCATGATCATCCCGCCCGTGCCGCAGATTGTGCCGTGTGATCGGCTCCCCGTTCTTGAGCCAATGGATCTGCTCGTTGATCGGGATAATGCAGGTGATCGAGAAGGGCTGGCCCAGGTTTACATTGGGGTCGCCATAGTAAATGGTCGCCGGCACCTGGAACTTTGTGGACTCCTCGCTCAGGTCGTTGGCTGCTCCCGCACACAAAAAAGCGAACGTTGGTATATATTGGGTTCAAGGGTCAAACAATGAACTTATAACTAGTCTAGGAAAAGTGCTGATCAACAAAATATGTTTAGCAGGCGTGTAACCAGTTCATAATGCGGCAGAAAGTATGCAATGATTTATTTGAGATTTTCCAACGCACTTTTTGGAGATTTAAAAAAAAGAAAGAAGATATTCCTGTGACAAACCTTATTGATTTCTGTAAGGCCAGCCGTGATTGAATTTTTCCGGCAGTTTATTTAGTTTTTTAAAGCAATAAGTGAAAAACTTGATTTTCCGAATATGAAACTGCTTGAAAAATTCAACCGCAACCACCAAATTCCGTTGACCAGTGAAAACGAATTCAAATCATAAAAACAAACTGAAAACCAACGCAAAAAAGGAGAAACAAATATCGATCATCAATACTTCCTAATAATATAATTGTTTATGCGATGACTTATATTATGTGTGTGTTTTTCCCGTTATGGTTATTTGTTGAAAAAGTTGCGATCGATTATTTGATTTCAGCGCCAAGTTGCAAACGTATATATCAATGTTGGAATTTATCTACTCGAAATGCTTATATGCTTTGGGCAGTTTTCTTTTCAGTTTTCAGTTTTTTTTCCTTTTTAAGGGGGGTGGTTGGACGGGGTGGGGAGGCTAATAAAACACATTTACACACAGAACACAAAAACACAACGAATGGAAAATAAACTAACATAAATCGAAAATTTATTTACGTAATGGTGGAAATTAACATTAACTTATGTATCGATATAAATGGGTTTTTCTTTCTTACTGCACTGAGTGATTTATCGTAACTTAATTGATTCAAGGCTAAGAAACAGTGAAGGGCCTATATTAAGACAGAGAGATATATACTATATACATTACTATAGAAAACTTTGTTCTTCATTTCTGGGTATTTTTTTATTAAGAATGATATTGTCAATATAAAAAGGATTCTCCTAATTTAGTTGACAAAACAAAGTTAACGTGCAAGGTTTAGTTTTTCCCTGTAAATTTCCAAAATATTAATGGAATATAAAGTAAAAAAAATATGACGTTAAAGGCAGCTAACAAAGGAAGGGAAATACATATATCAATATGTATACTGTTTCGCAAAACCTAAATGTTTATTTTATTTTACAAATATAAACTTGAGAAATGTTTTGTTTTTTATTTATCTTTTAAAAACAAATATTTCCTATGGTTTCTGTTTAAATTTGAAATAAATTTTCGTTTAATGTATCAAAAGCTTATTTGTTTCTCATATCAGAAACATAATATTTCCCCCGAGACCTTGACAACTGGACTTTTAGCTTGACTTTTGGTTCGATAGTCAAAGAAAAAGAAAAAAAGATAGTCGAAAACAATGACGTCAATGACGACCGTCCGGTTTGAACTGCATCGATGACGTCAATTTCTACCAGTTTGAACTGCATAAACCCACAGAGACCTGCTGCGAGGCCTTGTGGCATACCATAATAACTTGTTGAGCTGTTATCGCCAAGTACCCTCTGATAACACAGAAGCAGGGCCATAAATATTAGTGTAATTGTGTACTTTGGGCGCATGGAGGGAGGGAGTACAGTACGTTTATTTGATCGTACACTTGCCTATATATTTGCCTGTATATTTCCCCCGAATGTATTACAAAATGGACTGTCGAGAGCTTGATAAAAAAAAAAAAAAGTTAAACCTAACCGAACCGAACACAGCAATGCGGAGCCGAATGAACCATGAGCACACACTCTTATCAGCTGATTAAAGCAGTTAGCGAGCGGTTGGACAATGTCTTTATCTTTATCCTTATCGCTGTCATGTCAACTCTCGCACACGAACAAACTCGCACGTTTGCACATAACTGATGTTAAATTATGTTTACGTCTCTTTTGCCATCTGCTGACATCTTCATTCTTTCATTCTGTCCTTCGCATCAAAATTAACCCTCTTTGGGCCAAACAACTTGGGTATACCTTTTAAATCAAAAGTAGGTTTAAATATAAAAAAAATTATAAATAATACAGGGTAATTTCTACCTTTTATTTATTTTATTTAAAATCCTAAACAATGATATATTTCATCATTAAAGTGTCAAAAAAAAAGCTATTATAAGTAGCAATAAAAAAATAGATGTACTTTTAAATCATTTATAATTTAAACTTTTTAATTTCAATTCAAGTTGAAATAAACAAGTGAATTATTTATGTGCCGCATATATCCTTTAGGCACTAAGAGGGTTAAGCGTAGGGAAATGTAGATTGTTCCACGCACACACACACATACACACGCATCGAAAAAGAGATGGAAAGAGCGCGAGAAGAGGTACAACAATTTATTTTACAAACATGTTACATGCACGAGTCGCGCTCTACAGCCATAGTCTAAAACCCCACCTTACCACCTAACCACCCAGCACACCTACTTTCCCCCAACCAACACCAGCCGAAAATGCTTTTGTCACTTTGGACAGGCCAACTACATGGCCAATAGGCAAGAGGGAGATGGGGCTACACAACACAACTGAGCATATTGCAGCCGGCAGAAGCCGAAGGAGGGAGACAGAACGAGAGGAGACAGCAGACAGCTGAACAATAATTTAAATTTATACAACACTGTCGCACACACACACGCATTTGGAGGTATTTATATGTACCTTACAGTTGCCACCAGGGCTGCCAACCTCTTTTAAAATTTAATTTAAACTAAATATGCTTTAATAGAAAATAAAGTTAAGATATTATTTAAGCTATTAAGTTTTTAAGACTAAATCAAATAAAAACTTATAATAATTTAAAGGTAATATAAAAGCTAAACTAATGATACTTTAATATATTCATCTAAATTTTAATAAATTTAAAATAAATTAACCTAAGTAAAGGCAAATAATAATAAATGATGTATTATTACGTATACATAAACTAACATAACTTTAGAGGCATACTAATATGCATAAATAATATACTTAAAGGTACCTTTAAGGGGTTGAAATTATTATAATAAACTTAAGGATCGCATTGCGAGTAAGAATGTTATCAATGAAGTCATTATTATTCCTGAAAAGCACTAAAATCTTGTCACTTTTTGAGGTGCTTAAGCTGTGATGACAGTTTCTCAGAATTTTGTTTGCCGTATACGTAATAAAATTGCTCATACGCAACGTTGTAAGGTTAGTAAAATTTTAGCCTATAAATAATTCTATATTTTCCAGCTTATGAATAGTTCTAAGGGGCATACATTACATAGGTATATTTTCTATTATTCTTCGAACTTTAAATAAATGTGAAATACTTATCAAAAATTAAATCTAAGAAAACAAAAACCACATTAGAAAGCAAACGCTGGCCAAGCTTTCAGTATAAAGGCAAATATTTCAAAAGGCTTGCAGCCCTGGCGTACAAAAGCACACCTTAACATTCCTTTGATGGCCCTTTCTCCTGCCCTATATATCCACCACATTTCTCTGCCCCGACAAGTCCTAAACGCTTAACCGCTAGTTGCCGTTTTTGTTGCTGTCGGAGAACAAGAAATTTATGGTTTATTGCTTGTTCATCCAACACAGTTTTTGTCGCATTCCTGCCTGCGCCAAATAGAGCTGAGCACAAAAACAAATGAATACGATGCGGAGCTGTGCGGGGCGGTGCGGAGTGGGGCGTCTAAAAAAGCGCAAAACTAAAAGTTTATTTAATCAAATTTATGGGTCTGCCTGTAGTCTTCTATGCAACGGCCCCCCTTGGCCACACCCCGTAAATCGAACGCCCCCTGAATCGCAAACTTGTGACATATTGTCTAAGGCATTTGTCTCTGTGTGTTTATGTGCGTACAAATTGGCAAAGCGTAAATATATGTACATATTTAAGCACAAACACAACACTAGATATTTAGGTTTCAGAATTTCCAAACCATTTCGATGAATTTATGCATCATACTTAAGTGATAACAAAGTATGTTTAAAACAAAAGTTTTAAACTAAATTGAAAATAGAAAAGCCAAAATTGAAATTTCGTCAACAGAAATTCAATAAGCGAACAAATTAGCAAATGAGCAAGTTTGTGTTACACTTAGCTTCAAGTTTTGTACTTTTTTTAGTCAAAGGTTTTAAAACAAATGATTGACTGTATTGGGTTTTTAGATTTTCCCCATGTTGTTGTCAAAATCATTGTGGCCGAAAGCAATTAAAATAAAATTTACACAGAAAATTTGCAAAACCCCGCGAAAACGAACGCGAAGTGCACGATAATTACACTAAACGAAAACAAAAAATAAACTCAGTATAAGAAAAATTAATTAACACCAAGCTAAAATTCTCATATATATATATATATATATATATATGTATAGGAGTATGTGTGTGTATGAAGAATAAGTGGCTTTGAATGTATCTGTGATTTTGTGTGTTATTTTTAGCAGGCGCTGCGCACGTGAAGGCACAGTTTGAACTGCACTGGATAGACACATCGTGCGCAAACTAATTCCGAACAGTTTGAGGGTCATCAGCAGAGCAGGCAACAATTTCGAAAAACTTTATGAAAATCTGATTTGCAACTTTTGCAGTTGGTTGAAGTTTAAGCTCATTTGTATACAATTAAGAAAAATGTAAATCCATGACTAAAAGGTTTTCGTATCCTGTAAAAACTAAGTACTTCCTGAAAAGTTAAGAACTTTATGTTAGGTAATCTTTTTAAGTCTTAAATAAACCTTTTAAAACCTCTTAAAAAATATATATAACATTTTTAATAAGCTCGTTATTTTACAACTAGAAAAGCACTTAAACCACACCATTCCAATTTACGAACTTAAAAGGGGAAAATATTAATAAAATCTTCATTACAATCAACAGTAAACTTGGTTTAGAATCTATAAAACCATTATGCTTATTAATATATGAACTTAAAGTTGAAGTTTTCATTAAACTAATTCCCCAGAAAGAACTCTTTTCAATTAGAAAATAACACAAATCCAAAACCATTTGTAAAAGCTAATTGTTTTGGCCTCAAAATCGGATCCCTCCATTGCGTTGCTTTAATCAGCAATTATATAATTGATTTTTCCGAAAATGTTCAATACTTCAAGTGGCTGAATGATTGACTCAATTGCCGTATTGACGATCGATTGAGAGCGTCTGAACGGACCGGATTTAGCGATCGATACCGTCGATACCGTTTATACAGTCGCTGGGTCAGTGAACGCCAGGCGAAGGCAATTGTTCTCGTATGGAAAGTTCATTAAGTAAATTGCATGAGAAATGCCAATTAAATGCAGAGAACTCGACTACACTTGACAAACAACACACAGATATACACAGCCAGAGACACTTGCCAACAAAAACAAAGTAATTTAGATGACAAAAACAAACAGCGGTGATAGATAATGCAAAGGGAAAGGGAAACCATAGGAGAGCGGCGAGGGGGGGAAGTGTCACTTTTAAAATGCGCCAACTAACCATTATAGTGATTATTATTATCATGCTTATCATAATCAGCCAGAGATTTATAAATAAATATTTAAATACGCAGCCGAGTTACGCGAGGAAAAGCAAACACAATGAAATGGGTGGCTGGGAGGTAGGTAGGTAGGTATGCCAGTCATGTGTCTCTGGGCATAGTGTGTTTGCTCAGACCTGCGAAAGTGTGCGTGTGCTGCTCTGGCTGCTGCTGTAAATTCAAATAAATATCAAAAAGAAAAAAAATTGTTTTTCTATTTTAAAATTAGCGAAAGCAACCAAAAACGAAAATGACGACGGCGCACTCCGTGGCTAAACCAACCGTGTGGTCCCTCCCCGCCTTTCCACTCTCCACTTTCCTACCTTTCCAACCAGAACTACAACAAAAACACCGACTATAGTATTCTGAATATCTCACATGTACATGTATGTGTGTGTGTGTGTGTGTTTGGCTTTTAAAAAACTTTGTTTAGCTTAACCCCACAAAGCACAAAAGCATCAGCCGCGCGAAAACAAGACCGCACGCAAAGTGCATCGGGGGATAAAACGAAAATAAAAAAAAAACAAAAACAATAGCAACAGTTGCATTTTGCATTTTGCATTTGCAATTGCAATTGCAGTTGCAGTTCACTTTTTCCGCTGATAAATTGCCAGGACCTTTGAGGGGACACTGGGGGAAAGCTGTTCATTGTTTCGAGTTAGCATGTCTTCAGGAAAAAAGAAAACTTTCTTTGACATGAGAATTCTATTATTTTCGGTGTCAATTCCCTTAGAATACAGAAAAAGTTGCTAAACTAAGTAGTAATACTTTGTATGCGTGGGCAATATGTAGTCTATGATGGTTAATAGTTAATGGTTTTATAACATATTACTATCGTTATAAGTAACCCTTTTTATTTAATGCAATGCAATGTTTACTCAAACTTTCTGAGGAAGAATATTCCAACTTTCTAAAATTCAACAAAAACTAAAGTACATGTGAGTTGGCGTTCTGCAAAACAGTTGGCAGCCCTGCTAATATCGAATAGAGAGTCGTCTATCGACGAGCCCGTTAAGAATGTCCAGCACTAAGAAGAAGAAGATAAAGTTGAAATAAAGTTGAAAAGTTGTCAGCGTCATAAAACAATAAGGTGAAAAGTTGTCAAACTGTTGTAAAGTCCAATCTCCAAATTAGTTGTCCAACCATAACATAAACCTAAATATTTATTATAACTATTAATAATATCAAATTACCTTACATACATTTTTACAAATACTGTAAAAGTTTTGAAATAATTTGCCTTGAAACAAAATCAAAGCAGTTCAGCAATGCCCAATAAAACCTAATAAATACTTCAATTTAATATTTAAGCTTTGTAAAAACTTTGCAACTAGAACACATCCCTATACTAACTAATAGCATGGTTTTGGTAATACAAATACAATCTCTATGGGCACACATGTGGTTCTACAGAAAGAACTTGAAAAATGTTGCTCATTCATTTAGCTGCTGGCTTTTGGCCTCTGGGATTTTTTTCTCTCTTTTTTTTTTTTTTTTTTTTGGTTTTCGGACAAATGCACATTAGACGTCTTTAAAGCAAACAAACATTAACAAAACACTTGTTTAATGTTTTCAAGTATGTAGAAATAACAGGGGAATTTCTTTGGATGGTTTTCTAACTTCTGCTATCTGCCTTCTGCCTTCTGCCTTCTGCCTTGTGTCTGTATGTACATAAATATTTTATTTGCTTGCAGTTGGTGTGTCTAATTAAACGAAATAAACATAGGCTAAATTTAATTTCAGCCTCTCTAGAGTGGCGGTTTCTTTTGGCCATGGAAAAGCCATACAAAGCGAGGCGAACCCGGAACAAAGAAGTGTGGATTTTGATATCGTTTAGATACATTTTATTGGCTATGAGCTGGTTCTTTTTATCTTACAAAATGCTAAATAAGGTGACCTAAAAAGTCTTTAAAAACTACAAAAATAAGTAACATAAAATATTAAGCTAGCACTATTAGAAGCTAGCTGTTAAGAATCTTTCAGAGCTTTCTTAACTTTTTTCACAACAAACTCAATTTTTTTACAAAAATCTACCTCATAATAATTAATTTAATATATTGCCTTGACTTTTGGCTGAAATATAAATTGTTTTCAACCATAAATTCCGAGGAAAATCATCAGTTTTCAATCGATTTTCGTTGTTTATGCTTGTGTAATATATTTGGCTTTATACTGTTTGACAGGCACTGTCAGTGCGATCATTGTTTGGGAAGAAAAATCATTGCGCTTTGCATACGTCACGGGCCATCAGAATTGATCAATAAATTGTTGGTCCCACATATATATACTAGATATATAAATATATATACGAATGTCTGGCAGTTTCGTTGAATATTTCATTTGAATGCCCTGCTTTTCGAGCCAGCCATCCCCTGCTATTCCCCTATGCTATTGGCCAACCCCTCTGGGCCCACTATGCGCCATTTATGTCAATTATTATTGGCTTTGGAATTGGAATTGGAAAGCGAAACGCAAATTGATGCGAAGAAAAGAAAACTAAATCGAGGAGAAACTTGCAGATACAAATGTATCAACGCACGTGTGGGCGCTCCGCCTGCTGCCGGCCATCAGTTGCCAATTTATTTATGTATTTATGGTACTTGTAAAAAACAAAATAAAAATCTAATAAAAAAAAACATTACCCTCCGTCACCCATGGAGTGAATACTGACTGATGGATGTGGTAGGTAGGTAGGTAAGGCCCCTTTTAATTGATCTTTGTTTTTCGCAATTGCTGTGGAAAATGACGCATTTTAGTGCCTCTGCCAGCCGGAATTTAATGGCCAAAAATGTCCTCAAATGTTCTATATATTGTAGCAACATGGTTTTATTTTCATTTTATACGAGTCTGTACTTTTGAACTTTAAGACAAAGGCGCTTAGAGAATGAGGGACGGGGAAAGAGCCAATGCCACAGGCGATAAAGCTGTTTTTTCCAAGCTCTTATCAATATGGTCGTTTGCTAAATAAGAGTATATAGTAACTTCGAGTTCTGATATTGGACATAGCAAATAACAATGCCATTACTCTGTAAGCTAATCAAAATAGAAACTCATGAGGGCAAAAATTTACCAAAATTTGTTTTTTCATAATTGTTAAAAAACAAAACAAAAGTTTAAAAGCTAAGTAAATCTATCCCTATCAGAGTTTGTTGTGCCCTTTCGGGTATAAAGTATAATTTTGAATCAAAATATATTAAAATTTAAATATTTTTGAAGTATTTCTTTATAGTTAGTTTACTTGTTTAAATCTATAAAAATCTTTTTACGAGTTTCCTAGGTAATGAAATATTTTCAGAAAAATATCTGCCAGGACTTTTCCCAACAAGATCTCTCACAATTTATACATCCTGCTAGAGATTTGCATTTACCATCTTGGCCACATTTTCTATATACTTCTTGCCCAACGTCACAATGGAAAAATTCCTCTCTTTCGTGGAAATAGCGACAGCAATTCCCAGACAGTCACTCAAAAAGAAAATATTTGAGCAAAACAGAAAAAAAAAGGAGGAATATATATATTCCACTCTGGCTGGTCAAATGCCCCACACGAGGGGCGGGCAGCTGATTGATTGGGAGGGAAAAAGGGCCGGGGGAGGGGTGGTGGCATTTTCTTTTTGGTGACGTTGTTGGCGACTCTTTGGTTTGGCATTGCTTTTTGTTGCCGCCGATGAAAAGTCAAACACAGCAGCAGGAACAACAACAATATAAGAAAAAAAAGAAAAGCCGTGGAGCACTTCTGGCAGACAGTCAGACATTCAAAAAATACACACATCTATATAATCTATAGGAAGATATATATATATATATATACAGCCTGGCACAGTGGGCCGCAATACGCAATTGTCTTTAAGTGCGAAAATGAAGGAAAAAAAAAGAAGAGAACAAAAGATGAGAAACGAAAGAAAACTTGACATTTCGGAAGGAGAATATTTTCAGAGCAAACATCGAGAGAACCCGCAGCGCTATATGTATATTTTTATTGTTCTCACGCAGAAAAAACAACAAAAAAAACCAAGAATAACACTATATTTATTTTTAAATATAATACTTAGCCTATAACAAAGGCAAATATTGGAGCGTGCATAGAGATACAGATACAAATAGGCACGGATATAGCCGCCGCATGAAAGGTCTGCCAAATGTGTGAACTTTAAGCTTTTATCGAGTACCCGCTAATAAAAGAGCAACATGGGGGCCGGGATGGTTTTTACCACGATAAATAGATAAGGGCGTTAAAATACAACTTTGTTTTTGTATGCCTTGGTGTGGCGTCCCCTACCCTTAACGCCCCTCAATTAGCAGGAAAATGCATCAGACAAAAGGTGCACACACGCATATGCTTACACTGAGCGAAAAAAAACAAACAGAAGAAGGCCGCTCGAAAGTCAAGGTTGCGAATATTTGATTTACGGCCATTTCACAACGCTATTGTGCGTCATAAAAATGCGAATTTAATTCTCATCTTGCGTCACTAGACCTTAATTAAATTGGCAACAGTTTCGCTCGTCTCGCTGATGAGATACTGTGAGATACTTCTTGAGTATCATAATGTAATTTCAAGCATATTTAAGTTTTAAAACAACTATCTATTAGCTGTTAGCATGTTATTTAACAAATATTTTCTAAGCTTGAAGGAGTGCTAATTGTATAAAATTTTTACTTTGGGTTTTTCTTATATTTAGATCATGCTCCATGGTTCATAAACACAAATTTGCTGGCCTTAAGTTTAAATTAATAAGAATTTCACGTTTCGTACTAATTAAGGCATGTGATTCTTAGTGTTATGAAACAGAAGCTTTGCTTTTCTTAATATTTCTACTATGACAAATGGAATTCAATAAAACCCTAACTCAAATCAGTTTATTGATAAGAAAATTGTATATGCCAAAAAGTAATCAATCTATTCAGTATCTATTAAGTGAGTAAAAAGGGGGAAATCCTCACTGATCACTCACTGAATTTTATAGCTATTTATTGATCAACATTCCCTCTTTAAGCTTGGTTTTTCGCCGTGTAAAAATCATACATACAATGCACACTATATAAAAACATATATATATTTATGGACGTGCCCTGTTTAAGCAACCATTATCTGGCACCGACCGGAAACACAAGGCAACCTCTATATTGAAGAACAACAAGAACAAGAGTCAGAAGAACAGGCAGCAGCAACAGCAGCAGCAGCAGCAGGAGAAATGAAAGAAAAAGAACAAGCAGAATGTGCCACAGCCACTGTGGAAAGTTGAAAAGAGACAGAGCCATAGAGTTTTTCACTGCAATCGCTGAATTCCAGACAATGTGCAATCAGAACTGAAAGGGGGAAGTGCAAGCCAATGCCACGCCCACACTGAAGCACTAGCACTATGCCACACACACTATAGAAAACAGAAACTGCCAGCCAAGCCTTTCTTTCACCATGACGCCTTTCTCTCTGTGGGGGTGTTGGGGTGGTCCTCAAAAGACCAGCAACACAACCACATCCTCAAACCCACCCAATCTCAGAGCAAACCAAACCAAACCAAACTGAACTGAACTAAACTGAAGCAGTGACATTGAAAGGGAAATTACATTTCATGTTTATTGTCTTAATAAAAATAATGTTTTCGCAAAAGAGGCAAAACACACCCATAGACCCCCAGCCTCTATCCCTGCCGCCACCGCCCACATCTCTCCTTCCTTTCATATCACACAAATCATCTCGGATTCAATGCAAAATGCAGATACCCCAAGACAATCTGTGCCTTTTGTAATGTATTTTTATAGCAAATGCAGCAGAGGCAATGGCAAAGGCAAGCACAGGCGGCGCCTTGAATTATTGTTAGCAGTTCAAGGAGTTAAAGCCAAATCCTCTTGAGATTCTTATCAAGGGGTATGATTTATGCCCCAAAATGTGTGTCTGTCCAAGGAGATATAGAGCTGGATATGGACAAATTAGGTTATAGTTATGGCAAGGAAATTTACTTTATAAGATAAAAACATTTCCAAGAATTCTAATTAGTTAATTAAACTTACAAATAAGAAAGTCAAATTTAATATTCACAGTTTTCACATCACAAAACGTAAAATTTCTAACATTGAAAAATACAAATTTTGAATTTTTCTTCTTCAAAAAGGTTAATGATCTTCGTGGTTTTTCAAACTATATAAATTACAAATCTTTTTTAGTTCCAAAACGTTCATAATTTATATCAATGTCCCCTCAAAAAATCATAAAAAGAAATCAATTTTGCATTTTAAAAACACTTTTTACTTATATTAAAATCCTAAAAGAGAGTTTTAAATAAAGTTAAGGGGATAATTAATTAGAGCCCCCAAAAAGTTCTATAACATTTTACCCACTTTTTGGCCACCTTCAACCCACTGTGCCTCGGTTTCGTTTTACGCTCCTTGTTTGCCTTAGCTTCCTTTTGCTGGGTGAGCCGAAATTTAAATATTTGACATTTATTAATGTAATGAAAATGTCATTAAATAAACATGGCAAAATGAAACTGGTTAGCCAAATGTGCGCAGTCAACAGCCGAAATGAAAGCTTTTGCCAAGGCATTCCACCTGCTCGGATATTCCATCAAAAAAAAACCCCCAAAAAAAATGAAGGAAAAGTACATACGAGAGGTATGTGACAAGACCTAGGGAATATTGTTAAGCCTCGGGCCAAAATGCGGCAGAAGCGGCTATATTTTTTGGCTCTTCGCACATTCGTCCGCAGCATAAACACCTGGACAACACGTGGTTTTTCCGCCACTAGCTAAAAATTGCTTTGAAGTGGTGGTCTGAGGGAAATTCAGCGGGGAGACAAAGGAATGCTTCTTTATATTGGCTTTCTGGTTTTTGGTCCGCCTTCCTCCCTTTCTTAGCCCACCAAAACAAAACGCAAAGTGATTCATGTAGTGCAAACATATGTACAACTGTTTGCCCCCGCCACCCCCACAAGATCTCCCCAGAGGAGGTAGCGTTTTTCTTCTGTTTCCATACCATCCGGGTTTTCCTCCATCCAAATGCGTGCCTGGAAAACGTTCGTTTTCTTTTATTTCCAATGCTTATTTACGTAAACATTCTGAAATATCATTGAAAATATGCTACACTGAGGGGAATATGCAAAAAGTAAAACCAGTAAATGTACAATTAACCAAATTGGCATTACCTAAAAATAGGCTTTTACTTTTTGGTTCACTTAGGACTATATATTCTTCTGACATCCATAATTAGCTTTGCAATCTGTGCTCATGTTTAAATAATTGAATAAATCAATCACAGAACCTAATAAAGACATGAAAATAACCTTAAATTATTTACGCTCTGCCCTGGTCTGCCTTTTAAACGGCTCGGCTCCTCTCTCTGTTCTTATGGCCCGAATACCCCCAATCAACTATGAATAAATGCCAGCATATGAACAGCGAAAAAAAAAAAGGAAAAAGAAAACTCAATTAATACACCTTGAATGTGAAAATAGCTGCATGGGGCTAAATAATGTACGAAACAAAACAAAAACCAGCCAAACTGAACGGCCAAAAAGCAAAAAAAAAAAATCAAAATTCATGAACATACGTAGGTTTTGGTAGTGAGCCAGACGGACATTCCGCCGGACGGATAGATAGATAGATAGATGTATGGAATAAAGTAGAATAGGTAAATGGATAGTATGCATAGAATAATAAATATGTATGGAAAACACACACATTGATAATGCCCAAAGGTATAGCTGGGGGATCGGAGGTTGCTTCGTTCCAAAATGTAAACAAAATGCAGGCCACCATCTCCGACCGGTTCGTATCGGGTACGTACGTATCGGTTATTCGGTAATTTGGTAAATCGTTTTGTTTTCAGTTTGCTTCTCGCTACGGCTCGCCTGAAGTTAACATAAACAAGCGGGAAAAACCAGAGACAGGCCGTAATTATTGGACCGCATGTAACATACATAGCCTCAGAAAAAGCTAAAACAAGACAACAACAAAAAATTCTTAAAGATTTCCCGCACTAGAACCTATTTGAAAATGAACTTGATACTCTTCGTTCTCCACAGCTTTTCTCGACATTTCGCTCTGCTCTGTTTTCTCTTTTAGCAATTGTGTGGAAAATTGAAAATCAAATGAATGCGGTCGCGCGCACGGGGAAAAACGTACGAAGAAACGGCAACAATGTCGATATGGCGGCAGCACAGCAATCCAATCCCAAGTCCAACCAACCAGCCGACCGACCGACCGACAGACTCAACCCAAAGCAACCAACAATATGAACTATAAAGGCAACACGAAAATATCGAAGTCCGCTTTTAACCAAAGGCCAAAACAGTAGAATGCAGAAGAGACCTTGTCCAAAGTTGGAAAATGGTTGGGTGGTTGGGTTGTTGGCTAAATGGGTGGGCGGCTCTTGCAATATGAAAAGAGAATACATAAAGCCGGGCAAAGAAGAAATGCGATTGTCCATTTTGCGGTTCTCTTTCTCCGCTGAGAACGTGGGCGAAATAAAAGTTTCCTCTTCGAAAAGCACGCTGTAATAGATATTGATAGGATAATGGATTTTCTAATAGTACTCTATTATAAAAATGGCTTTTAAAATTTCGAATGGTTCCTTTTGAAGTTTTGGATTTACTGAAATTGGCTTTTAGAAGGGAAAAATAGCTACCCTATGGAGTTAAATTATTTTTAAGAAAACTTAATTTCTAGCCAATGGCTGGGTCAGTTTTATTTCATAATTCTTAAAGATTTCCCAATCAAAATTCTTGAAAAAAGTATAACCTTTCCTAATTAGCTATGTTTTATAAATATTCTTCAAAATCTCAGGACTTTAAAAACAGTTTTCCGAAACAGTTTTTCAGAAATGTTCGATAACTTCGCCATCGATTCGTGTCACCGCTTATTAATATTGTTTGCCTTCGCTATAAGGTGATTTAAGAAGAGGTGGTAAACTCGGGTGGGAAGCCCTCGCCCCATATACTCATACGAGTAGTAGAGTGTAGTTTTGTTTAAGGCGGCATGGGCCAATTTTGGGGGCGTGGCATAAGGTTAGTGGGTGTTATAGTAAACCACAAACAATCTGCTGTTTTTATTTATTCCCCCCTTCGCGTTTTTTTGCCCCCCTCTTTGTTTTGCTTCTTTGTTCGGTTCGGTTGTGTTCTGTTTTGCAATTTCTGCTATCACAGCTGCAGTTTACCCATACGTTCTACGTTATGTACGTAAGCATGTACGTATATTTTTTTATTCCTTTATCCTCGGCTAGGTATGTATGTATTGGTAGTGGTGATGGTGGTGGTGAGAGAGATACATAGAGAGAGAGATGGAGAGAGAGAGGGGTATTGTTGTGGGGTGTGGGCAACTTATAGGTTAAAAGGGCCTTCTTTGTTTATCATTATGCTTATTGTAGGGGTAAGGGAGCTGGTAAGGGAGGGGGCGGGGCTGTTTTGAAGGGGTTGTGGGTTGTACTCACCAAGTGATTGAGCATAAATCGCTAAAAATATCGAGAGGAATGAAAGAGCGCTAGCCAAGAATTTTGCCTCCATCTTTGGTATTGATCCGTTGTTGTTGTTGGTTGTTATTAATTATGTTGCCGATGTGTGTTGTTGTGGCTGCTGCTGCTGCTGCTGCTGTTGTTGGTGACTTGGTGTTGTTGTCGTTTTCGTTATTTCCTTGTCATTTGCATTTATTACAGATTTGTGAATTTACTCCGTTTAATGATTGATTAATTATTTGTGGTTGTTGGTTGGTTATAGTGGTTGTGGTTGTTGTTGTTGTTGTTTATTGGTTGTGGTATTTCTTCTTCCTTTGCTTTTCTCTTTTTTTTGTTTTGTACTTTAAGCTTAACTTACTAAATCATTATGGTAAATATTAATTTATAAATAGATCTTTAAATGTATACGTTATTAGGCTTAGTTATTTAATTTGATATTAGTTGATGCTGTTGATGTTGTTGTTTGTCGGTTGCTTGGTTTGTTTTGTTTTTGGATCTTATTTTTTCTCGTTTTGGTGTTTTTGCTTGAATGCGAATTATCTATTTAGTAATTAGACCAGCTTTTTATTTTTTGGCTCTTCCAGCTTTTCTATTTTGTTCTTAATTCATGAAGCTATTTTAGCGCAAAAATCACAACAAAAAAACGTGTGTTATAGAATTTTCTCGTTTTGCATTTCGCATTTGAAGGCAAACTTTTCCTTCTTTTTGTTGTGTCTTTCGTTCGGTTTTAATTTTATGCTTTTTCTCACAACAGAAATAAAATATGAAAAGTCAGCAACAGAAAGAGAAAGCAGGAGACAGCGAGAACTTTTCAAAATACATCAATTTTCAAATTAGGAAGGTAAATTATGAGGAGGAGCAGAAGAGGAGCAGAATCAAGGATGCAACAAAACCGAAAAACCAAAATCAAAACGAAAACCGAACGAACAACATTTAACATTCAACTAAATTTATATTTATTTTAATTATTCTTTTTTTTTTGTTAATTTTTTTGACTGCTGCTAAACACGTGCTGTTCACTTTTAGGGGGGTGCAAGGGTGGGTGGGCGCTTCAGCCTGCTAATTTAACGTTAACTTTCTCATTTTCTGTATTTTCACGCACATTCGAAAAAGCTTTCACACAGTCACACACACACACACATACGCGCCTCAAACTTGTCCCAGTCCAAAAATTCTATTTTTTTGCTGGCAAAACAGAAAAAAAGAAATTATGGCACGTTGACGACTAAAATACTATTTTTTCAGGCTAGACGCAGTCATTGCAAGAGCAAAAGAGATAGATTGTTAGAGAAAGAGACACACACACACAGAGAGAATGAGAGAGAGAGTGGGATTCTTGAGACTGAGAGCAAATAATTATGTTTTACACAAGGAACGCAACAATTTCTAGCTGCTTTTTAGCCAATGGCCATTTGTTGTTGTTGTTGTTGCTAATCCGGCAAGGTAGTGGTCGTACTTGGTTGTAGTTGTTATTGTTGTTACACAACGGGAACACAAGAAAGCGAACAAAATTTGGCAAACGGGCCAAAACGAGGCGAACAGAACAGAGCGAACGGAGCGAACGCGGCGAATTCAGCGGGCAGACTGAAACCGCACACATGACCATCGGACGAGAGTAGCCGCCACCTTCGCCGCTGCCTCTGCCGGCAGCGACGTCGCAGTGATTTGGTTTTGGTTTGATGATATACACTCGTCAGCTTATCTTCACAGTTCCGCTGTTATCTTGACCAGGCCGATTATGAATGCTTCACAAAATGTGTGAAGAATACAAAAAAAAAAGAATATCTCGCAACTTTAATGCCCTTTAAAAAGGAAATCCTATAGTGATATGAAACAACTTAAAAAACTTTCAAAAAGTATGCTTAGAATCGAAGTAAACCTTAAACCTTAATGAAAAATCCAAATATTTATAAATATCTTTAAAAATTCTGTCCAAAAGTATGCCACAATATATCTTAATTCCAAATCTTAAATAAATATCGAAAGTTATACAGAACTATATAGTTGAAGGCATCTTTTTGAGAACTTTTACAGAACTTGGCACTTCTAATTAAGTTGACGGCCTATCTTAATAGTTCTGTCGTTATCTTGACCAGGTCATATACGACTGCTTATAAAAATTCCGAGAAAGTCTTAGGTAATCGTAAGCTTTCAAAGTAACTAACAATTTGGCTTTAATCCAAAACTAGAATGTAGCACACCACGAAAAACGATTTAATTATAAAATATCATGATTCCTTTTAAGTGGATCCTCTGCTCTGGAGAGTATTGGTACCGCCGTTTCATTCCTTAACTTATCTTAATTGTTTTTATCTAGAACAGGTTGATTAGGAATTTTTCACAAAGTGGTGAAAATATATATGTACATGAACCTAAAGGAACGTTTCTTTACATTTAAAAGCAATAATAGCAATAGCAATCTTCTGTAGAAAAATGTGATCCACTCTAGAAAAACAATTTACGTACAGAATCAAGAAAAAATGATACTGCAATCGAGCAAAGATTGTAGTAAGATCGTCAAATGACACTCTCTGAGAGTAATTACGACCAATTAGGTGATGATCGAAGAAAAATAACATTCCATTTGCCTCACTGCATGATGTCCGCATAACCGCTGATAACAGACGCTGCCTTGAGATCTATTATTTTTTTCGTATTGCGGATACGTAGCCAGAACAACTATTTCCAGCCTTATCAATGCGGTAGGACAATCCCTGACTGAGCAGCGGATAAGATAAGAAGTGGAGAAGTTTCTGCTTGCTACTCGCCAGTGCTGACACATTTTAAGATCATAAACCTTATAGATTAGGGAGGTATCTAAGCCAGTTATTATGGGTTCAAAAATCTGTCTAAACTTTTTATGATAAAATCCCTCACGAAATATGTTTTCTTCCAAATATTATTGCTTGAGAAACTCTTAAAATATTGAACTATCCGATGTACTGCTATCCGCCCACAAGAATTACCATAAAAACGAGTAAACATTGTTTTAAACAATTTTAAGATGCAGGAAAACAGCTAAAGAAAATAAATTTCCAAAAATTCTGGCAATAAAACAGACAAACCGACAGCGCTAAATCATAGCCGGGGTCGCTTTTTGTTTACCGCCAGACGACGTGAGGCCAGGCAACGGCAGATGGACTACGCCAGTAGTAGATGTTTCCGTAACGTGTCACGAATCAGACTCTCATTATATCGCATTAAGATAAAGCCCCAATGCAGTACTTTGAACAAATACGGATCTCCCGTTCGTACCATCACCAACGCCATGACCAACAACACCCTAGCCTCATTATATAATATTATATTATAGCGAAGCATGGTCGACAACGACGTCAGATGTCCGCGGCCCAGTCACAGAGTCCCAAAGACCCAGACCGTCCAAACTGACCGCTCTGGTCCATTGCCGTCCCGCTCCCACTGTCGCTCCCACTGGTTTCGGTCGGTTCTGTGCGGTTCGCACATGAATACATATACATTTATACATATGTATATATCCAACTTTTCGGGCAGGGAACTTTGCTAATTCGGCATTGCTGATGGATCCGGGGTATCAGAGGAAGCGGAACCAACAGGCGGGCGGACGGTGGGTCGTCTCGTCGCATTTATTATTGGTCAGCCGTATTTATTTTTACAAATCTGTGAGAACAAATATGAAATCAGCTGATTGCATTACCCGCTGAGCGTAGCGATTAAGGGTATATAGTATTCGATGAGCTGTTTGCGACATTCATCCCGAAACATTTGTAATCATTCCAGATTTAGCTTAAATTAAAGCATTAGTAACTAATATACCTACATATTTTCTATTAATTAAGTTCACTTATCTATCAGTTCATTTAACTACCTGTATTTCCTAGATGATAGTAAATGAAATATCATTCTAGAAGACACTTTCTATGACGACAATGCGTGATTTCACAGTTTATAAATTTTCCTAAGCTATTGCAAATTGATAACACATGAATGCCTAGGCACTTATTACTCATGTTTGACAGGCTGAAATGAAAAACTTTATTGAGATAATGTGATTGATTAAGGAAACAAATTATCTCTTTCGTTTTTCCTTTGTAGCATTTAAGAAATTTCTATTATATTTTTCAGTTGATTTATAAAACAATTTCTCACATTTAAGCCTCTATTTAGAAATATTCTAATCAAATTAGTTTGAAGACAACAGTCAAGACAAGTTTGTCAAGGAAGGAGCCCCTTCTTTAATAATGAAGTATCACATTAAATGAAACTTAAATAAAATTTATGGCTATATAATAGGCCATTTCACTATCCAATGAGACAACTAAATATACAAAATTGATTTCATCTCATAAATTTGGCTATATATTTCACTATTTTCTTGTAGTTTCAAATTAAATTTATGATGGAGTAAGAGCATCCTACACAAACTAGTTTCGAAAGCCGCGTTTTGGAAGGGGCGGAGGGCGCATGGGTTGCTGTGTGCGGCATGTTATCGATTCGGAGGAGAAACAAAAAACAATGCTATCGATTTGCTGCTGGCCTCGAGGTCAATCGAATGCTAAATGCCATGGTAGTTGTGTGCGGGCATTTGTGCCAAAGTTTTGTTCCTTCTTTTGCGTTTTATTGGCAAACTTTGAGCATAAACACTTTGGAGACAAATTGCCCTAACCGCAAGCTAGGCAGCGGAATATAATAGAGCAGCAGCATAACGTCATCGTCAGCCATGACTCAGTTTATTTGCTCTCTCGCACACTCACTCAAACTTAAGACCCCCTCCCTCAACACACACACACACACACACACACGCTCAAACTCATTTTCAAGCGGCACACTCACACAGACGATGCTGTTCTGAGCTGAGGCCAAAAATCGAACCTGAGGGATGCCCGAACAAAAAATAAATTAAATAACATTCGGCAGGGTAAGGTGCCAATTTAATTGCCTTAATTAAAAGGCTTAGAAAAATATGACTGAGCTCCATCATCATCGCAATCGAATTCACGCGCTCGGTTGAAAACTCAGCTTCTTCTTCTTTATTTGGCCAATAAAGTTCATTCAAATGAGTGTGTGTGTCGGTGGTGTTGTCATTGATGGTGGGGTACAGTAAAGACAGGCTTTGAAATCGATTGTATAAAGCTATAAAGAACATCTGGTATATTATTTTTGATTAAATGGGAATTAAAGAAAAGAATATGTAGCTCGAACTTTTTGTCAAAAAAACTTAAATAATTTGAAATTTCGTAACAATCTTCTCTAAAAAGAATACATATAAAATATACTATAATATAAGAATTGTTTAAGTAGTATTGATTGATATAATTTGCTTCTAAAAGTTTTAAATGTATATCAATACTGAATCAAAACTAACTTGAAATTTTATGTAAAAGGGTTAACTTTGGTCAATTATTCCTCCTTTGTTTTTAACAAAATACTACACAAAAAAAATTGACTTTAATATTTGAAAACCAATGTTATAGAGTCCTAGGCATTATCTACTTGTAACCCACTGTGGTTGTGATCCGTGGAGTATGCAACGGAATTTTAGTTGGAAAAAAGCACCGGGGAAACCGCAATTAAGGATGAGTTGAGCTATTTTGAGCCATTGTTCATTAGTTGAGAGCCATCACTGTATCGATGTTGATGTTGGTGTGTCATGGCAGGCTGGATGACGTGATTGTCTCCTCTCCTCTTCTCTGCCACTATGTCCCTCTCTCTATCTTTCTCGCTGCTTTTCTCCTTTCTCTGCGCCCGCATATGATTAAAACGGCAAAACAAGATAAAACTCGTTGGAGCAAAGGAGCTGCTGCCGCCTGCTTATTGTTTTTGTTGTTGTTAGTTGGTTGGTTGGATAGGCTTTGCCAGTGGGTCAGTGTTGGAAAAGGGGCAAGGGGAATGGGGTCGAAAGGGGGCGTTTGTGGGAGGAAAAATATACGCATGACACTCCTTGCCGCCGCACTCATACACTCGCACACACTCACTGGCAGATATACCAACACCATCGTAGCACGCGACACACGCATACGAGGTCACTCACACAGGCGCAGGGCCGTACTCCCCACACCCACACACTCGCACGCATTAAATGTTATTAGTTTATTTACAGTATTAACAAAAGTTCTTGGCAATGGAATAGTGTACATCATACATACATCACACTGGAGAATGAACAAAAGAGCAGGGCAAACACCCACACACACACTATATGTATGTATGTATATTCTTTAAACACTTTTCGGCATAGTAATAGTAACGCGTTGAGGTTTTAGTTATTCGGTTTTTTTTCTTTCTTTATTGGCAAGGGAGGGGATGGGTTTATCATTCTCTTTTTCGCTTTCTTTCTTTTTTAGCAGCGATGACGACAGCGTGCGCGGCGCTTTTCCCTACGCTGCTCCGCTTTTTTGCCTTCAATAACATTTACACTTTGCACTATTTATGTAATAGTTTTTCAATCGGTGCGCGGTGTTTTATCTCAGCACGATTTTCGGGCACTGGCTGGCGAGCAGTTGCCGCAGACTGGGTTACGAATTATGTACATTTTTCACATTTTTCCCCGATGATTTTTCTTTTGTGTTTTACTACCAAAGAAGAGAACAAACTACCAATACACACGCACGCACTCTCGCACACACACACAGCGAGCGAGGCACGCACCACACACACTCACACATTCGTACACATGTACACCGCTCAATGACGAAATTCCTCGCACAACGTTGACAACTCTAGGTTCTAGCTCTCCCAGCTCCTCTGCTTTTGCTGCGTGCGAGTGTGTGTGTGTGTGAGAGAGAGGGTACTTGTACTGGTGTGCTTTTCGTCATAATTTTTGCGTTGGGCAACCCAGCACCTTTGACTTCTTGACGACTTTTCACATGTACTATGCACGAGCAGGCGCACACTTTCACCGCTGGCACACGGGCTGGGCTTTAAACCGATCGACTTTGCACTCTTTTTTGCAGTTACCTAGCACACAAAACACAAAAATTCGATTTTTTCCTCGCTGATATTTTCACGCGAATGACCTTACATCACATGCATACAATACACACACACACATACAACTGAGGCGGCTGTATGACCAAAGCATGCAGTTCTTGGCCGCAGAAATACTTCACGATTAATACTAGAAAAGCAGCCCTCGGCCATTTTACACCACTGGAAGGAAAGATGGAAGCTTTGCCATCCCTATTTTTGGTTATTGAAAGTAGATTTGTCTCTGTCTCACCCAGGACAAAGCTGTTCGTGAAATACTACATATTTCTCAATAAAAAATATACAAGTTTCTTTTGCAGTCACATTACCATCTCAGTAATTTTTTTTAATTATTATGAAATTTTAAAAATTGTCAGAAAAATAAATAAAATTGTGACATGTAGCCAAAAGGAATCATTTACTTGAGATTGTTTCCTGCATTAATTACCTTTGAGAATTATTAACTAAAACTTTATGTATTAATTTTTTAAAATTTAATAATGCAAAATGAGGTTCAGCAGTTAGCAAGAGCCGATGGTATTTTCAAGTTTTTTTTGCTAAAGCTACAATTGCAAAGATACAGATGGAAGTTTGAAATCAAAAACCGAATCGAATTCCTATTTTTAAACACAAGAAATCCGGTCACACCTGCGTTCTGGTATTTCCCAAAACAGTATATATTTTTTTGCGCTTTTAAAACGGTCACACTGCATCAGTCATCAAAGCGGGTGTGGATCACTGTTGGTTTTGTGTTGTTTAAGTTTTTCGAATCTTTGAGTTCCCGAGTTAGTTTTATTTACCTTTCTGTTGATTAATACAATGTGTATAGTGTGTTGAGCAGCTTGAGCAGATTAATTTCGAAAACGAGGTAAGTAAAGGAGCGTTTTAGATGATGCTCCACTAGGCGACCCGCCCAATTTGTGTGTTTGCCTGTCTCAGAAATGTCTAAGCCAGTGTTATTGTGTTGTTGTTGGCACATGGGCGTTGACCGAAAATTTATGTAGTGGCTTAAATATTTGATTCAACTTTTCCCTACTTGTTTTACAATTAAAGAGGAATTACATATTAGTAAGGAGTTTCTTGTGAGTAGTTTTTCTCCTGTTTTAACGAAATATGAAGCTGGCGTTTTAGCCACCTGCTGCCCAATTTGATTCCGGCGTCTGGTTGAGTTTTTTCTTTGCCCCTAAGCTCTCGAATTTCGCCAACAGTTGCTCCTTTGACCGCCCAAAATGTCCTGCTTGCCGTTTCAATTGCTCTTTTGCCCTCTCAACTTATTTTGAATGGGTCTTCTCGGCTAATTAATGCCCACTTTACTTACAACGTTTGTGGTGGTGTGCCCGCGTGCACAGAAAGAAAAACAAATGGAATTCCATCCCTTGTTGAAAAGTAGAATGTAACATAATCCACATATTCAAAATATTTAAAAAATATAAATAGAAAATTAATAATTTTCTCTACTTTAGTTTTATATTTTGTGTAGCAAAATAATTTAATATACCTAAAGAGATATACTTTTCTCTCTGTGTAGGTGTGTGCGAAGGGTGGATTACAAGTCGCACTGTTGAAATTATTACGAGTTCGGTATTTGTTTTCACTGTCGAGAGTAGAGACCCCTATAGGCCAGTAACTTCTGCTGCTTCAGTGCACAGAATATCTCGCCCGAGGCACATATAGACACCTATATCTATGGTCAGGTAGCAGCCGTTTTATTTGCGTGTTTCGCTCAGTTCCAGTATGTTGGCTATCCCTTCCCTTCCCTTCTATGCCTTTCCTTTCTTTGCCTCACCGGTAAATGCATTTCAAATGCAGACACACTCCCTCTGCTTTACAGTTTCATTTCACCTTTTCTTTGTATGGTATGGTATGGAAGTCGGTGCCTCATTGTTCTCCTCCTGACTTGGTATCCCTTTTTTTATGTTTGCCACAAAGTGTTGACTTTTTACCTAGCTTAAGGAGTTAGTACCTGAGTAGGGAGATTCTAGAGGTCCTTGCTCGAATGATGTATTCCCTGCCACCCGGCTGATCGTGTGCTGATAAGCCAAAGGTCCAGAAATTATGCGCATATTTTAATGTTGCAAACATTCCACCACCGACAATTTGACAAAATATTAAAAAAATAACGGAATAAAAAGGCGAGCTTATTTTTTAATTGCAAATAATATTTACGAGACTCCATTAAGGGCTTCATATTTATAACATTAACCTATTTGTGAATCTTTATACTGAAATAATCATAAACATTTCATTGGCTGTATAATTATATTCGAAATCAAAGTGGTTTTTTGTGAAGCAGGGATTTCATAATCCTCTTCCAAATCAACCATAAATTACGGACGCATTAAAAACGCATCGGTCGGGAAACTTGAATGCCCCAAATCCCTGCGTGGCACACATCTTTCCATCTAAGACTAATTGCGCACCCACTTGAATGACATTTTACTTAATGTTTGACATAGTTTTAATAGTGCCGCTTCTGCCCCTTCACATGATCTCCGTGGAGATACGTTCATTGCTCCTGTCAGATCGACTCTAAAGTCTATTAATACCAACTTCGGCGCCCTCATTAACGACTTGTTCGCAGCACGCGGAAATCAACCGACCAAATACAATCCTCGAACACGAGTTGCGGCCCATGATTTGTGCAGTAGGGTGTGTCAGGCTTATATGGAAATATTTGTGGAATATCTTTGATCAGTTCCTCAATATGTTTTCCCTTAATTGTTTAGCAGAAGTTAATAAATAAATATCAAAAACCACGTAAAGAAAGTTTAACCTATTTCTCTCGTCTAACATTGAAGAAAATTGATAATATTCTTTTGGATCGAAGATTATATCTGGGCACCCATTATTTGCGTTGAAATATTGATGCACCCTATTGGACAGGCATCAAACAACAGGCAGAACACCCAAATCAGAGCCCTCTATTTATAGTACACGGGAGATGCAACTATATTCTGCGATTCTAATTCATTCACTTCTGACTTCTCCTCAGCAAAGATGTGGCACTCGCTGCGCGCCCTGCTCGTGGTAGCGGCCGTTTTGGATGCACTGCACCCGACGGTCAGTCAGAGCGACACCTACTACAATCCCAATCAGAATCAGCAGAATCCACAACAACCGCTCCTGCCCAACCAGCAGTGGGGCAACAATCCTCAAACGAATCAGTATGGCAACAATCCTCAGATAAATCAATACGGCAACAATCCCCAAACGGATCAGTATGGCAACAATCCGCAAACGAATCAGTACAATAATGGCCAAATCAATCCCAACGATCGCCCGCCGTTCAGGACCGATTCGGGAAGCTACAATAATCTTGCTGGACAGAATGAGTACGGTAAAGAGGGCTTTCCGAACAACGAAGAGCCTAGTTTGACAAGAGGAAAGTCTTCGTATAACATCAAAGCCACCTTTTTGGAATCACTTCATTCAAGGGAGCCTACTTACTTTATTGTGGCCTCCCGAATGGTCAGACCTGGTCTAATTTATCAGGTGTCCGTGTCCATTCTTCAAGCCCAATACCCGATAACAGTTCACGCTAGCATTGCATGTGATGGTGTCCAAATCAGCGGGGACTCCAAGGATGTCAAGGAGGGCGTGCCAGAGACGTTACTCATGAGGATCCCACCCACCAGTGTGACTGGAAGCTATAAGCTAAGAGTAGAAGGTTTCTATCAGAATGTTTTTGGTGGGCTAGCATTCCTGAACGAAACGAGACTGGACTTCTCACAGCGATCCATGACGATCTTCGTGCAGACAGATAAGCCGCTTTACATGCAAGGAGAGACTGTAAGGTTTAGGACAATTCCGATCACTACCGAACTCAAGGGATTCGACAATCCCGTGGATGTGTACATGCTGGACCCAAATAGGCACATTTTGAAGCGGTGGCTCTCACGGTAAGTTAACTTAAAATGATTCCTGAACAAAAAGTTCTTCTTTCAATGCTTCTTAGAAAATTATACTGTTGAAAACATTGATTGACTAAACCCTTTCTTTTGTATATGCAGACAATCTAACCTGGGTTCTGTTTCACTGGAGTACAAGCTGTCGGATCAACCCACCTTTGGTGAGTGGACCATCCGTGTGATTGCCCAGGGTCAGCAGGAAGAGAGTCACTTCACGGTGGAGGAATATTACCAGACGCGCTTCGAAGTAAATGTCACCATGCCAGCGTACTTCTTTACCACTGATCCGTATATCTACGGAAGGGTGATGGCCAACTTTACCAGTGGTTTACCTGTAAGAGGTAATCTTACAATCAAGGCTACGATCCGACCGATTGGGTACTTCAGCAACCAAGTGCTGAATGAGAAGTTTCGCCTGGGTCGGTCGCCTTTAGAGCAGACTAATCTTTACAATGAA
This sequence comes from Drosophila eugracilis, assembly GCF_018153835.1. Classification (NCBI taxonomy): domain Eukaryota; kingdom Metazoa; phylum Arthropoda; class Insecta; order Diptera; family Drosophilidae; genus Drosophila; species Drosophila eugracilis. The sequence continues at coordinate 779,577 of NW_024573245.1, forward strand.
CGGTGGCGCTACAATAATCCAAATCAGAATCCCCAAGTGCCGTATAACATACCTGGGCAGCTGCCCCAGGATGGAGCAGATCTCTCCCAGGATGTTCTCTACAGGAATCAATATGTGGTTGAGCGGCATTACCAGTTCGACGAAGAGTGGCCTTTCTGGGTGAAAAAACCAGAATACCAGGAAACCTACGAGGCTTGGACTGGAACTTATCGAAAGACCTTGCCGTTCCTGCGCTACTTTAATGGTACTTTTGACTTTAAGTGGCCCTTAAGGGAGCTGGAGCTTCTGGTGCCCAACTTGGCCAACTCGGAAGTGCTGATCACAGCCACAGTTGGTGAGAGGTTCTATGATGAGATCATCAGTGGTTACTCCGTGGCCAGGGTGTATAACTCCAGTTTGAAAGTGGTCTTCCTCGGCGAGTCACCTCAGGTTTTCAAGCCCGCCATGCCATTCACCACTTATCTGGCAGTAGAGTATCATGACGGTTCGCCAATTGATCCAAACTTATTGCGCCAGGGATTAATGGAAGTCACTGGCTTCGTAGAAAGTCGCAATGGTGGTAGGAGAGATTGGCCAGCCCAGCGCTTGCAGATGTCACAGCAGAGCGATGGCATCTGGGAGGTGAAGATTGACATTAGGAATGATCTGAACCTAGATGAACGACCACAATCGAGGGATTTCTTGAACGGCATACAAAATATGCGATTGCAGGCGAACTTTATAGACCCCCGAGGGGAACGCATTCAAACGGAGCTTCTGTTGGTGTCCCATTATTCTCCCAGAAATCAGCACATCAAGGTAACCACCAGCACTGAGAAGCCCGTAGTTGGAGAGTACATTATCTTCCACATTCGTACGAATTTCTACCTCGAGGAGTTCAACTATCTCATCATGTCAAAGGGTGTTATTCTGGTGAATGACCGCGAGACCATCACGGAGGGTATCAAAACAATAGCTGTGGTCCTGAGTTCCGAAATGGCACCTGTAGCCACTATGGTGGTATGGAAGATTAACCAACAGGGACAAGTTGTGGCAGATTCCCTAACGTTCCCAGTAAATGGTATATCCCGGAATAACTTCACCGTATACATTAACAACCGCAAGGCAAGAACTGGAGAGAAAGTGGAGGTGGCCATCTTTGGAGAGCCTGGTTCCTATGTCGGATTATCTGGCATAGACAGTGCCTTCTATACGATGCAGGCGGGCAATGAACTTACCTACGCTAAAATCATAACAAAAATGTCTAGCTTCGATGAACAGACCAACGGAACTTACAAGCACATTTGGTACTCCCACGAGGGCAATCCCGATGAGTTGGTGTACTTCCCCGCCTCGTCCTTCGGCATCGATGCAAATCGCACTTTTGAGTACAGCGGATTGATTGTTTTTACGGATGGCTATGTGCCCAGAAGGCAGGACACGTGTAATCGTACTTTGGGTTTCGGAGAATGCTTAAGTGGACGTTGCTATCGTCTGGAGAAGCAGTGTGATGGCTTGTTTGATTGTGACGATGGAACGGATGAGATCAATTGTCATCCCAGGAATGACACCGAGCTCTTAGACTACAGAAAATATCGATTCAATCGAGTGCTGCGTCATTACGAGAATGTATGGCTCTGGAAGGATGTGAACATTGGACCACATGGTCGATTCATTTTTAACGTAGAGGTGCCAGATGTTCCTGCTTACTGGATGGTCAGTGCTTTTAGTGTGAGCCCATCCAAGGGCTTCGGAATGATCAACAAGGCTTTGGAATACGTGGGAGTTCAACCTTTCTTTATCAACGTAGAAATGCCAGAGGCTTGCAGGCAGGGAGAACAGGTTGGCATCCGTGTCACTGTGTTTAACTACATGACCACTCCTATCGAGGCTATTGTGGTGCTGCATGATAGTAAGGACTACAAGTTTGTGCATGTGGAAGAGGACGGCATTGTGAGGTCTTACAATCCTAGAACCAGCTTCGGTGAGCATCAATTCTTCATATACTTGGAGGCCCAAGGATCCACTGTGGTTTATGTTCCGGTGGTGCCTCAGCGTCTGGGCAATATTGAAGTGACCCTGCGCGTAGCTACTCTGCTGGGTACAGATACCATCAAGAGAACATTGCATGTGGAGTCGGATGGTCTGCCACAGTATCGTCATCAATCGTTGCTCCTTGATCTTTCGAATCGTGCCTATGTCTTGGAGTACATGCATGTAAATGTGACCCAGACGCCAGAAATCCCCTACCAAGTGGATCGTTACTTTGTGTACGGCTCGAACAAGGCTAGGATATCCGTTGTGGGAGATGTGGTGGGCCCGATTTTCCCCACCATGCCTGTGAATGCCAGCTCTCTACTCTATTTGCCCATGGAGTCGGGCGAGCAGAATGCCTTCAGTTTCGCCGCCAACCTCTACACGATTATGTACATGCGATTGATTAATCAGCGCAACAAAACGATGGAGAAGAATGCCTTCTACCACATGAATATTGGCTACCAACGGCAGTTGAGTTTCATGCGGCCCGATGGCAGCTTCTCACTTTTCCGCTCCGACTGGAATAACTCAGACTCGTCTGTTTGGTTGACCAGCTACTGCCTGAGGGTATTCCAGGAGGCCAGCTTCTACGAATGGGAAAACTTTATATGGATCGATGCCACCATTATTGAAAAGAACATGCGTTGGCTTCTGCAGCACCAAACGCCACAGGGATCTTTCTATGAGGTCACTTGGCTCCCGGACAGGAAGATAAATCGCACCAACTATGACAAGAACATCACGCTGACATCTCATGTGCTCATCACTCTGGCCACGGTAAAGGATATTTCTGGAACCCTGGGCTCCAGAGTTGCTTTGGCAACTCAGCGAGCTTTGGCCTATATAGAGAGAAATATGAATTTCCTGAAACACGAGGCGCAACCATTTGATGTGGCCATTACCGCCTATGCTCTTCAGCTTTGCAACTCTCCGATTGCCGAGGAAGTGTTCTCCATTTTACGGCGCCAGGCCAGAACGATAGGCGACTTTATGTACTGGGGTAACCAGGAAATCCCGCAACCTCCACGCAAATTGGAAAATCAAAAGTGGTTTTCACTGCCCCGCCTGCCTTACGAATATGATTCTTTAAACATAGAGACCACCGCCTACGCGTTATTGGTTTACGTGGCACGTCGCGAGTTCTTCGTGGATCCCATTGTGCGATGGCTTAACTCTCAGCGCTTAAACGATGGCGGATGGGCGTCCACTCAAGATACCAGTGCAGCACTCAAGGCCCTTGTGGAATATACAGTGCGGTCGAGGCTGCGCGAGGTATCCGCGCTAACAGTGGAAATCGAGGCCTCATCTCAGGGCGGAAAAACGCAAACCTTTTACATTGATGATACAAATCTGGCGAAACTACAGAGTATTGAGGTAAATTTCTATATATTTTCAAAGTTTTAAAAGAATTTTATAAATAATGAATACCTATTTCAGATTCCAGATGCTTGGGGTACCATTAAGGTGCAAGCCAAGGGTGCAGGTTATGCCATCTTGCAAATGCATGTGCAGTACAATGTGGACATCGAGAAATTCCAGACCAAGCCCCCAGTGCCAGCATTTGGACTTCACACCAAGGCAGTCTTCCATGGCAGGAATCAGTCGCACATCTCCTACGTGGCCTGTCAAAAGTAAGTATTATAAAGTTTTTAAATTATAATTCATATTTAAACGTTTATTTATATCTTTTTTAGCTGGATAAACCAAAACGAGTCGCAACGCTCGGGCATGGCTGTTTTGGATGTGGCCATTCCCACTGGCTACTGGATTCAGCAGCAAAAGCTTGACAGCTATGTGCTCAGCAATCGTGTTAGGAATTTAAGAAGAGCTCGCTATATGGAACGCAAAGATTGTCTTTTACTTCGATTATGTAAGTTTGATTTTCATAAATAAATTTAAACTCAAAATTAATGGTGAATTTTGTTGCTTTCAAACAGCTTGATCATGAGGACATCTGTGTAAACTTCACCATAGAACGCTGGTATCCAGTGGCCAATATGTCGCGCTATCTGCCGGTGCGGATCTATGACTATTATGCACCGGGTAAGTCGAGTCTAAAAATTTCCAATGTTTGACAATCCATTATTTCTCTTTTTCTGATTATAGAACGCTTTAACGAATCGATATTTGATGCTCTGCCGACATATCTGCTGAACATCTGCGAGGTGTGCGGTAGCTCTCAGTGTCCATACTGTTCCATCTACAACATGGGCTGGCGCGCATCCATGTCCATGTCCCTGCTCTTCTTTAGCGTTTTTATATACCTGCTGCGGAGTCGTACGCACCTGGTCTTAAATATGATGCAGCTGCTCACATAGAAAAAGAAAGAAAGATATCCACAAAGTCACCTACGAATCACTTTGCTAAGATTTATAGTGTTTTTGTTCATTTATTAGTTTTTTGTTTTGAGTTTTAGATTTTTTTGTTTGCCAACGAAATTGCATTCCGTCCAAAAATGCTGGTCAACATTTTGGTTTTATTTTTAGTTTTTTTCTCTGTAGTACTCCATAGACCCGCTGTAGAATCGAATGTACAAAGCAGCAGTTAATCATAATTTAATTTTTATTTTTATTGCTGAACAAAGAATATTCTGCTAAACATAAAGCAGACCACATGTAGCCACCTAATGTATCTTGTAAGTTGTAACGAACCGTACTATGCCTTATCATAGAGCGGGCTCCAAGTGCGGAATGAAAAATCAATCAATGTGTCTTTCACAAAATGCCTTTAATAGATTTTAGAAATCGTTAGGAAATGTATCTTGACAAAATGTTTGAATGCATATCAAATGAGAAATTATCTAATTTGTATTAATCTTGAATTATTTTTAAACGAAACTAAGCGAAAAACGTTGAATAAACCGTCCAATTAATTTATGCAATTAATGAATCTGCATAGTTTGTAAGTTTTATACGTATTCCCTCCAAATGAATTACAAATAGTTTTTAAATTCTATAAAAAAATCTCACATATCCATGTCTAAGAAGCTGAATAATACCACATTGAAAAGTCCCCTTTCTTACTTTAAGAATCGAATCTCCATGCATTGTCTTGTGTTTTCTTTTGTAATAAACGAACTCTGAAAATAAATAAAAATAATGTTTTACAAATTGTGTTTTATTTGTTAAGCATGCTCAAAAAACACTGAAAGTAGTCCAAAGAGCTGATTAAAGATGCTGTTTTAAAAATAACAAAATTAACTTTTTTTAATTTAATTTTATTTATACATGCTATAACCAAAAGTTTAACTTAAAAATATAACTGATTTAACTCAGCTCGACAATAAAAGCGTTTCTTGTTCCGATACTACATTTCTAGTTAACATAAGATAAACAAGCTTTTATAAGACATTGGTAGCTTAAATTAATCAGTTTAAAACATTTCACTTTTTGTTAATTACTTTATTTCAAATATGAATGATTCGTTAATATAAAAAAAGGAAGTATTAAATAATTTCTAGCTTTGCTGCTCCTAAATACTTTCTGTTATATATATTTTTTAAAAAAGGTGCACATATAAAAAAATGGTTGATTTGGAAAACGTTACTAACTTAAGTATATAGATTACTTATGTAAATATAGATGCCATAATTTAACTACGTCTTCCGAAAGCTTAGTAAAATAGGTGAAATAGCCTCCAGGCAGTCCATGATGTCCTTGCGCGACTTGGCGCCCGTGAACACAACCTTCCCGTTAACGAAGATCAGGAGAACAATCCGTGGCTTGACCATGCGGTAAATGAGTCCGGGGAACATCTCCGGTTCATAGGAGCTGAATTGTCCGTGCACCTGGTTAAGGTTCTCTAGGCGGATGGGGAATCGTAAGTCGACGGTGGCTACTATGTTTTGCAGCTTGTACTCCATGAACTTTACAGGAAATCCCAGCTTTTGCAGGATGCGAGCAAACTTCCGGGATCCAATGTCGGCCTCAATCTCATTCCGAGCCCCGGTGCAGATTATCTTGCCCGTTCGGAAGATGAGGGCAGTGCACCTGGGCGAGTGCATCCGCATTATGACGCCCCTAAAGCGCTTGGGCGAGTACTCCGAGTTCCTGGTGCGCGAATTGATCGCCTTGAGGTCCAGTTCACAGTTTACCGAGAAAGTCGCAACGATATTTCTGCAAGTTAACAATTTATTGATGTATTTTTAATTATTTCACTACAAGTTCTGGGTATGTCGTCACTAACTGCAGTCTGATCTCGTGCTGTGCATCCTTGGGCTCCACGAGTGCAGCAGGTTGTTGCGGCTGCAGTGCGGTGTGCGGATTAACACCAACATTGCTCGGAGCCGCCACATTGTCCCTGTCCCTTTCAGCATCTGCAATTTTAAAGTGAAACTGCATTGCTAAAAATTGTAAACAAATCCTGAAAGTGAGGTGTCCAGTGTTGCTCTATTGAAAGAACAAAGAAAAATGTTACATGCCGGTTTGGTATTTTTATTCACAACATGAAATGCAGTAAGGTATTTTTTGAAGCACTCAAAAAAAAGTCTTTCATTTATGTACTTATTACTATTAAGCTTATTGTTAAAACAATTATTAATGTAGATAAAAGTAAAGTTAGTCATTTTTCATTTAACTTATACGCAATGAATAATTTAAAAAATTGGAATTTAATAAACTTTAATAAAGTGTTCAAAAATCTTCGGAATTTTGTATGAAATTTTAGTAAAGCAAACCTATAATAATTATAATAAAAATCGTTGGCAGCCCTAGACATATTGATATTAGGCATAAGATATTGACTTCCAATTATTTTAAACAATTTGTAATCAGTAGATACCCATCGGTTAAGCACATTAACGTATTAACCAATAAAGAATTGGGGAATATGTGTCTTAATAGAAAGCTTTGCAGCCCTGCGTTTATGGTATTTACGCGCAAATTCAATCCGGCCACACTGCTAAGTAGGCCGAGTACTTTCGAGCAAATTGACGACAATTAAAACAATAATGTCGGCGCACAGCGGTGGAACGGATTGGAATTCCGTAGTAAAAGCTCTTCTACTGAACCGCACTGGAGCTCTCAACAAGAACGAAGTAGTTAATCTGCTTAAAGCCATCACAAGATGGTAAGTAAAGCCGACCAAGAATTTTTCTCCTGGGGAATGGCGCAGTGAAAAATATTTGGGGACTTCTGCAAGTGCAAAAAGTGACTTGCAAAATTAAATATGGCCGCCCCAGTGACGAAACAAGCAAAAGCTTTGAAAATTCTTAATTTTCAAGAACTAACATCGCTCTATTTCGGAATTCGTATAGTGAACATGATTTTTTCGAGGAGGAAAGCAATTTCACGCAGTTTTACACGGCCTTTGCGGCCCTGGCGGCTGACAAACTTATGCAAATCGAGACAAGTAAGTGCACCCTAATGATTTTTCGCCAAAGAAACCACAACAAAGAAATGTTTGGCCAAGAACTGAGTGCTTCACTCATAGTATTAGTACACTATACATGTATAATCTTTGGGTTTTGCAGTTTGCCAGACCCAGATTTGTCAGCTGCATGATGCCACCGCCGTGCTCATACGGTTCATCATCTACAGGCTGCCTAGGGTGTCCGTGTACGAGACAAAGTGGCTTTTGGGCGCCCTTAAGATGCTTTGTGAGGGCCGCGAAAATCCCTCTACTACGTCAACAAACATGTTTGACTATAATGCAGTAGCCAATGTTCTCAAGAGTTGTAAGCATCCAGAGTCAACCACCAAGAGCATACTACCCAGCAGCAGTTCATCCGGAAGCGGTGCCAGCAATGACAAGGAGTCGCCCAAGTCAGAGATTAAACGATCCCGGTCAGACTTGTCCTCGGTTATCCTGCAGCAACTGATAGATCCTCTGGAGGCCGGGAAGATGACATGGGTTCCCCTTAGCCAAGAGTTTACCTTCTGCACTGTGAGCGTAAAACATCTAAAGATCAGCCTTGTTCCATTTGTTTTCCCACGATTTTTTGTTGTTACTCAAAGTAATTTCTTTACAAATAGCACAACCAGTGATGTCAAAAAATTGTGAAATAATGAAAAAAATGCATTAAATGTAAAACATAAAATATTATACGCAACATAGGGTAGAAAGAACATTGTTTCAATCATGTAAATATTTAAAAAATTTCTCTTTTGAAAGTTTTTGTTGAATTTTATCTTAACTCTCAAACTGCACAGAATGTAATACCCTCATCAAAGTTAAAGTGGGTTAAAACCGAACAAGGACTGAATAAGACATAAGTTATTAACATCTTAAATTAATGTTTAGCAATGATTGAAGCGCATTATTAAATGTTTCTTTCTTGCAGGACCAACTTATTGCGGCCAATGTGGAGTACTTCCAGGAGCAGAATGGAGTTGATACCCTGCTTGATGTGTGTGTTGGCTTGCCCATATTAAACCGCTACCGGTCCAAATATTTGGAGACCATTAACGGTGGCAAGTCGCTCTATCTGCCTTTGACGCAAGTAGAGGCCACTACTGTGAAATCGAGCATGAATCACATGCTCACTGATCTCACCATTTTGAGTCAAGCACATGCATTGATTGTGCTACAGCCACTGACTCCTAGTCGGATTGAACGCCTGTCAGTGTGCGGCATTGCTGCGCTGTACAATGCTGTGCTAACTTCAATAGCCACTAGTGTGCTAGGAATGAGCCAGCCCGGATCCCAGAAGCAGCAGACTGCATCTACTAGTCAAGGCAGCGGAGGAGGAGGTTCTAGTGCTGGGCAAACGAACAAAGACTACGACGACTTTGAGGAGCAGGCCTGCAGCATAGTTAACAAGGCTCTAGAGATTTACTCTAATATTGGCGATATGTTTAAGGCATCGGCCAGAATTCATGTATATCAAAACCATCTCTGCTATGGCAGCTGGCTGCTTATTAGCGGCATCCAAGGAGCAATGGGTGCATCCGGAAGCGGCGGAACAAGCTCGGAGACTGCATCTAAATCGTCAACCAAAGCGGCCAAGTCTGGAAATGAGGCTGGAACCGCTCCTACCACACCTATAGCCAGAGTCAACCTATTCAAAGTCCAACAAGGTTTTGGGGAACTTAACGCGGCCATTGCTAACCACAGCATTAAACTTCTATCGGAGTTAATTGAAGATCTGAAGATTGAATCCGCTTGTGGACAAAGTACCGAATCCACGGAACTGCCGGAGCCCGCGCAATTCGACATTTTGCAGAACTACAGTTCCCTAGAGAGGATTGTACGAGTGCTCAACACCGCTACACTCCACCAACTCTTCACTTTTCTGGCCACGGTAGCTTATCGCAAGGCTTGTACCTTAAGACGCGCCTCTGCCAAGGATCGCACAGAATGCGAACCCATTAGCTACTCGGACTCTACTACCTACTTTAACGATTCTCTCTCCTGTTCAGATAACTCCGAGGAGGACGATAGCGAGAGTTACCTGGGACACTGGTTTAAAGAAACTCTTTCCCCAGAAACGCATGACGATAATGCAAACACATCCACACAAGAGCGTGGAGAGCAAAAGAGCGCTCTCGTCCCCAAGTTGGATGAGCCACATGAATATCTAGATTTGGCGGCGGACATATTCTGTTTCTTGGACCAATTTCTAGCTAATCGGCACGCATACATGCAGCGCTATGTAAAGGCTGGAGTGAGTGATCAGCAAATGCTGTTAATGGCTAACATTATCAAGGATTTTGATAGGGATGTCATGCGAAACGAAAGCGTACAGGCTTCGGGAAATGCCCCAGCTGCAAATGCAGGAACAAGTGGCCCCGCAGCTGCTGCAACCAAGTGGCAGACCTCGATGATTCGCTTTTCAGGAGCAGCCGGTCGTTATATTCACAATTTGATATCCACATCGCTTCTCTCAGAGCAATTACAGTCCAATCTGTTGCAGCATTTGTCTATATCGCCGTGGTCAACCGACACAAACACTTGGCCCCTACAGGTCTATCCGAGTACCTTGTCAGTTCTCGTGCAAATTCTATTGCTAAAGCCCACTCAAGAGAAGGAGGCCGCCTGCCTTTCTGTGTGGCATCGCCTTATAAACACTCTGGTTGAGGGAGTCTGCTCTTGGTCAGCCGCCAGTGATTCTGACTACGAAGACTTGAACATTGAGCACGCACAGCTGCTGCTTTTCTTATTCCACTCACTGAATCTGATGCAGAAGAAGTCAATACTGCTTCTAACGGCAGGCGGAGTAATTCGTTGTGCGGAAGTTTGCCGTGGAATTAGTGGGGATCGACCCGTAAGAAACAGCCAAATGATGCTGTTGTCCCGTTTGCTTCTATTTTTGGAGTATCTCATGAAACACTTGTACAATGCGCCTCCAGAATTACTGGACCAGGTACGCTGGAATCTGTTCAGCGTTAGCAGCATGCCGGAAAAGACCATAGATCTTCTAAACGGCCGTACCTATTGCCGCCAAGATATTGAAGAAAAGTTCCGCAAGTCGGCCGGCGAATATGGATCAGGTTAGTAAAAATTTCTTGACCCAAAACTTAATACTAAAAAGGATTTATTATATTGCAGCAATTCGCCCAACTTTTTATTCTCTCGTAATGGGCGATCCCGAGAAACCTTATTGGGCACAGGAATTCAAGTTGGATGGCTTGGCTTGGAACTTCATACTCTGCACGCCGGACAAGCTGAAATATCCGTTATTGGTGGATGCCCTGACTGACATTCTCTCAATCACCGACATGTCTGCATATTCCAAAGAAAAGGAGAAGGAAGCAAGCATGCACAACCTGTGCGCCATACAATATTGCTTTAGCATCGCCTGGAAGCTGGTTTTGGGTCTGCCACCCTCTACCTCACACGTAGAAGCTCTTCAGGTTGAACGAGCACCCAACCTGCATTCACTCATTTGGAGTATACGCTCTCCCCTGGCCCATTCTCACTACCTGGTGGTTAATAGTTTAATCAAGCAGGGAATGTATACCCAATACGCTGAGACGTTATGGAATCATGTGGGCGATGTAGCGGCCGATATGAAATACAGTCTTAAGCAAACCATTCTTGGAGTAGAAGCGTTCAATTGTCAGATGAATGGAAACGGTAAGACTATATAAATGTTGTTTTGATTTCATTGCTTAAATATTATATTTCTATAGGAACCCCCCGCCTGTCCGATCTCATCCTTTTCGATTCTTTGGTGGCCCATATGCAGGCGGTTGCTTGGGCCAATAGGGAGGGCTATAAGTGGCCCCGCAAGGAGGACGAAGATACTTCAAACTGGTCATCCTCCACATCTGGTACAACAAACGATCCCGAACTGTATTCTTCAAACAAGTCAGTCGATGAAGAAAAATCAAAAGATGAAGAGGATGATAAGCTGCCCTCAAATAAGTCAATGGATGAGCAAAAATCAAAAAATGAAGAGGAGGGAAAGCTTCCTAGTGATCTTCGGAACGAGCTTATTATAAAGCTAATGGGCTCTTACCGCCTGCTTTCGGTTATTGTGCGGAGCCAAATGCTGAAGCAGTTGTCAAGCTCGACTCCGGAACAATCATTGAATCTTATTGTGCCCATTGCTAGCGACAAACCAGCTATTATGTTGGAGCTGCATGTAGCATTTCTCAAACTTCTACCTAATGAGGACAAACAATTGATAGCAAACGAGTGGCCAAAATGCATAATGGTAAATGATTCCGCATTTGATGGCAGGCAACATCCAGTAGAACCGTATACGTTGAACGTGATTGATGCTCATATTTTAGAGCTGACTCGAGGAGCCAATTACTCAACCTTGCACACTGTGAAGCACTGTTTGAAATCAATCCTACAGTTGTTTGAACTCCTGCTTCCTCATTGCCCCCGCAACACAGAGATGATGGCTCAGCTCAAGCTTTTGTTAACCGCCTCAATGCTGGATATGCGAACTGATTACTTGCAAGGACAAAGTGAACAGTGTCTACGCGTGATTCTCTTTGGTATTACACCGGAGGTAGAGAAGCTTCTGCTCTATGAGCATATGATTGGATATTGCTATCGCATGCTCAAAGATTTTGCAGCTGAGCTTCGCCAGCCACATGCTGGTGGGTCTAGCGGGGTAGCTCCCTTGGAACAGGATCGTGCTATGTTTAACGAGTCTATGCTATTTGCCGTGCTCAAAACTATGATCAAGATGCTAGAAAAACCTATAGCGGTGCGAGCCATGCAGCAGTTTTTCATGGAACATGGGAGTCTTACGACACTTTTACTCTCTTTTACCGGCACTAGTCTGCCCGTCAGCTATGCGCGTAAGATGCTGCAATTCGTTGAACGCCTGTTCCAGCAATCCATGCAAGCGGATTCAGAGTTTCCGCATGAGGATCTAGTTGAATGCTTCTCGGAGCTGGCCACAGTTGATGTAGCTCGTTTAAAGCTCTGGTTGGCCCACATCATTTACGGGCCAAATGTTAGTACGGATGTAAGCACCTCCGAAGCATTAGATACCACCTGCCGGATGCTGACAAGCATTTTACAGCCATCGAGCAGCTCCAGCAGCAATGCTCAGACTCCAACGAACATGGCCACCGTTTCAGCTATGCCAAGTATCTCTGACCAGTTGGATGCCATGGATATTGACTACGACTGCGGAACTGCAGCAGGTGGCGGAGAAAGCGGTGCTGGAACAGGAGGAGCTGCGGCAAGTACCTCTCGTATCCTGAGCCTGTGGCAAGCTGCTCAACCAAATCCCTCGGAAGAATCCTCTCAGGCCTGTGATCACACTGGAAGCGAACGAAATGGAGCGCTTCTTTTAAGCTTCGTGAAATCCTTGGTCAATGATCAGAGCAAGGCATCGCAAATAGCTCCCCCACTGTTCCAAGCATTGCTGCAGTTGGGACAAACTTTAATTTCCCCACCCCAAGATGGCTGCGATTTTGCGGATGTACTCCAGATAATGATTACACTGGCTGACGCCAGCCCCGCACGGGGTCATGTCGCCTTGTTTAATACCACGATACTTTGGCTGGAACTGGCTAAGCTTCAATTACCGGAAAAGCATCTCAAGCATGCGGAAAACGTTAGCGCTCAGCTGCGCTATCTTAGCGAACTGCTGCAAAGTATCGGTTATCGAGGCAGTCGACAACACGTACCGCCATGGGATGATGAATTGCAGACCGATATTGACGATCTTTATGACGAGCTGGCCGAAGAGGGGGAGCAGGACTCATTGCTGGAAGACTCTGATGAGGATACGCTGAATAACAAGCTATGTACCTTCTCGCAAACCCAAAAGGAGTTCATGAACCAACACTGGTACCACTGCCATACTTGTAACATGATCAACACAGTTGGCGTGTGCTCCGTGTGCGCAAGGGTTTGCCACAAGGGTCACGATGTAAGTTACGCCAAATATGGAAATTTCTTCTGTGATTGCGGAGCCAAGGAGGATGGATCCTGTCAGGCATTGAGCAGGCGACTTGGTACCAGTGAGGTGAGAGATTCTGCCGGAATGGGTAGCTACCTACCGTCTCACATGAGCTTACTAGCCGGAAAAAAGAGGAGCAGCCCACCAGTTAATCAACCAATGCCTTCCCGGAAGGATTCCTTGACTAGCGAACGAATTGCAGTGCTTAGCAAGCTTTTAGAACCTTATCGAGAGACTTTGCAACACCAGGATCAATGGTTGCTGGTAGTAAAATGCATTCTGGAGTACTTTGACGTGTTGCTTCCATCGATAAAAGAAAACTGTACGCTATACTCCATTGTGGGCTGCCACAAGAGGGCGAAAACGGCCTTGGAGCGACTCCACCAACTTGAGCAAAGCTTCCAAGTTACAGATCAACTTATGTTCGCCACATTGGGCTCACAAGAGGGGGCCTTTGAGAATGTGCGGATGAACTACTCTGGCGACCAGGGTCAGACTATAAAGCACTTAATCTCTTCTGGAGTAGTCCGACGTGTTGCATTCTGTTGCTTGTCATCGCCCCACGGGCGTCGCCAGCAGTTGGCTGTCTCCCATGAGAAGGGAAAGGTAACTATTCTTCAACTGTCGGCACTGCTTAAACAGGCAGATGCCTCTAAGCGAAAGTTAACTCTAACACAGCTGAGTTCAGCGCCCATTGCTTGTACGGTTTTGTCCCTGGCTGCAAACCCCTGCAATGAAGATTGCCTGGCAGTTTGTGGCTTGAAGGAGTGTCATGTGTTAACCTTTTCAAGCAGTGGCAGTACCAACGAGCACATTGTGGTGAGTCCTCAACTGGAAAACGGAAATTACATAAAGAAAGCTGTGTGGTTGCCTGGCTCACAAACTCTTTTGGCAATTGTCACCTCCGATTATGTTAAGATCTATGATTTGGCAGTGGATACCTATAGTCCGAAGTACTATTACTTAGTGGCCGTGGGCAAGATTAGGGATTGTACCTTTATGTACCAGGATGGTAACTATTACATGCTAAGCTTTGCTAGCAGTGGATACATTTATACCCAGCAGTTGGATCAACAAAGTTTAGCGGTCCACGGCGATTTCTATGTGACCAATACCTTGGAGCTGACTCACCAACATATCAAGGATATTAGTGGCCAAGTTGGTGGCGGTGGAGTGTCCATCTATTATTCCCATACCCTGCAACTACTCTTTTACAGTTACTCCTCTGGTAGGAGTTTCTTTTCACCACTCACCAATGTAAACGATGGAGTGAGGGGAATTTACCATCTGGACACCAATTCGGCCAGCAAGTCTGCCTCGAAGGGACCACTACAGCCACTGGTTCAATGGACCGAGGTTACAGGACATCCAGGATTGATATATGCCAGCATGCAGACATCAAACAACCCTATTATATTGATGATAACTCCCGAGCGGATTTACCTGCAAGAGATCAAGGCACAGTCGGCTAAGTCGCGAATAATGGACGTTGTTGGCATCCGTCATGCAGTGGCCGGAGTGGAGAAAACCACGCTTTTGCTGCTTTGCGAGGACGGAAGCCTTAGGATCTTCTCCGCTCAACCAGAACACACGAGCTTCTGGCTCTCACCCACAAGTTCAGCCATTTGGTAACCAGCTTTATACATCCACTTTGATGGCTAAGGGAGGAATTAGTTCAACACCAAAATCCAAGGCTAATGCAGCGTCTGGAAAGCTGAACAACAGAAAGGCAAGCCAACAACAGAAACAACTCGAGGCAGGAGGTCATCCTGTGTTCCCAATTGACTTTTTTGAGCACTGCAACATGCTGGCTGATGTGGAATTCGGAGGCAATGATCTGCTCCAGATTTACAACAAACAAAAACTAAAGATGCGTCTATTCTCAACGGGAATGTTTGTGGCCAGCACCCGTGCGAGTGGCTTTACTCTTGAGGTGATCAACAATGATCCCAATGTGGTTATCGTAGGAATAAGGGTCTTACTTGGAACTCAGGATGTTCAGCGTGCTCCGGTATCAGTCACCATCCTGGGACGCACAATTGCTACACCGGTGCGAAGGGCTCGCTGGTTCGACATTCCTCTGATCCGGGAGGAAATGCTGCAGTCAGACAAGCTGTTAAAGGTCATATTTGCCAAGTCTCAAGACCCGGAAAATGTGACTCTACTGGATTGCATTGAGGTCTATGGCAAGTCTAAAGAGTTGGTAGGCTGGCCCGACGAAAGCGAGGATGCCGCTGCTCCAGGATCAAGTGTGCCAGCAGTATCTTCTTCACAGGCAAGTAGCGCCAACTTTGGAGAGGGATTTAACTGTATTACCCAGCTGGATCGAATGGTTAATAACCTTTTGGAGGTCATGGACTGTGCGCTTCACTTGTTGGGATCTAGTGTGCCTTCCCCCATCCGGCAAAAGGCAGTAAAAACAGCGAGTGCCCTCTTGTTGTTGCCCACGCCCAATCCTGTCCAGACCCAGGCCCGATATGTTTTGGCCACTCTTTACGGAACCAGGGCATCTTATCACAACTACAAAGATGGAGTACTACTTCAGTTCGTTCATGGAGAACTCCAGGCTTTGCAGCCAAAGCTCGAAAAACTGGAATCTCTACAGGAGATCGATCCTGAGGCCTTCTACCGCCTTATTCTCCTGGTTCGTGGCATCGCCAACGCCCGTCCACAATCTCTAGCAAAAATCTGCGCTGAGAACAACTATGATATTGTGCCAACCCTCATGGGATTTGTCTTGGAGTTGCACAAGGTCACCCCGGCATTGGATGAGCCCATTAATATTGTGAAACGAGGCTTGTGCCAGGCAGAGACCATTGTTCATTGCCTCGTCGAGATTATGTACGGATTTGCTTTAGCTGACCCCGGCCAGGTCGGACGGATGACCAAGTACTTCATCGATTTGCTCAAGCATGATGCTAGCGTTATTAGCCACAGCGCAAAGGAGGCATTGATCTTGTTGCTGAGTCCGAGAGTGAAACGCAGAAAGGTAGCCATAGTCACACCACCGGCTAGCTCTACACCTACGCCATCCAACGCCGCCATGCAAGCGCTCCAAGCAGTGGCTGCTTCAGCTGCTAATGACATTATTGAGGAAGCAGCTGCTGTTGCTGTAGATGCTGCAGCCGGAAGTGGTGGAATACCCGATCCGAATCCGGAAGCAGAAGGTGGAGTAGTGGGGGCAGGAGGTGTGGGCCAGCAACAGATGCTCAACCTCGAAGCCTTCATGGGTGGCAGTTTCCCTCGCTTACTGGGTCTTCCCGAAGATGCGGATGATGAAACCATTATGGATATTGCTATCGCATTAAGTCTCCAACAGCATGGAGGAGATGCAAATGCCTTGCAGTCACTTCAGCAAGGATTGGCCAATCTTCAGGGCATCCGTCAGGCTGCAGCCATGGCAGCGGCAGTGAACACAACGGCCAGTGTCTCCGCAGGTGGTTCTGATGACGATGAAGCTTCAAATGTGGCAACCGATGGATCAACATTGCGGACTTCACCAGCAGAGCCCGCTGGTAGTGGTGGATCAGAGAGTGGAGGCAGCGGTGTGGAGAGTATCGGTGGAACATCTGCCAGAAGCAGTAATTTTGGCGATCATGCGAATGCTTCGCCTCCTCGACAGGGTTCCACAAAGGATGATCAAGAGCAACCTGGTCCAAGTGGCATAGGTGGTTCCGGCGGTGTTGCTGGCTTGAGTGCCATGAGCAGCAGCGAGGATAACGAAATCAACGAGGACGAGAAGCTCAGCAAGCTACATGATCTACGGTATGTGTGATAATACAAGTTGCTCTTTAAATTTTACTTATTCACTTTTAACTATTTTGTTTTTTAATAGAATTGCTGTGCTAGAGAGTATTATTCAACACCTGGGCACATTTGATCTATGCAATGGCCTTCAGGCAATACCACTAATCCAGGTAATTCTCATGCTCACCACCGATCTTAATGGCAACAATGAGAGAGATCAGCAGGTACTTCAAGATCTACTCACTGCTCTCGTGGAGTATGTGGAAATTGGCAAACGGGGAGCTGCCTCAAGGGTAAGTAGAAGATTTTTCTTGAGTAAATTAAATAAATTGAAATGTCAAAATGTATATTCAAGATGGAAACAAAGTGTCCTGGCAATGAGGTGCGTCTGGCATTGCTCTCACTGTTTGGAGTCATGATGGGTAAGACAAAGTCAAAGCAGACTGGAACCACATCGCCACCGCATCAATTCAAGGACAACAGCTCCTTTGTGGCCAGTACCACAGCCAATGTTCTCAGCAAGAGTGGAGCATTTGTTTATGCTTTGGAAGCATTGAACACGCTCCTGGTTCACTGGAAGAACGTGCTAGGTGATCCCTACGCAGCGGGTGGTGGAGTGGCAGCCTCGCAGGCAGCTCAACCGAGCGGTGGAGCTTCAGGTCCAGGAGTTCAGCTACTGAAACCCATTAAACATGGACCTAAACCTGATATATCCATATTAATTCCACATAACTATCTGAAAAACTACCCGGATATATTTGAATCGTATGATGGTCTGCTAACTGAGATTATTGTACGATTGCCGTACCAAATTCTTCGCTTAAGTAGCGCCCATCCAGACAACTATGATAGTGGCTTCTGCGAAGCCATGACCTTTACACTTTGTGAGTACATGATGCTTAACCTAAACACTTTGCTTCGTCGGCAAGTGAGAAAGCTGCTCATGTACATCTGCGGCAGTAAGGAAAAGTTCCGCATGTACCGCGACGGTCATTCCCTGGATGCTCATTTCCGGGTTGTCAAACGGGTGTGTAACATAGTCAGCAGCAAGGTGAGTTCAAAAATAGTCTTAATAGTCTGTTAAAAATAAATGAATTTATTTTTTTGATGTAGACTGGGGCTCCCTACAATGCCAATCCTCCTTTGCTTACTTATGATGCTCTGGTGGAGCTGACAGAGCATCTACGTACTTGCCAGGAGATAAGCCAGATGCGTACCGGCAACTGGCAGAAGTTCTGCGTCGTTCATGAAGATGCGTTGGCCATGCTGATGGAAATTGCCTGCTACCAGTTAGATGATGGGGTGTCCCCCATTATTATTCAATTGCTGCAGGCGGCTGTTTGTAACTTGCCCTCTCCTAATGGATCTAAGCAGGCACAGCCGCAACCATCGACCTCGTCGTCATCTGGAAAACTTCGGACCGATCGGGAGAAGAGCGAGGACACAGATGCTTATTACTCCAAGTTCGATCCTGCCCAGTGCGGGACATTTGTTCATCAGATCTTTAGATACGCATGTGATGCGCTGATCATCCGGTTTGTGAGGATCTTCCTGTTGGAGAATAACATAAGCCAGCTGAGATGGCAGGCCCACTCTTTTATGACCGGACTTTTTGAGCATGCTAACGAACGACAGCGGGAGAAACTGCTAAACATATTCTGGAACCTATGGCCCTTGGTACCCACTTATGGTAGGAGGACAGCGCAGTTTGTAGACCTCTTGGGATATCTGACACTAAGCACCAGAAGTATCACTGAGCGACTGCCAGAGTTTGTTTCCCGGGCTGTTGACGTTCTCAGACAGCAGAATGAACTGCTATGCAAGCATCCGAATGCTCCAATATACACAACCCTTGAGTCTATTCTTCAAGTAAACGGCTACTATCTCGAATCGGAGCCTTGCTTGGTGTGCAACAATCCAGAGGTGCCGATGGCCAACATCAAATTGCCATCAGTTAAGTCAGATTCAAAGTACACAACGACCACTATGATCTACAAACTGGTGCAATGCCATACTATTTCCAAGTTGATAGTAAGAATTGCTGACTTGAAGCGAACAAAGATGGTAAGGACCATAAATGTTTACTATAATAACCGCAGTGTCCAGGCGGTGGTGGAGCTCAAGAATCGCCCAGCACTGTGGCACAAAGCGCGTTCAGTGTCCCTGCAGTCCGCACAAACCGAATTGAAAATCGATTTTCCACTGCCGATCACGGCTTGTAATTTGATGATCGAGTTCGCAGATTTCTTTGAAACTGTAAGTGGATCAAGTGAGAATCTGCAATGTCCCAAGATGCAGTGCAGCAGTACCGGCATACCCGGGAGTATGTGGAAATTGCGGCGAAAATGTGTTCCAATGTCATAAATGTCGGGCTATCAACTACGATGAGAAGGACCCGTTCCTGTGCCACTCATGTGGCTTCTGCAAGTACGCTAAATTCGATTTTAGCATGTACGCTCGTGTGTGCTGCGCTGTTGATCCTATTGAATCAGCAGAGGATCGAGTGAAGACCGTTACACTGATACACAGTTCCTTGGAACGAGCGGATAGAATTTACCGTCAATTGCTAACCAACAAGCAAATGCTGGAGCTACTTATACAGAAGGTAGCTGAACACCGGAGCAGCGACCGCATGGTTGAGGACAACATGGCCAGTGTACATAGCACTTCGCAGGTAAACAAAATCATACAGCTGCTGGCCCAGAAATACTGCGTAGAATCACGGACCAGTTTTGAGGAACTAAGCAAGATCGTCCAGAAAGTGAAGGCTTGTCGCAGGTTGGTACACTTATATCTATGGTTGCACAAATGCGACTCAAGATTACACTGACATACTAATTGAAATTAATCAACTTTCTAGCGAACTGGTGGCTTACGATCGTCAACAGCAGGATCAGCCACCTATCAATCCCGGCTCGTCAACTGGTGCCGAGAATCCTACAACAAATCGATGCTACGGATGTGCCCTGGCGTCCACCGAGCAGTGTCTTACTCTTCTCAGGGCCATGGCTTACAACTACGATTGTCGCGTTGGACTATATAGCCAGGGACTAGTGAGTGAACTAGCCGAGCACAACCTTCGGCGAGGCACACCCCAGATTCAGGAGGAGGTGCGCAACCTTCTGGTTGTGTTGACTAAGGATAATTCCGAGGCATGCATGCACCTACTACAACTGGTCACTACGAGGGTAAAGAATGCGCTAATGGGATCGATCCCCTTGATTAGTTTGGAAGCAGCTGTGCATCAGGAAATGACACTGTTGGAAGTGCTTCTTGGGCCAAGACGACGTATGCTGGGAGTACAAGCTTAAAGTTATCTTTGAGTTGTTCATTAGCAATTGCAGGTTAGTTTAATTGTTTTAAGCTTTCTAAAAATCATGATTCATCTGTTAATTGTTGATCTCCACAGATTGCCTCGTGGTCCGGTAACATCGGTACTGCATCCCTGCCTACGCATTATGCAGAATCTCATCTGCCCGGTGCTGCCGAGCAGCAAGCCAAACCAGAAAGTGGCAACCACAGATCTGTGCAGTATGAAGCTCCTTGAGGGCAATACCGTGGACTACAGAGCATGGCTTAACTCAGATCGCAATCATGAGTATGCCGCTTGGAGCAGTCG
This sequence comes from Drosophila eugracilis, assembly GCF_018153835.1. Classification (NCBI taxonomy): domain Eukaryota; kingdom Metazoa; phylum Arthropoda; class Insecta; order Diptera; family Drosophilidae; genus Drosophila; species Drosophila eugracilis. The sequence goes on from NW_024573245.1 coordinate 800,273, forward strand.
GATGCCTAGCAATAGCCAGGTAAAGCAAAAGAACGCCAAGGAGCAGACACCTCCAGCAGCGGGTACTGGTGGTTCAGCAGCACCAGAAGCCCCGCCAAAGACCAGACGAGAGGTGCGGGCCGCCTTCCTAGTCGAAAAGTATGGAAAACGCTGGCGTGAGCATGTGCTGGACAAACAACGAGTGATAAAGCCTCTCGTTTTTAATGCTAAGTGGATCCAGCCGTTGCTTTTTAATGCAAACTCCAGATTTGGTCGCCAGCTGGCGTGTTCACTACTGAGCAGCTTGAGCAGAACGAACGAAAGAAAGCAACAGTCCTTAAACATGCTTACATCGTTCTTAAAGCATGTAGGCGAAGCTGGCGAGGCCAGTGCGGAATATTTAATGCTGTACAAGAGCATGGCTACGGAGCAACCCTGGCTGCAGTATTTGGTGCTGAAAGGAGTACTTGGCCAAATCTCTCAGCTTCTGGCTATTGAAATAAGCAAGGTGCATCGTATGGAAGAGCACTCTCTCTCCTCTGATTTATCACTGGGATATGCTCTGCGACAGTATGTGGAATTATTGTGGCTACTGCTTGAGTGTCCCAACATCCGCAGGACCTATAAAACTCGCATGCTAGGTCCTGTTTTGGAAAGTTATCTTGCCTTAAGAAGCTTGGTAGTGCAGCGAACACGACTAATAGACGACGCCCAGGAGAAGCTGCTTGAGATGCTAGAGGATATGACCAGCGGTACCGAAGAAGAGACGCGAGCCTTCATGGAAATCCTTATCGACACCGTAGAGAAGACGCGCATGAATGATATAAAAACTCCTGTGTTTATCTTTGAGCGGTTGTACTCCATTATACATCCTGAGGAGCACGACGAAAGTGAGTTCTATATGACTTTGGAAAAGGATCCCCAGCAAGAGGACTTCCTGCAAGGCCGCATGCTGGGCAATCCGTATCCCTCAAGTGAAATGGGATTGGGTCCACTAATGCGAGATGTCAAAAATAAAATCTGTACGGATTGCGAACTAATCGCCTTATTGGAAGACGATAACGGCATGGAACTGCTAGTAAATAACAAAATCATTAGTCTGGATCTGCCCGTCAAAGATGTATACAAAAAAGTCTGGTTAGCTGAAGGTGGCGATCGAGATGCCATGAGGATTGTTTATCGCATGCGCGGTCTTCTAGGAGATGCTACCGAGGAATTTGTGGAAACCCTAAATAACAAGAGTCAGGAGCAGGTGGACACTGAACAGCTCTATCGAATGGCTAACGTTTTGGCTGACTGCAATGGGCTGCGAGTAATGCTGGAGAGGATTGGTAGTCTGCAACGCATATCGCGCAATCGAGAGCTGATCCAGGTGCTTTTGAAACTTTTCCTTATTTGCGTAAAAGTGCGCCGTTGCCAAGAAGTTCTCTGCCAGCCTGAAATTGGAGCCATTAACACATTGCTCAAGGTGCTACAAATGTGTCTCCAATCGGAAAACGATTCAATCCAGTCATCCGTCACCGAGCAATTATTGGAGATCATGGAAACGTTACTCTCAAAGGCAGCCAGCGATACGTTAGATTCGTTCTTACAATTCTCGCTAACATTCGGTGGGCCGGAGTATGTGAGTGCCTTAATATCATGCACAGACTGTCCGAACGTTAGAAACAATCCCTCGGTGCTGCGCCATCTCATTCGTGTGCTTGCCGCTTTGGTTTATGGCAATGAGGTGAAAATGGCTCTATTGTGCGAACATTTTAAGGTAGGTGTGCCTAATTTATTTGACAAAATTTAAAACCAATTAATGTTTTTTTTTTAGGACACTCTGAGCTTTAAACGCTTTGACAACGAGCGAACGCCGGAAGAAGAGTTTAAATTGGAACTTTTCTGTGTGCTGACTAACCAAATCGAGCATAACTGCATTGGTGGCACTCTTAAGGACTACATAGTTAGTCTGGGCATCGTAGAGCGATCGCTAGCATACATCACAGAGCATGCGCCTTGTGTCAAACCCACTCTCCTGCGAACGGACTCCGATGAGCTGAAAGAGTTCATCTCGCGACCAAGCTTAAAGTATATACTACGCTTCCTCACCGGTCTCTCAAATCATCATGAGGCAACGCAGGTGGCTATTAGCAAGGACATTATACCCATTATACATCGCTTGGAGCAAGTATCTAGCGATGAACATGTGGGCAGCTTAGCCGAAAACCTTCTTGAAGCCCTTTCTACAGACTCAGCCACAGCAGCGAGAGTACAGCAAGTGCGTGATTTCACAAGAGCAGAAAAGAAGCGGCTGGCTATGGCCACGCGGGAAAAGCAGCTTGACGCCTTGGGAATGCGCACGAACGAAAAGGGCCAGGTGACTGCCAAAGGATCTATTCTGCAGAAAATCGAAAAACTGCGTGACGAAACGGGCCTGACATGCTTCATCTGTCGCGAGGGTTATGCCTGCCAGCCGGATAAGGTGCTGGGTATCTACACGTTCACTAAGCGCTGCAATGTCGAGGAGTTTGAGCTTAAGTCAAGGAAGACAATTGGCTACACCACGGTTACTCACTTCAACGTGGTGCACGTTGACTGCCACACATCAGCCATTCGATTGACTCGAGGCAGAGATGAATGGGAGAGGGCTAGCTTGCAGAATGCTAACACCAGGTGTAATGGATTGCTGCCTCTTTGGGGTCCTGCCGTTGGAGAGGCAGCTTTCTCCGCTTGCATGACCCGGCACAGCAGTTACATGCAGGAAAGCACCCAGCGCTGTGACATCTCCTATACAAGCAGCGTACATGATTTGAAGCTTCTGTTGTTGCGATTTGCCTGGGAACGCAGCTTCCATGACGATGCTGGCGGAGGAGGTCCGCAGTCTAACATGCACTTTGTTCCCTACCTGCTCTTTTACTCTGTCTATCTGCTGCTTTCTTCACGATCTGCGGCCAGGGACAGTAAGACTTTGCTTACATATTTGCAGGCAGCACCCAATGAAAAATGGTTGGAATGCGGATACGAGGTAGACGGCCCTCTATACATGGCAACCATTTCGCTCTCGCTTCATAGTCGCGAGCTGTGGAATAAGCATAAGTTGGCGCATCTGAAGAGGATGGTAGCCGTGGCCCAGGCCCGACACATCTCGCCGTCGGTGCTGTGCAAGGCCTTGCTAGCACCTGCGGATCGGCAGACTAAGGATTACTCTGTATACAAGCCTTTCCTAATGATGTGGGCACTGGTAGACTTGATCTACAACAACCTATTCAAGACGGTAACCACCCCAAAGGAGGAGGATTGGCCTATATCGCTGTTCGACTACCTGCGAAAGAATGATGAGGCTTTGCTGAAGTCCACAGACAGCATCCTGCAGACACTAACAGATGAGTTCCTGCCGTGCGCTTCTTTCGGAGAGTTCTGCGATGTGGCTGGTAAGTGTTTTGTTTGTAACAGTGTTTTTTAATTTAAATATTTAATTTTATATTTTGTATTTTTTAGGTCTTCTGCATCTCATTGAACAGCCGGACAGCTTTATCGAAGAAATTCTTGTAGCCCTGCCTTCAACCACAAGCTCTAGTTAAAATGCAATCGATGATTCGAATCCATAGAATTCGAGGCAACGACTTGCTTATATGTAAACATACAGCATAAATATATATATTTATCACATCAAAATATTTAATCAATAAAAATTATTCGTTTGCACAATGAATTTAAGTACTTCCATATGTTTCTCTTGGAGTTAATAATTAAAGTCAAAATAATTTGTTCATATACCATAGTTTCATCTTTATTGCAAAAAACAGGTTACAAATAAACAAAAATATAATAAATGTATAAATATAAATATATTGCAGAATGGGACGATTCGATTAGTTTCTAAATATACATCAGTTCTAAAAATTTTGCTAATTTCGTAAACTCAAAATATACAAAAATAGTACCACATATTAGGAGGGAATTCTAAACTAAATCGATATAGTGAGAACTTCTTACAACCTTTTGGTTACTGAGAATAGTGTAATGTGTTAGGAAAGATTCTGTAGGATTTTGGATAGTTAGATGTTTTGCTGGATAATATTCAAATTGGATATCATTCCAACTTTCCAGCGCCGCATTTATGTTTGTCTGCTGTGAGCTTTTTGTTTTGTGTAAACATAACAAGTGTAAGTGAAAAACTGGATTGTACGTAAAAATAGTTTTTTGTTCTTAAAATAGTAGGTACACCGGTGCGTAAGTGTGCGCAGTAGAGAGCTAAAGAACTAATTGAGCAAATGCTAGTCACCAACAGGGAAGGAATATCATAATACTTTATACAATACAAATATATACTAGGTACGCGAGAATAAAAAATTATATCGTACATATTGTAAAAAGAACCTATTTGAGCGACAGACAAATGACATCCACTTAGTTTCGGAATTATCGACATCTAATTGCTATGACACTTTCAGTATACTATATTAATACGTATATCTTGATTTCTTTGTTTTTCATATGGCTTTTAAATGTTCATTCATGTGCGACATTCTGTATCCCGAAAAAATTGACATTCTTAAATGTATTTTTTAATTTTGTTCTGCTATATGCGTAATTTGAAGTTTCTGTTTGTTATGTTTAATTGTATAAAAATTATGATTTAATTATATATTAGCCAAATTAAATTTCATATAAATCAGTCCGAAAATTTGTTCTGTGTTTAAATTATGTGAATGCAGATGCAAGACCCAATTCCATTATGATATACTTAATATCTAATATTTATCCATTTCCTGTATGTTTATCTTTTGATAAGTATAAACTTTAAATATAGACGATTTGTGCGTGCACAAGTTATCATCTACCACACTTTTTGTTGCATATTTATGTACACATAGTAATAATTATTTGCGTTATCTAAACGTTATGTACAAAAATTACCTAAACTATTCATATACATACACGGATATCTAAACGAATGTCTTTATGTACTTCATACATACATGCACGGATATTTAACTAAGTTCGGCTTTTAGACATTGACTAACAACTAGTTTGTTCGTGCGAATAGAGATTCCAATTTAAGCCGGGTGATGCGCCACATTCTGACCTCTTTGAGCGCGCATAAAGTGACGGGGATTTAAAGGATATTGCCGTGAATAAGAAATGAGAGTGGAACCAAGGGCGATGCTCAATGGAGCTCGCGAGCGACCTGGTAGGCTAATGAAAACCGTTCCTACAGCTGCCAAATTGTCACATGTAGGCTCGATGGCTACCATCATGATACGAGAGCTTTGGCGGCGACTGGTATGGTGCATCACTGGTTGAGAGTCGCCAGCAGATTGTTCCTGAAGTAGAAGCGCTTGGCGAGCACGCTGTCGCATGGCACGGGCCGAAGAGGAGGAGGAGGTTGGCTGTGGACTGTCCATATCTAGACTGCCTGAGGCCAAGAAGATCTGAGCGAACGGGCGCTTGGCCAGGTGCAACATCTCCACCACATGCTGTCTTCTAGCTCGCCTCAGGTCCGCCGCCTGTTTCACCTTCCACACAATCACGCAGACAGCGAGGAAGAGGAAAAAGCAGGAGAAGAACACTGAGAAGAACACAAATAGATCAATATGCAATTGGTCCTGGCGGAATACAACGGAACCATAACTGGGTTCAGGTCCAGAGCTTGCTCGCAAAGCAATAAAGAACCGTGTGGCACTCAAATTGTGAGCATGTTGGGGCAGGGTTAGCACCAAACGATTCTTTAGCCCAAATAGACGCAACAATGTGTTGCAATGATTAAGCGTGACATGTGTACTCAAATCTTTGGCGTGCTGATCCTTAACTATGAAGTTGTGACCCCCATGGCTCTTGCAGTCTTGTAACTGGGGCACATAGTATGCATTGGCTCCTATTCTCTCTCCTCCACCTCCTCCTAGGCCACCGCCACCAATGCGACGCTCAGGAGAAAACAGTTTCTGGATCGTTACGTTATCGTGTCTTGGTAAAGCTACATTTAGGGGATGCTCCCGCTTCATTTTCGGGCCCCAATTATATCGGTTGTCAAGGAAGATTTCGTGGTAGCCGGTAGTCTCATTGGTCTCAACTATAAAGGAGTCGTCTTGTGGCGACATAAACACGTCTAACTCGCCTTGTGTCACATCGATAATAATCCGTATATCCACATTCATAAAGCGTGGCTGGATGACAAAGAACACAGTCTGGCCGGGCTTCAAAGCAGCTGGCTTCGATTTGCATTCCTCTGCGGAAAAATGAGACAAAAAAAAAAAAAATTATAAAAATCATTAAGACTTAAAAATGACAAATTAATAGAACTATTCTCTCATGTTCCAAGTTATTTCTTATAATAATTTGGCTTAGCAATGTTTATTTAATCTGAAAAATTACTAAAAGCACTTACCAATAGGCTTTGCATCGAAGCACATCCGCGACTCGACAGTTATTTGCTTGTAGCACTGGTGTCCATCTGTGGGGTTGCCGGCATAGGAATCACGACACTTAGAGCATTGAACCATCCAGCAGAGCTGCGCCGAGTTCTTCCCGCCACCAGCGGTACAGGTGGCATCACTTTCCGTGTTGTTGGCGCAGTTGCATTTCTCTCCGGTGACGGGATCGCAAATGTTTCCATGTCCATGGCACTGACACGGCCGGCACTCCTTGTGCAGGTCCTCGCTACCACGGAAGTAGCCATTCAAACAGCTATCACAGCGGTCTCCAGCCGTGTGATTACCGCAACGCAAGCAGGTGGCATTGTACGCTGGACCTTCGGGTAGTATCCTTTCTAGCTCAGAACGGGTCATATTGAATACCGCCGGATCTGCATCATAGGCCACACAGACGTCACTGTGGCCGTGACAATAGTCAAGGCATGGCTGGCAAGCATGACCTTCCCGTGGGTTGCCAACAAAAAGCGGCTGACACTTCTCGCATTGCTCTCCCATTGTATTGTTATGGCACTTCAAGCAAATGTCCAGACGACTGCTGGATTCGCAGTTGGAATGACCATTGCACAAACATTGGATACTACAATTGGCGCCCACGTAGCCAAAGTCGCACTGACACTGATCTGGACTTACACAATTGCCCCGAACACATCCCTGGCTGCACACAGGCATACAGGCACCCTGTTCCTCGCGATATCCCTGGGCACAGACGCATTTGTATCCAACTGTTGTGTCCAGGTCGATGCACTGTTCCGACACAGCATCGCAGTTGTGATGGCCATTGATGCACTCATTCTCTGCCGGGCACTGCACATAGTGCCAGGAGACGACATCAGCTGGCGTTAAGAGTGAGTCATTACGCCAGCTGGAGTATATTAAATCGCAAGTGGAACCCGATGGGTGTTCCTGCTTGTGTTCCAAAGCTCCCTCCGTGCAGATGCCGTCGCCATTGAATCCTTCGCGGGCACACCAACCACAGTGGGCGTGCTCCAGGCAGCTAGAGCATTGTGTGTACACGTGACATGGTTCTGGGCAGCGTTCCACCTCACTGGATTCTAGCACCAATCCACAAACGCCACCAGCACAAAGTAACGGCTGGGAACTGGGCGTCAGGCACAAATTTAGCATGGTGGACCACTTGCAGTCCTGGTGATCCTGATTTGCCGTTTGACTTAGACACAAGCTGCAGTTCTCGTGGGTGTGGCACGGCGGGGGACAGCTTTCGACAACTCTGTATTGATTCTTTTCTACCAATTCTCTGGCTATGCACTCCACAGTACCAAGTTCATTCCTCGCCCAGTTGCATTGCGGCTGAAGCATACAGCTCTCACAGCTTAACTGATAACACTGAGGGAGGGGACACAGACCCAAAACTCCCACACTGAGTTCCTTATTGCACCAGGCACTCCTCCAGCCGCAATCAACTCCGGCAGGAACGCATCTTCCACGAATGCCGCACTCATCACACCACTGACAGACTGGAGCTACTTCTTGATGGGTTGGCCAAGCTGCCAGACAGGCGCCGCAGGTGGCGAAACTCGAGCAATTCCTGCTCGCCATCCAATCGTCATCACATGCAGCTCCATTGTTTACCACTAACGTGCCATTGTGATTGGCACATGGAGTTCGTCCATGACTGAAGCAGTGGCTGCTGTAGCTATAAGTGTTTTGAATCGTACAGTAGCTGCAGCCCATGTAGTGTCGGCATTGAGGCTTTCCACTACTCCAAAGCTGACAAATATCATCGGGCAAAGTTATTTTTGTAACATGACTGTGCGTGGAACTGCCATCCCATCCGCCAATGACAAAAATCACACCCGTATCCGGATCAATGGCCATATCCTCAGCATAACTTGAGGCCGGAACACGACCTATAAGCTCCACATCCTCTGTCAGTCGCACCCATTGATTACAGGCGTACACATAGGCAATAAGAACATCTGTTCCATTAAAAGGCTGCGTCCGTCCACCATAAAGAATCATGTAGTGTTCGGTGCTTACGGCTGAATGGAAATAGCGAGCCCTGGGTAACAACGAGGCTGGTGAGTTTAGTTCCCTGAAACTGGGAAGTTCCGTCCAGCTCAGTTTTTGTAAGTCCAATGCATAAAGATTGCTCTGTGGCTCTGTAGAATATCCTCCGAACAGATAAACACTGTTTGTCTCCGGATGATAGACAGAAGTGTGACCATAAAGAACTGGCATTTTGGCACCCACAGCCGCCAGCTGTTGCCACCGACCAGTGTCCAGGTTGAGTTCCCACAGTTCGAGAGGTCGAGATTTATTCAGAGTAAGTCCACCAATCAGAATCAATGACTCGTGCTCCTGATATCGCAAATGGGTAAGCGTATGACCGGCTAGAGGCGGCGGTACATCAACCTGTAAATATTTATAAACACAAAATAATTATAATTGTTTAATACGATGTTTATTTAATTAAGAATTATATTTTTTTTAGAAACTTACCTGATATTCCGCTCCACTAGGTTCCACCTCCACCTTTATCTGGCTCCATCGTTGGTTCTGTATCGAAAACATCCAAAAGTCATTTAGGAGCTGAGAGTTTGAACCGATTCCTCCATAGATATAGATAATTTGCTTTTTAACGTAGATCTCAGATGCGTGGAAATATCGCCCGAGGGGCATGCGATCCTCTGGGGTGGAAGACTCCACAGTAACCTGCAGCCAGGTGCTATTTTTCGTGTCGAATTGCCGAAAGTCGTTGAGGGGTCCGTGGTTAGGTGAATAGCCACCAAACATCCAAAGAGATCCTCTACGATCTGCATTCACTGAATGTCCAAAGCGGGGTATGGTCTTTCTCAGATGCTCTAGACTTTCACTTAGCAATTGCGTATTAAATAGCTCCGTCATGACCAGGTGGTTACGCTGAACTAATGTGCCACAATCTGCCCCCGCATAATTGGCATTACTGCAGATGCACCTGCCATACTCGGTGTCGCAGAATCCCTGCATCCTCTTGGCGTTGCAGTTGCTCGGACATATCTCAATCTCGCATTTGGCGCCTACATATCCTGCCGGACAAACGCATCGTTGCTGGGCGTCACAGATGTGAGGATGGTGACAACTTCCGGCCACGCAATTCATAACGGAGTAAAGTGCATTGAAACCAAAGTGTCGCCTTTCACTGCCCTGTTTATAGTGAACTGTGACGTGACTGGAACGTGCCTCAATAATTCTGGCTGAACTGTAGGGCGCACATACCACGGCCAGAAGCTGATTTTGCTGAGTGGCACCTGTCAGATCTGGCAGACTATCGTATATGTACACTGCATTCTCATCGCAATCCATGGCCAAGTTCTGCCACTGGAACTCTAGTTGAAGAAGCGACTTCTCTGCTTGTAGAGTCTTTGGTTGTAATATCCACAAGCATTCCTTCACCTCCAGACTTGCGCCCCAGGGCGACCGATAAGACTGATACGAGCCAATGGCACTGTTGCCAATATTGGTCAGTATTCCCCTAGATTCACATTGGTAGTAACATTTTCCGCCTTCTCGGGGATCACCGTAATAGCCGGGAGCACACAAATCACAATTGAGACCCTGGGTGTTATCCTTGCAGTAGCATTCTCCATTGCTGACGTTACAGACTCCTAGATCTTGGTGGCCGTGTCCGTTACACTCACAAGGTAGGCATCCATGAGGAGCAGTGGCATTCCCGTAGCTGCCCTGGCGACATCGTTCGCACTTTTCACCTTCTGACCAATCTTGGCAAAGATCGCATTTCCCCAATCTCTCACTGCAAGTAGAGTGGTTATTGCATCCACAACTAAGACCGCAATCGGGTCCGGTCCAGCCCAAAGCACAACGACAAGTGTAATCCGGAGGACCCGAGCAATTTCCGTTTTGACACAACTCGTAACATGTCCTGACACAACTGAATTTCCCGTCCCCTATATAACCTCTCCGGCAATGACAATTGTAGCTGCCCTGGGTGTTAGTGCACTTGGCCTCCTTGTGACAATCGTGTAGGCCTAGACCACACTCGTCGACATCTGGACACTGTGCGTAAGCCCATTCCGCGTCATGATGTGAAGAACTATTCAAAGCCAGAGAACAATTTCCGGAGCTGTAGCTGAAATCGCCCTGCATGCAGATCCCTTCTATGGGATTGTCGCGATCGAAACACCAGCCACAGCTCAACGTCCTCAGACAAGATGAACAGTTTCGATGCTGTTCGCAGGATTTGCACTGCTGCTGTTGAATATACGGAGATTGCTGCAGTTTTTGATCCGCATGGTCTTGCGGCTGGCGACTCACTACCTGGTCCATCCATTCTCGGCACATTCCAAACTGGTACTCACTCGTGTAGACAGAAAAGCTGAAGCACTGAGAGCTGGCCTCGCACCAAACGCATCGTCCACGCTCGCCGAGGCACTCCTGACAACCATTTCGTTCTCTGCAGGACCTGGGACACTGTTCCACCGCCCTCACACTACTGTTAGACTTGCCGATCCTGCCGCAACGAGCGTCCTCCGTCCACCACTCGCATTCTCCACTTTGAGCACAGGCCTCGCAGCTTACATAATTTGTGCAGTTCGAACATTGACTGGGCTGGCTAATCAGGTACGACCAATGAACGTTTTCCAAAGTCTCCTTCCTGCATACTTCAGTTTCATTAACGGATCGCAGGTGACAAATGCTAGTTAGGGGGCACCAAGCACATGAGGCATCCGTTAGGCAATGGAGGCAGTTAGAGTACTGATTGCATTTGCCAGAGTAATACGGCTCCAAGTACTCGAATGTAAAGGCGTTCAGCTGACCGTTATGAAGGTGCTGTAGTTCCATCTTGGTTTTTTGATAGGCGTTGTAAATTCCGTTTCCTCCAATCCGTCGGCGAGCCTAAAGGGGTTTAAAAAAATGTAAATTAGGATTAAAGGGATTAGGATTAGGATTGAGAACGCACCTGAAAATCTATGGTGAAAGGTTGTTCTGTGGTTGGCAGTTGGACGTTGCTGCAGTAACTCTGATTCGAGCTTTGTGTAGTTACGTTGACAAGCTCATCGAGATAAAGTCCCAGACCAGCGCGCAGTACGGCAGAAGAGTAGCTGGTACAGACTTGGATGGCCGAGTTGTTCCACTGATGTTGCGGCCGCACGAAACCCACTAGTCTGGCCAACATCTCTCCCTCGAGCTTATGCTCAAAATATGTGGTAAACGGTGGTGAGGCAAAATCCACCATAGTAGCGTTAACAATACCCACGTAATCCGGCATCGTATAGTTAATCGGAAAATGGTACTTTATGTATGTAAGCCCTGGACGCCGGTCAGTACTGGTGCAGAGCGAAGGTCGACGAATCTCGGTACCTTTATCACCCCACCAACCTGAACTATCTCCGCATATGCCGTAGTTGTCATCACGGTGGTGGCATTTTGCATTTTGGACACACCATGTACATTCATTTAATCCTAGTTTGCTGGCAACCGAAAAAGCTGCTTTATTTCCTGATGACTTTCCCCACTGAGAACCGTGAACTAAACATGAGTGGCAATCACCGAGTGAGGGGCAAATTCCTGGGCATCTAGTGGTCTGAAGATTGGTTGTGCAATTGGCGCCGATCGTGCGGCCATAACAGCTACTATCTGCCGAACACCAGCCACATTCTGGATTCGATAGACAAGCGGTGTGTGAGGCATGTAATCTGCAGGAGATCTCCGGATTATAAAGTGTATTTTCCACTCTTAGCACCTGGGGAAGTTCGTAGGCAAAGAGGTCTGCATTAACATTTCCATGGTAGCCCCCCACAATCAAAAGAGTGTGATTCCGACGCAAAGCCGCAGCTTGGGCAAATACGCCCTGCGGTTTCGGATACAGACTATCCTCGGCAGAAACCACTTGATTTATCCAAATATGACAGCTGAGATGGTACCAATACATTTGGTTGTCGTAACAAATTTCATCCTTATTGTGACGGTGCGTATAGCCTCCAAAGACCACCATGTAGTTGCCTGAAATTGTTGCTGTATGGAATGCTCTTTCTCTGGGTATATTTGTGTCCCTTAAAGCGGTTCGAGGATATAAAATCTCCGTCCAGTGCATTTGGTCTAGTTGAAAAGCGTAAATCCGATCGGAAAGCTTTGAAAAGCGGGCCAAACTTGTCATGATTCCTCCAAAAACGATTAGTGAATTGGTAGCTTTGTAATAGACCGTTGAATGCGCTGCCAAACGAACGTCCAATGTCTTTCCTCCTCTCGGTTGAACCAGCTCCCATTGCGAGTCCTCGGAAAGAGGAAGGGGAATACGATACACGCTGGATGAGAACTCACCTGTCTCTAGGCTACCACCGAATATATAGAGATAAGCTCCAGCTGTGTTTAGTGTATGCCTGGCCAGAGCCGGAGGTTTCACCTCAGACCTAATGGCCATCTGCTTCCACTTGCCACCGCTTTCCGTGTTGTTGTACTGCCACAGATCACTGTAGAAACTTCCATTCGCGTGCTTGCCACCATAGATAACAAAGCCGCCGGGCACACGATCTGCCGCATGGCCGTATCGTCCATGAGGCTTGTGATCTGTAACCTCTTCTAGTATATCCTCCAGATACTCGTTTAACTCTTCATCTGTGGAGTTGGCATTCACAATGGTAAGAGGCAAGGAGGAGCGAGTGCGACGCTGGTGCAGATTGGATTCCGCCAGGGTGTACAGAATGTTTCGGAAAAAGCTTACATCGCTGTTGAGGCCCCAGAGCTTAGCCTCGTCTTCGTTCTTGTGCTGAAGTACTGCCTTAAGCAACGTATGATCAATTTTTTGCGGATGATAGAAATGACGACGACTCTGCAGCGCAATGCCCCATTCATCCTCCCACTGGCTGGTGCTGAAGCGATAAATCTGTAACAAAATCATCCATATTAGCATAACTCAAGTGCATTTTGTCAAAAATCCAATTTCTGTGCAGTGTTGAATCAAATATTAAAACAAAAACCCATGAAATATATAATGTATTAAAATTACCTGCAGCGTGCTAATCACATTGTTCAGGTCATAGCCGCCAAACACATAAAGAGCATCCTCATCCTCAATGTAAACTGCGGTGTGGGCAGCACGGGGCGTCATGCCTTCGGCGTCGGTGGCCAGCCAGCGCCAACTGCTTCCCGCTGGATGATCGCTAAGATCGCAAAGCCGGCCACTGAAACCGCGCGAGCAGTGGCAGATGCTCTTTTGACAGCGTCCACGTCCTTGGCTTTCACCACATCGCTGCGGACAGGCCTCGTCCTCGCAATCAGGACCCACCCACTCGCCGTGGCAAACGCACTGGTGACCCACGCACTTTCCATGATTGTGGCAGTTGTTCAGACAATTTGTTATGTAGTAGGAAGCTCGAAAGCCATCCAGCACGTAGTTTGTGTCACTGTACATCAAGATGAGCATCTGAGGAAAATATAAACCATGAGGATCGAAAAGGAATGTTTCGAGAAAAAGTGTTTGGCATAGTTCCATTTTATCTATAAATGTCCTGATTTATGTTCAAGAGTTGCTTTTGAAGTCAAATGGATCTCCTAATAATCCTAATCACTAGGCCATTTAGTACCCAAAACTCATTTTTAATTTTTTGATATGGTTACATTAGACTGGATTTTGAAAGGATCTAAACGGGAAACTATACTCACGCTTCCGCTGCGGGCCACCAGGCGCTGGGGCTGCGTCCGTCCGCTGAAGCTGCCCAACAGGGTCGAGTTAAAGGAGTCCCCGTCGTAGACGTAGATGTAGTCGTAGGAGCACTCGGTGCCCATACTATGGAAGGTCAGCGTGATAAACTGACTGTCATTGCGTGCCTTAATGAGCCACTCGCAATGCGAATCCTGTGTATAATTGAAGCCGGAGGGTCCGTCGGAGATCTCACCGTAGGGCTCCGTGAACACCTTCCGGCTGCGATCGCACGGCACCGACGGCGTTGGATGTGCCTGCTCCGATCGCAGTACAAGCGTCCAGAATGTCAAGGTTGCCAGCAACGCGTACATTTTCTGCATTTTAATAGCTCACTTTTTATGCAAATTTTTGGCATCTATCACTGGGGGCCGTTTTGGCTATTCAGATTAGCACCAGCCAGAGTCCGCTGGCGTGTGCCATTGCTCGCGACTAGCCGCTGGGCCCGGGCCACCAGCGAGACCGTTTTGTCTACTGGATATTCGTTATATTTCCAATTATTTTTGCAAGAAAATGGTTGAAAATATTTCGATGCAGTGCGATATTTATCGGAACTTCCGCACTATAAAAACAATCCGACGACTGTCATCGATATCAGGAGCTATTATTTCGAGGACTATTGCTGGAAACATCTGATTTGCAAAAGGTGGCAACGCCACTTTCACTTTTTGGTATTTTTTAAATTAGATGAAATCAATTCGGGCAGCACACCAATAAGAATTAAACCAACTAGACTGAAAACCGAATACTGATTCCAGCAAGAGAATTGACTCTGTGCACGTAAAAAATTAATAAAAATTAATTTAAGTAGTTTCTAATTTGAATATACAGAAAAAACAATGGTAATGATTCAATAATAAATTTATAACTTATAGAATAGAACAATTTCACCTAGGACATGTAAATTTGGATGCCACGGTAACGGCATACATATGTGGAAGAGATTAAAATTGGACGACTATATGTCAAAAACAAAAGCGCGCCATCTCGGTTGAGATGGCACTGAGCTGTCAAACCATAACTAGGACTATCGTTAGTTATATAGAAGTTATTAAACATCGTGTTCTTGTTGTGACTATCGATTATTAGGGCAATATGGTTTAGTTTCAAGCTTATCGATACTCGAGCAAACATCCTTGATTAATATATTTATTAATTTTTTTTTTATTTTTTATTTTTAGTGTTAAATTTATAAATTGCGCGTTATAAGCAAAATTGGAGGAATTGAATCGGATACAACCTAGAGGAAAATTCATAATTTATTTTGGTTGCACCCTAGAATTTTAATAGCTATGTCTTCCTCAGAGTGGAGTCGTATTCAATTGGATAGAGATCTTTTCGAATTCTAATTCTGGGTGGAAAATAATTATACAACCGACTAATCTAATTTTCTCATTCATTATTAATAACTTCATGTCTAAGAATACCAAAACAGAATATTTAGGAAGATTAAAATTCAACCATAGTGTAAAAGGGGCTTTACTATCGATCGTTCAGTTTCTCAAACTCACGATATTGAAGAAGTTCGATATATCGATAGTTCTACATATGGTTTGACAGCACTGTTCCACCTCTAGATAAGTTCCTTCTTTTTTCGCTTTCCTGAAATCAAGATGGTAAGCGTTCGTGTTGTTCTTTGAAATCGGCTAGCATCCACGTTAGAAATGGCTGAAATCGAGCGGGGTCACTACGAAAGCGCGAATCGAAGCACGGCTGGCTCAAGGAGCGGAATATTAATAGCCGCGCCGAGCTCCAAGTGGGTTGCTGTTCGGCTGGAAGAAATCTGTATTGCACTGGGTGATTTTCTTTATTAAATTGTTTTCCTTCTTCCTCCCACAGGTGAACGTACCCAAGCAACGCCGCACCTTCTGCAAGAAGTGCAAGGTCCACAAGCTGCACAAAGTGACGCAGTACAAGAAATCCAAGGAGCGTAAGGGTGCTCAGGGTAGGCGTCGTTACGACAGGAAGCAGCAGGGTTTCGGAGGTCAGACCAAGCCCATCTTCAGGAAGAAGGTAAGTTCCCCGTAGGGCTGGTAAACACCGGTAAACTTGCCACCAGACTGTCTTAGATCAGAGAATATGTGTCTAAAACAAAATTAAACGTCGGCCAAACAATTTTGTATTACAAAGCTGTTTAGTTCGCCTTGCTATGTAAAATCATCTCCACTTACCTTTGGTTGCATTCAAATCCTAGTAAACAGCGACCAGGATTGGCCTACTTCTAATAAGTTCCAATGATATAAAATCTTACCTAGAAAACACTAACAGTATTTCTAAAGATGTGACAGTCTTGGTAGGTTAAGTAAAATATCTTAAATGGCGCTTCGTAGAACTAAATCGCTGCGCTCGATGAGCATTATGCTTTTTGGTGGGAAAAAACTGTGCCAGATCAAAAGTGTTGTTGCAACGGTGCGGCCGAGAAGGCAACGTTGTGTGGCATCTACGCCCATATCGACTCACCTGCAACTTCAAACAACTAATTTAACCCACAACTAAATTGCTCTTGCTAATCGAAATTTTTATCCCATTACAGGCCAAGACCACCAAAAAGATTGTGCTGCGTATGGAATGCACTGAGTGCAAGTACCGCAAGCAGACTCCCCTGAAGCGTTGCAAGCACTTCGAGCTGGGCGGTGACAAGAAGCGCAAGGGACAGATGATCCAGTTCTAGGCTCCTTCTTTAAACCGATACATTTTGCTAACGAAGTGGTTTTAAGTTGTTTTTACGCTGCTTTATGGTGGCAAATAAAACAAAATAAACTTGTAGACGTAAGATTTACAAAATATTTAATTGAAAAGTGTAGCAACTAGTGCTATATCACAAGGTGGGTTTTTTCCTTTACAAGCAGCTCACTCACGTATTCCATCAGCCAAGATCAGATCGGGATTGCTGAAATAGAGAGTACGGTTGAGATAGAGACAAATGAGTTTAACCAATCAACTTACTCCAGAATACGAGGCTCTAGCCCCTCGGATTGCATTTTTTGCTTAACAGCCGGAGCGGGTACTCCCACGTGAACCATTTTGAAGAACTTTCTGTAGCGCGCATCCTCAGAAGCACGCACTCCAATGCATTCAGGAGGGTCTTCCGTATCAGATTGGATCTCTGTGGTGGGAAGTTCCGTGGCCGGTATTGAAGCGTTAGATTCGCTGGGTGCTGAGGTAGGCGCTGACACTTTCGGCTTATCATCTACCAAATGGGGCTCGGTGGGTATGGACGCCAGCTTGGCCTCTAGGATTAAAAGGGCGGCCTCCGTTTTTTGTAATTGCCGCTCCATCTGCACAAACTTGGTCTCACAGCCCAGAGCAAACTCATTTAGAAAGGTGCAAGTGCTGACGAGAAAGTGATTGACAAAGGCAAGGACGCGCTTATGATTCAACGGCGGAATCTAAAGAAACAACTTTGTAAAGGTGTCTGCTATCTTCTGCAATAATCCGCGTACCTGTGTTTTATCCACATCAGCTGTAATTGCTGAAGTTGCATCCATGATTTTGTTGTTTTCACCAGACTCTTTTTTAGCTCTTTATAGGGTTGCCAGCCTAATGCCAATATGGAATACAAAATGTTGGGCTGAACCTATAATTTGGTATTTTCCACCTAACTCAAAACAGTTCTATGAGCGCCCAATTTGAAAAAGAAATTAACCGCCGATTTGTTGTTTTACAATTGAAAATAATAAAACAACAGACACGAAGAAAAATAAATACTATTTTAAAAAGGACATGATGAACTGCCAGTACAGCCCAAGAGTTTAAATTGCGAAACAGTCTGCAGTTTTATGTGTAAATTTTAAAGAATATTTTTGGTTTCTGAATTGATTAAAAGCCATTCATTATTATGTTTTAAATATTTTATTTATTCATTTTATTATATCTTAACATGAAATGTGTGAATGGTATTATTTCGAGTATTATGTACTTCTTCATCAATTTATAAAAGTATCGTTCAGTTAATATGCATTCTTGCTTTTTATCTTTAAATATATATGTATGTATAAACTTATGTGCTGGGTGTTCCTTTAGGACCAGGGACCATTCCTATATGCTCAAATCTACAATGAACTTGTTTTTCGACTTATTTAAGTAATGCTTATCGTGCTCTCCTCGACTACACAGCTGCGGCTTAAGTATTAGTTCAATGCTAGATCGGATTCTCAATTTTGTATATTTGTTACAACTTTCAAGTTCGCGTCTTACATGCAGACAAATTACAATCTTTGTTTTTTTGCATAATATTGGAGAATTTCTCTTAGGATTCTCAATCTTCTTGTTAGAACGAAACGCATGCGTGCAGCTTGTGTTTAACGGCAATTTTACGGCAGTGGATTTGTAATGATTTTAAACAAAAATGCTATCGTGTTGTGCAGTGTAGTTCGGAAATTTGGGAAATCAAAATGCTGCCAGCAGCGAGAACTTTTCTAAAATGAAAAGGCAACAGCTTATTGGCTTCTTGGTGTTTCTGTTCTGTACTTTCAAAGTAAAAGTTCTTGATGTTTGCCACCGTTGCAAACGAGAGCCAGCTGGTCTACAACGTTCTCATCAATGAAAATGGTGTCTGGTTTTGGGGTAATCTTGGGGAATCGAAAGGCAAGTCACACGGCTTCTTTTTGTAAAACTTTATTTAAAATAAAAATACATGGTAATAAAAAATCAAAAATTTACAGTTAAAATTAAAAATCAATAGATTTATGTATATGTAAATGTATAAATCTGCTATATAACTGTGAGAGTGGGTGCTTGCTGGTCAACCACTTCTATTATTATTACCATTATCATCGGCTCATCGGTTTGGGATCACTTCTGAGGATCCAAAAGTCGTTTCGGGCTCTGTATTGTAATTATAACAACTAAGGCGTAAATTAAAATATTTAATTGCAATAATAGAGGATTTGCTTGGCTTACACAGATCGCAATCGTTTTTGATTTTGATTCATCGGTTTCGAATATCAAATTTTGGGTGTCGTAGAGGTGTGTATGTATGGAGAGTGTGTCGGTGAAAGGCTTCACGTAATAATAATAATTGGTAATACTAAAACTAATATTGAGTTGCTCGGCTTTCACGTTCAAGTCACATTCCTATATCTGATCATTCAACGTGGGTTTTTCTTGATTAAAATTACGAGTACGCATCCATGGTTAGCGAATCTAATTTATATTCAACTACGAAATCCATTGGATCAGCGATTGGCGCCAACATTTTGTTTCATTCGTTTAATACTACGCATAAATTAAATAAATAGCTTAGCATACGGTTTATAGCTTGCCTGCAATTATTATTTATAACTCATCTTCACATGGTCGTGGTTCTTTAAGCATTGCGTACTCCCTTGGTAATGACAATAGAAATTATAGAAGCATTCTGCACGTACTAATTATAAAGATTTTTTGTCTCACATCCAGTTTTGTGTGGCTGGTTTTCGTCTCGCTACTTGACATAAACAAACCCGCCTTCATCCTAGTCTCACCTCGACTGTCCTCTAATTAATGTTAATTTACAATTTTTTTTGACGCTTTTTCGCTAATATGGGGTCGGGTTATATGGTTGGTTATATGCATATGCCTTGCTTAGTCTACAGAATTTGATCGTCTACATCGTTACGTAAATGTTTCATCACACTTTCCTCCGCCTGCAGGACCCACTTATTTGCTCTGCAGGAGGAAGGAAACGCGTCGTGGCACTTGCACAGCGAGAGTGCCTATGAATATGTTGAGCCAGACGATCCATTTTCAAGTTATTCCATGGGCATAGAAATATATATATATATATATAATTGTTTTTATATATATGCGTGTTTGTTTTATGTATATAAAATGTACAGGAAGTCTAAGACTGATTTATAGGCAAACACGTTATCGAACAATCGCTGTGCAAGTGCTTTTAAAACTAGAACCGAAAAGAGGGTCGATCTTGAGTTGATCCCGATCAAAGGGGGATCCACAGCAAGGTCAAACTCTTTCATTGCTACAGTGTTATTTTTAACAAATACATAATGTTTATGTGTTGCACTTATTTGTGGTTATATGCTGTATTATGCATTGCTTTAGAATTACGTTCCTAGATTACGCGACTCTAGTCTGTTACTTGACTCTGTTGCTCTTCTCGAAATGCCGTTTCTCATTTTGAATTTTTTTTTGTTTACTTCAATAGCAATCGGTTTTTTTATGTTTGTGGCTTCTTCCCTCTCTTATAATCGTATGCATAATTGGTTGTTGTTCTCGGTTGAAGTATAATTAGTTTTAAGTGTATAGTATATTTATAATGTATGTATAATTATTTAACTCGAACGCAATCGCTTAGCTGTGAGCTGCTGGCTGTGGATTCTGCATCTGTAATCTGCACTCTGCACTCTGGATTCCGAATTCTGAATTCGTTCGATCCGACGCGGCCAGGTGGGTGGTGGTCTCTCTTAGACAAACACCTTGGCGAGGCCATCGGCCCCGGCACTAGCGATGTACGGTTTTGTGGCATGGAAGGCCACATCGAATATGCTCTCGTCGAACTTCTTACGATGCGCCGTGATTTCCTGCACGCACGTCTTATTGTCCAGGTTCCACAGCCGTATCGAGCAGTCATGCGAGCCGGACAGCAAATACAGACCGTGAGCATCGACGGCCAGCGAGGTGACCGGCTCTAAATGCGCCACCATCGAGTGTACCAGCGTGCCGGAGGTGTTGTCCCAGAATCGGATGTGTCGATCCTCGTGGGCGGTGATCGTGATGGGAAGCGTTGGGTGCGACACTACCTTGTTGATGAACTTCCCCGTGTTGCCAGACATCTCCTGTGCCGCCTCCAGCCGCACTACCTGTTTGCCAGTCTCGGTGTCGTAAACGATACAGTGGGCACTGTTGTAGGCCACCACGATGTGGTCTACCTCGTTGCGCACAAAGTCGACGGAGGAGGGCGCACCCTCTGCTTCCGAGGCGGAGTAGGTTCGCAGCAACGGCTCCTTATTGTAGGGCGACCACAGCTTAACCGTTCCGTCCGCCGAGCATGATACAATGTTGCTCTGCATGGTGGTAAGGCCCCACACGGCGTCCGTATGCCCCTCGAGCGTGCCGGAATGCACGTTTGGATCGTAGCAATCGTACGGATCAATATTTGGCGACGGCAACTGCCAGCACTCAATGTTACCGTCCAGGCCACCGGAGTAACACGTTTCGCCGTTGGATGACATGCCCAGACACAGAACAGGACCCGTGTGGGCCCGGAAAGTATATAGCGGCTCCACATCCAAGCTAGCAGACTTTTTAGCCTGCACTGTTTTTTGTAGATTCCATAGCTTTAATGTGTGATCTTCGGAGGCGGTAATCAGCACCGGCTCCTCGGGGTGAAAAATAAGTGAGCGCACTCCGTCGAAGTGTGAGCGAAGCGTGTACTTGGCGTTCCAGGTCTTGCGGTAACCAGCACCGCCAGCACTGCCGCCAGTTCCATCCTTAGAATTTGCATCGTAGGCTCCATCAGATTCGTTATTCACCGTCAGTTGGGCCAGCTCGCCCAGTCCCAAAGAGCCGTCAACCTCTGTGGGAAGATTAAGAGATGCTGTAAGTATTAATCATATCACATTATAGTTTTCAACGCCTCAAGGAGAATCTGACTAAATAACCACAGGGACTGCTTGTGTTGTATTAAAACAAATTATACTGATATTTTTATAACTATTTGTAGGATCAATTTGTTATTAATGCAGAGTGTATAAAAGGTTTATTTTTTAACTTTAAAGGAATAAGGGAAATATTACTAAAATTACTAAA
Organism: Drosophila eugracilis; assembly: GCF_018153835.1. Taxonomy (NCBI): domain Eukaryota; kingdom Metazoa; phylum Arthropoda; class Insecta; order Diptera; family Drosophilidae; genus Drosophila; species Drosophila eugracilis. The sequence continues at coordinate 822,080 of NW_024573245.1, forward strand.
ACATTTTTTTTATGAAAAATAGGGTTTCTGTGGTTTTCTATTTTTCTTATACTCCTTTGAGGGTTGAGTGGTTCATAGTTTTAGTCTAGGCGAAAGCATGTTAGATCTGTTGAAAAGCACCTTCGGTCATGAGATTCATATCGTTCAATAGCTGCTCTCCCACATCGGCCTCAAGATCTACGAGCGTAGAAGATAGAGTTGCCAAAGAAACAGAAGCAAAAACAAAAAGTGTAAGACAAGAAGCCAGCCATAAACTAGGAATGGATTTCTACATGGGTTAAACAGGAGCTGGGAACTAAATCGAAATGATTTCGTAATTATTTCTACGATTTGACAAACATAAATTCGATAATGCGAGGCGGGCCCATGCGGGAGTAGGGCTAAAAGTAGCAGGCTGCGGGCTAAGTGGGAAGTTATCAGGAACTAGACCTACCCTCGCTGAGCATATCCTTGCCAGATTTGGCACGCTTGGCCATCTTTACGTCCGTGTCGTCATTGTCGGTAGCCATCATATCTAGATCATCGGATATCTCGTCATCATCAGACATTTCGGTGGCGCCCAGGAATTCAAAGTTCGCCATAACAGCTGCCTCGGTATCCACAATTATTTCGTCGATCGATTGTTGCACTTTTTTAGCGGGAGTATGACGGCCTGATGTGAGCAAATTATTCAAATCTCCCAACAGGGGGTCGTAACACAATCACCTACCTTCCGTCTCCGAAGCACGCTTGTTGCTCTCGTTTCCATTGATGTTGGGACTCAGATTCTCGCCGCCGGTACCACCGCCAAGTCCACCACCCAGACCTCCACCGCTGCCGTCGTGTTCTGCATTGTTGTTCAGCCCGAGGATCGAACGCACACGATTCGAGCGCACGTCGATAATGTTGTCTGTGTAGCCAATCTCCGCCAGATACTGACGCAGCATCTGACGTCCCTGACGCCACGTAGTGTTCGAGACACTGCTGTAGGGCACCTCTGAATCAGTGGCCACCTCTCCGGCCAGTGCAGCGTCTTCGTTCGACGGCTTGAACTCATTCAGTTGTGGCGGATCTGTGCCGTATTTTAAGCGGTAGAACTTGGCCCGCTCTTGGCGCAACGCGTACTCCAGCATCTTGATGCGGCGCGTCAGGTCCGATTTAAGGCTTTCCAAGCACTTGCGCTCTCCAAGCAGCATTGCGATGCGAGCCTGTAAGACATAGAAAGGATTTCATTATTGGATGTTTCTCTTTTATTATTAAAAATTTGTATTAAAAGGGAAAGTTTTTAAATGCTAGTGACCAGAGTAAAATGATTCACCTAATGTGTGCAATAAATCCCAAGTGGAAACATTAAAACTATGAAATTATAGAAAATTAATTAATACTGCTAGTAAAAGCTTTCCCATGTGGCTTTGTCCCCCTTTTTTCTGCCGTTGCAATCCAATTGCGTTTGTTTGTTTGTTGTGAAGCATAATTGACGCTCCGCTGCGTCAAGCCAACGAAAAACAATTAAATTCAATTAATAGTAATACAAAAAAAAAAAAAAAACAAACAACTGGCACAATTAGCTGGAGGAACAGCTAGGGGTAAGTGGGGGAAGGGAATATCTAAGCTAGCTGTTGGTTCAATTAAACTAAATGCGTAAAAACTGCAATGTACCCAACTTTTTCCACTCCGCCCCTTCGTTCCACCCATTTCGTGTTCATTCAGCAAGCGTAGCAACAGCGTGCGGTTATGACTGCGCAATTCGCTGAGCATTTGGGAGGAAAATCAAGGAGGGTGGTAGGACGGGGTCGAGGGGCAGGCACTGCACCTGACATAGTTGCGGCGGTGCAAGGTGCGTAAAGGAATGAAACTTTTGCTTTTTGCTGCTTCCCCATTTGTTCCCATCCCCTCCTTTTCCCTGCCACAACTATGATGACGCCCCCTGCACAAAAAAAGCACAATCCACGGGGAAGTGGGCGGCACCCACGCTCCTACATTTAACGTCACTTTAATAGTTTTGTGTCTGTTTACTGATATACTAAGCAAATGCTAGATTTGTTTAAAAGTTTGTTTAGAAGTTATAATCACACTTCACACGAATGAGGTAATCGCAAAGACATTGATTTCTAGAGCAAAAAGTTTGGTCTCCCGTTTTCAATATTTGCAAAATGTTTTCTCTTCTTTGCTTAATATTCTCAAAAACTTCAACAAGAACGTTCCTATTATTATGGAAGTAAGTGTAGTTAACGAACGCATGTCTGTGGAATGAGGCGGGCACAGAACCAGAACTAGCAGCAATAACAATTTGCCCATGCTAATAGTAACGAAATGCTGGGAGAGAGACGAAAAGGGAGAAACAGCCTTTGTACGTCTGCTGCTGTTAATGAAAACATGTTGTGCATTTAAATTACCGCTCAATGGCATTTCGTTTGGCTCCTTAAGTTTGCTAATTAAAAGCAGCGCTAATATTGCGGATATTCGGAATAGATGGGCGATGGAGCCAAAAGGGCCAAGTTGGTAACAACACACGCCAACGCCTTTAAAGCAGGCTCTTCACAAATCGCTCCGCGACATGCAACTTATTTTTATTCGCCGTGTATCCGCAATTAGAAATTACGAATGCCATGACAAATGCACATTTGTAACTTAATTGCCCCAGAGAAGCTGAAGATTTTGATTTACACTTCTCAGAAACGCATGGTAACAAAAGGAGCCGGGATTTGGAATTATTCATTACATAATACGGCACGGGAAATGCCTATATCGTACACATGGGCGGTGTATAAATAGAATTATTAATATGACAAGTGCCAGCGTCTTTGGTTTCTCTAATCTGTAAATGCATTTGCACACAATTGCGATGGCGAAATGATTGAAAATATATTAGCAGGCAGCTGCCACGTCATTCTCGTTTACAGTGTTACATATTTAAAACAATTATTGGATCCTATCTTTTGATAAGAAGAATATTATAGAACTATTTGTATCTTTGAAGTGTAATATGTTTAAATGGGAGTTTATAATATAATTTATTATTGATTTATGAAGAAAAAGGAACCCCAGTTCATGTCCTATATCTTTGAAATTTCAAAATAAATTGAAATAATAATATAAAGCTATATTTGTTTAAGTCTTTAAATTATTAAGTATGATTGGTAGAGAAACCAGTACTACATTTTTGCCCATAATAAATAGGTTCTGATCACTGTGCTATTTAATTGCCTGACAAACGCGACAGCAGGAAAAGCCGGCCGAGTAGGAAGTGGAAGTGGATGCATTCATGGGAAGACCGGGGAAACTGTGATACAGAGAGACAAGGACGTTGCATTCGCAGCAGTCGACAGTGACACACAAAGCGATGTGCGGTGAGGATGGAAATATAAATAGATGATGGCAGGGAACAGATTCCACTGACTGGTGAAACAGACCCAGCTAAGATGGCGTCGCCACTGCCCACCCGAACCCGATTCATTTTTACCAAAATGCCAAACAAGGCGAACAGGTTCATAAATCGCTGCGACAAACGTGCGTCGTTGTTAACTCGTTCTTGTTTTTGCCATGCCATTTTCCACATGATGCAAAACAGGGAGAGAGATTTGAATGTCACGTTGCATTTAGACCGTAACGGAATGTTCATAGGAGGCGGAGAGGAGCTGCGTTATCGATACCGGTCGTTATCTGGCCCGGCTGACAGGTGAAAGCGATAGGGCGTGGGTCGACATTGACACTGACAATGAAGGCAGAAAGAATCCTCTTCGCTGATGAGATAAAATCATCCTCCCCACGGCTATACTTTTATCGTGGTTAATAGCGTTTTGGGGATTCGCTTACCGTCTGCGACAAACAGAGCATAAATTCGATTACGCCAATTGCTCAATTCGATTCGGTTGCATGCAGACAGCCAACCCTGGGGTACCTCCTTTTGCCGCTCCTCTTTGCTGTTTTCCTTGCATGTTCATGCATTAGCGCCTCGAAAAATCATTGAAATGGAAAGTGAGTTCCCGCTGTCGATAAACAAGGACCTTTTAACCCTCCACTTGCCTTGAACAACGTGCTTGCCAAATTGCTTTTGCTCTTTGGGTTTCGTTTGTAGTATTATTTTGGGATGTGTTTTTTGTTTTTTTGAGGATATGGCCAATTGGCCATTCCATATTCCTACTTCAAATAAAATCCCTAACAATTTATTTTAGTTTTTTACCATTAATCCTTGATGGAGGTCTATAATCTTACTTAATCAATATTGAATATACCAACATATACTATGGAATAACGAACCAAAATGTTCAACACGACTCACCTGCAATTCTGCCCTGTCCACGTCCCATTGTGATCGCTCTAGCTCGAAGCGCGACCACTCGTGTTGTATAAAGTGCAAGATGCCTGGTATTGTGTACTGGGGCGTGGTTGCCTGCTGGTTGTTTGGTCCTCCGCCGACCATCCCGTTGCCGCCGTCGTCACCGCCTACGTTGCCCATTCCGCCGCCGCCGACTAGGCCGCCCACATTGGCGTTCTGTCCACCAGCGTTCAAACCGCTGATGCTCAGACCGCCACTGCCGCCTCCGCCCAAACTGTTGGACAGGACGCCGCCGATCGAGGAGTTGGCGCCGCCCACTCCGCCGCCGCCAAGGACGCCGGCACCTGCCGCACCGCCTACCGGCTTGTTGTTGATGCCAGCGGTGGCTCCCGAGTTGGTGCCCATTGGTTCACGTCGCTCTCAGTGGATGTGCTGTCTGCCGGGTGTTATAGCCGCTCCTGATCCTGTTCCCGCTTCTCCTGATCCTTCTAATCTTCGCTAGCCAGCTGTCTGCCTTCAGGTGCCCAGTGCAAAGTCCTCTATTCGTGGCTCTCTCGAACTTGTTTGTTCGCTGGTCTTACGGATGGTCCTATTTCGTATTTTTTATTTTTGGTTTGGAAAAAAAGCAAAGTTCCGTACATGAGACAAATGAGGTCATTGAATTTTCCGAAAAAGGGAGCGAGCGGGAGGGGGAGCAGTCACAGGACTCTCGCTGGCTGTCTCCCTCTCGCTCGCACTCCGTTTATATTATGTACTACTACTACGCTCTCTCGCACCGGAACCGCCCCCACTACCGTCCCGCACTCATTCGCTCCCCCTCACTCTTGCTGCAACTCTCTTTACGACACACGCGACTCTTTACTCTCTTTTCCTCTCTAGTGTTGCCAACGCTGCTCGGTAAAAGCTAAATTACAGCAGAAAAAGCCGTGAAACAGCTGATGTAACGCTGGAGATTTAAGTTTAAATAATTTTTGAGTTTAGATAATTGTGCCTGGTGTTACGGTTATATTCCACACTTTTCAATAGCAAATATTGGTCGAACAAATTAAACTGGCAACACACACGCACTCACCCAATCGTAGGGAAATTTGAATGGCACACACATACACACGCACACGGCGGGGATTTCGGTGGGGTTCTTGTTTCTTTTTTGTAATTTCAAAACTTTTTTCTAATGCGTATTTTCTTTTCGCTTCCTGAAAAGCGCCTGCCAACGAACTCGATTAATAACTTTTTGCTCGTTTACTTAACAATTTTGTTTACTATTTACAGCTTTTTCCAAGGAAACGTTGTTGCTACCTTTTGCGCGATTGACCGTATTGTGTGAGAGGAGCAAACGAATTTTTAAGAGGAAGAATAAGAGAGCGCAAAGCTGGTAATTTGATTAGTCCATAATTTGGTGCATAATTGCGCCCGTTTGCAATTACTAATTAATTAAGGCGAAAAACGCTGGGATGCACACAAAAAGTCGATTCGATTCGGCCGCACATCAGAATGTTTGGCCTGGAACTCTGAAATAACACAGAGCTGCAGCGCCCGCACAGCATTCTTCTCGCTCGCACTCGCGCACCTGCCGGCCCGTCTAGCCGTTGAATATGACCGTCTCTCTCTGCGAGTCTATATACAAAGAAAAACACACACACTAGCACAATGGTACGCATACGCCAAAGCCGAGTTAATTTCACTTTGTTGAATTTGGCTTGCTTTGTTTTTGCATTTAATGCCCCGTCTTCGACATTTGCTCTTTATCCGCCGCTTACTTTGCGTTTTATTGCACCGCTTGGCTATATTTTGCAATTTTTCTCTTGATTTTCATTGGTATTCACGCGTAATGTAGTTCTTAGAGCTGGAACAAAAATCGATGCTTACTCGATACTATTAATGGTAACAAATATTTGGCAACATCGATGGTTTTACTGCAACTATCGATTATTTTATGTTTGCCGAGTGATTTATCGAATAATTAACGGCAAAAACCATTGAAGATCGGGATCATAATGGTCTTAAAATAAAAGCAAGTTAAAAATATTTTTCAAAACAATTTTATAGTTTTTTTATTTTCGATATATGGTTTTTATGATCTCAAACAGGGCTGGGGTTTGTGTATTTGATAACTATCGATAAGAAACAATAACAAATGAAGAGAATAGTTCGATAACCAATAAAAAAGAATGAAGAGTAGCGCGCAATTTTAAACAAAAGCGTCGCACATTTTTCTGCTATACATAAATTGAACTACCACAAACTGGACATTATCATTGCTTGGACGAAAAGAACTCTTGATGGCCTTCGTAGCGAATTAAAACCATAAGTATACATGAAACCAAAGGTTATTAATGTCAGAATTTGAAAAGCAGAATGCTATATCTTGATTAACAGATGCACAAAAAATTAGTTGAAGTTAGAACCGTAACTAGGGAGTTGTTTTTTTTACATAATATTAAGGGTGTTCTCTTTAAAAGGGAAAATAAATCGCATAATAGTGGTAGTTATCATCTAACTGGATTCCTTTACAAGAACTCCTCGCAGGCAGTTGTAGCAATCGGACGCTTGCTTGGTGTTTGCGTGGCAAACTCCATTTATCCAATCCTTGAACAGCTCCTCGTCCTTCTTCAGCACCAAGTACTGTCCCAAAACGTTGAAAGCCTAAAATGGTTTACAGAAATCAATTGTTTGGTGATGGGATGTACCCGCACCTTGTCAAATCCAGCTTCCGTCAAGCGTCTTCCAAGGGTTTCGCCGATTCCTGCCAGTTCCGTTACCGTCTTGTCTCCCATCGGTTCCGCCACAAAGTTCCTATATTTCTGGGAAGTGCTCGACATATTAAATTACTTTTTCTTGGCAAAAATATTTTTTCTTTAGATTTTTTAACTGCTACTTGAGAAAGCGGCGTTTTAATTGATGTGCTTTCAAAAATTTGAAATTTGTGTACGTGAAAACTCAATACAAATTCGACGATAAATGAAGATCAGCTCAAAGTTAGCGTTTTAACAAGACAATTAATCAGACTTCGTTAGAAATTCATGTTCAAGGTCTTATCCCTTAGTTTGCGCATTAAATTCGAATAATAGCGTTGATTAATGTAATAGTGTATGTACTTACATAATAAAAGCTACTGAATCACAAGGATTTTTTTTAAATATATGTCGTTATTTTTTTGATGTTAAATATTATTAATGATGTTAAATATTTTACAACCCAACAATTAACTTAAACTGCCATTTTGATCCTCCTTACCCAATAAAAACAAATTTATACCAACTGTACCGCTATAGAAATCGAAGGCCACCCTCAGGACTCCTTCCAGGACTGTACATTTATTCAGGTTAGACTTTAAATTATATCTTAACTACATACTAACAGCATTACGAACATGAATACATCAATTGCTTATCTAGGATGGCGCCACTTTGTTGGACTACGAATATAAATGAAATGCCTTTTCCTTTTGCAGATTCTTTTTGATCAATATACACAATTTCTCGAACTAGATTCCTTTACAAGAACTCCTCGCACCAGTCATTGAGGCAGTTGTAGCAATCGGACGCCTGCTTAGAGCTCGCGTGGCACACCTCCTTCATCCAGTCCTTGAACAGCTCCTCGTCTTTCTTCAGAACCAGATACTGCCCCAAAACGGTATAGGCCTGCGGTAAAACATTTAAAATGTACAGTGATTATTTGTATTTGGAATTGTTTATTTGGGCACATGGCGTCATCGTATTTATGCACGCACCTTGTCGAATCCAGCTTCCGTCAAGCGTCCGCCGAGGGTTTCACCTATTCCGGCCAACTCCGTCACCGCCTTGTCGCCCATTGGCTCAGCCACAAAGTTCCTGTATTTCTGTGAAGTGCCCGACATATCTGCTGTTTGTATTCTTTTTGCGCGTTGCGAAATTAAAGGTTGAAAATTTCAATGGCAAAATATTCGCGGCGTTTCTATTAATGACGCACAACCAATGTGACCGCAATGCATAAACGAATTATACCAAATCGGTACCAAACAAATCTCAAAATATACCAATTTTGATAAGAATTATACCAAATTATGTTTAACTTAGCAAATGTTTAAACCATTCGGCGAATCCATTGATACGTAGTATCAGTACCCAGTGGGTACGTACTAAAATTAAACAATAATGATAACTCAAGATATATCAAAATATTAAGATATATTTAATTTTGATGATATTTAAGAACTTACATTATGTAATAACATAATAACTGTTATAATGCTGTTCAAATTTTATTATACACTTAAACTGATGGATTGTATTTTACACGATATTTACATGTAAAAAAATAATTTATGTCATTTGTATATTTGTTATACAATTAAGATTAAGAATTGTTGTATTTGTTTTTAATAAGATTTTAACAAAAGTTATTTCATATTAAAACTGTATATAACCATGAGCATTTCATATTTTGGAATCTCGTATAACTACATTTATTTAAATGAATTTTACATGTCATATTGAATGTAAATCTGCTGTATAATACAATTTCGAATTTATCCAGTTTCAGTTTAAAATTTCAATTTAAGTAATATGTATGAATCTTAATATTTCTTCGAAATCTTAGTTTATATTTTATACCATTTATTGATGTAATGATATATTTTATAGGTATATAGTAGTAAAAATAAATTTTTCAATATGAAAACTATTCTAAATATATTTTAAAATATATAGATTGTTCCACTTTGCAATATTAGGGCAATGCACCTGAGATTAGTATGCATCGTAGAACTAGGCTTAACCCAATTTAACAGCGCCGCGCCTTGAACCTCCAACTGAGTCGAATGATAAGAACCTCCCTACCGAGGCTTCAACTGGTGGAGCAGTCCGTCCAAAACTCCAGTCTTGATTGACACCTGGCCCGGTTCTAGCTTATCAATGCCTAAGGGCTCATCCGCTATAAAATCCGCTTCTTTGAGCCCCGTGACACATTAAAGCCTCGTTTGCCGCGAAGATGTTGGCGCTTTGCTGGCTATGTGGCTTGGCCCTTAATTGGATGGGTGAGTTACGGGGAATCGGATATATGAGCATCTGGCTTTGTCTCCATCGACTTCTCCGCTGACCGAGATTCGTGCGTACACATCGCATTGATGCTGAGTAATTAAAGCGCTCCAGGCCAAGAATTAATTGCTGGGTCGGAACCGGTTTCGAGGATTACTAATGCGTCAGCCACCTTAATGAACATGGAGTTGGAAGCTGGGAGCTCCGATCTGGGGCCTTAGGTTATCATTGAAGTCCGGCGCCTGATCAGTTGAAGATCGACGTTTAGCTGGTCAAGATGTCCTCAAATGCGCTTGCCTGCATCTGCAATGTGATAAATCCCTGTCGCAATGAGGTCTCCAACACATTTGTGGTGATTCAGTGGCTCATCACCGGCTTTGCAGCCCTTGCCCAAGTGGTTCGACCCGTGCTCCTGCTCTGTAAAGAGAGTTTTAAAACCATAATAGTTACTTTATTAACGATATCCATCGCCTTCTCTTTTAGTTGGCATTCGTGGTGAGGTGGCACTAAACCAGGAGGACTACAACAAGACATGGATTTATATGCCCAATGGCCAGGGCAAGCCGGAGGTGGCCTATCTGGTGGAACCTCCACCCGAAAACCGCATTAATTTACCACAGCTTATTAAATTTGAACTATATGGAAGGTGAGTGAAAAATATTGAACTTTTTCAGTTTGAAATTGATTTCATCATTAAAAAAAGACATGGAAACATATCTTTCAATCTTTTTTTCCCTGAAAATTAACTTTAAATTTTCTTCCACCTGTTACAGTGACTCCAGTTCCAGTGCCGATTTCTGGATAGATGAAGACAACTTTGAGTTTCCACAACGACACAAGCGAGACACTTGGCAGGAGATGGCGGAAAAGTTCAATCCGGACTTGGACACAAAGATTCTTGTCCATGGCTGGAAGTCCAGCACTATGAGCAACTCCATCCAATCGATTCGAGGAGCCTATATCGAACGTGGTCAGGTGAATGTGTTCGCCATCAACTGGAAGGATCAGGCAGATAATATCTACTACCTGACCCCGGCTCGATATACGGTGCAAGTGGGTAGGGCGGTAGCCAAGTTAATAGATCTCCTGGTGGAGGAAAAGGATGCGGATCCGAATAGAATTCATCTAATTGGCCATTCGTTGGGTGCCCACATTATGGGTTATGCGGGGTCATATACAAAATACAGAGTTAACCGCATCACCGGCTTGGACCCAGCTCGTCCTGCCTTCGAGGACTGCATTGGTCCGGAGAATCACCTAGACGATACGGATGCCAACTTTGTGGATGTAATTCATAGTTGTGCAGGTTATCTGGGATTCCGCAAACCGATTGGTATGGTGGATTTCTATCCAAACGGCGGAGGACCACCGCAGCCTGGCTGCAAAGAGCTTTCCCAGATCTTCAGTAAGTTGGGAATGAATATATAAACACACATTACCCATAAGATTTATTTGAAATTTTCAGCTGGTTGCAGTCATGGACGCTCCTATGAATATTACGCCGAATCCATTAACTCCCCAAAAGGTTTCTATGGTATTCCATGCTCTGGATTGGACGAACTTAAGGGAAAGAACTGTACAGGCGGCAAAATTTTAATGGGTGATCCTGTTCCCCGAGAGGCGCGAGGCATATTCTTCGTAAAGACGGCTAACAAGCCAAGCTATGCCTTGGGCATCGATGATATATGGAGTAACTGACCGATCCATCTTTCATAAAATATTCACTATTAAATATTTCTTGTTAACATTATTGCAATATACCCTACATTAAATACATTATGCAAAGTGAGGTTAAAACAATCTATCACATGGGTTACTCTGTGGCCTCCAAAGGTCTGCAGCAGATCCTAGGAACGAGGAAAAATTTCATAGTTCACGTAGCCATCCACATCATCCAGCTCAGAGGAGGTGAACTTGGAAACCATTGTACCATGCCCCACATAGGGTGGCGTGTATTTGAATGTCACCTCGGCGGTGCCTCCCACTGGGGTATCGTCAATCTATAAGGAGCAGACACATTATGTTGGTCATTACTTGATCTTTAGCCTTAACATCCGAGTTTAGTCAACTCACCTTAATCTTTAGGGGCTTTTCAAGCCCCGGTCCTTCCACGATGAACACACCTTTGCGCAAGGCAATAGGCAGGGGATTCTCTAAACTCATAGTCACATCCATCTCCTTTTTGGCTACCACGCTAGCCTCTCCCATCTTGATCTTAATGGATGGCTTGTGTACTCGAAAATCGTCCTGGGCGTAGTATTCAAACTCAGTGTTCTTAACCTGAGCGGCTGCCGCAATCCGGAAGGTGGTCTTTGAAGACATCTTTTTGAAGTACTCCTTAAAGCTGATATCCATGCGAAGGTACTCACTACTTTTGGGCTGCAGTTCTAGTTCGAATGGCATGAACTTGACCCTCACTCCGTTTTTACCGGTGTAGGAGATGGAATCGCAATTCATTTGAACTTTGGCCAAGTGGGTGGTTGTCTCGCTTTTATTGGTAACCTTAAGCGCCACACTGAAGTTCTCCCCAATCATGATGTCATGACTGAGATTCATTTCAAATTCTATATCATTGAATTCGTCATTTAGATAATATCTGCTAAAGGCATGTCCAGCTTGCTTGAGAGCCTTGTACATAGCGCATCTTTCTTCTTTGGAACGCTCAGCGTGTTTGTAGGTATCTGTGATGTCTTCTCTTTTCCATTCCAGCACAGCTTTTGTGCTGATTTTTTGTCCAACGGACTCGATATCTCTTCTGAGGAGCTTTATGGGATGCTTGGGTCCATTAAAACGCCAATAGAGTATATCAGCATTCACCTCAGCAAAGACAAATCCAATATCGTAGGGGGTTTTAATCGAAGCACTTTTAACAGCCGAAACGGGTGCAGGACCTAGTCGATACATTTTATCGGAAGTCTCCTGAGGCGTGGCATCCACCACTTGCCAACCATCGAATGTTCCATGCTGACCCTCTCCCAAGTCCGGTCGTTGCATCCACAGTTCGTTCCACACATGAAAGTTCCATATGGAGTCCGTCGTCCTATCTGTTAATTTCTTGTTATCTGAATCCACGAAAACATCCACAGTCAAGGAGGTTTGGGTATCATGAGCAGCGGAGTAACAGGTGATTATCCTAGCTGGTATTCCCAGACTCCGGGCAATAGTTGCCAAAACACCGCCATAAACCCAACACTGAGCATACTTCACAGGCTTTTTCGTTTTGTAAAATTCCTGAATGATCTCAGTCGAACCCGTCCACTTGAAGGGTGCCACGCCACCCGGAGAAATCCTTGGACCAGTTTCCCGACCAAAATACCATCGTCATCGATTTCATTTACCAGTGCGGACAAGGCACGAGCCACTTTCACGGGATCTCCTCTGAAGGCAGGCAGTATCTTGCCCACCGTTCCCAGGATGTCTAAGCTGCACTCGAGTACATGGGGTTCAAATTGTCCGACTTTCCAAGCCGATTGGTGGAGGCTCTTGTAGGAACCGCTCCAAATGAGGGTGGTATCGTTCATCACGTACTCCTTGCGCTGGTCAAGATCCCCCAGATAGACTTGATCGTCTTGACACCAGGGATTAAAGAGTACATAGATAGGCAGTGGCAGGACATAGGTTCTCGATCCATTTCCCAACAGCTTGGTGTCAATCTCTAACGTCCACACCGTAACGGGACAGTTGGCTGGTGGTTTAATCAGCACAGTAAGCACTCGATCCTCGTTTGATTTGATCCCAGCACCCCATTCCAAAGGCTCTCCCAAATCATCGATGCCACCTTGCGGAACTAGTGCATTTAGAGTTCCGTTACCATGACTCGGTTTCGTGTCATCCGCCACGCTGAAGATAAAACTGATCCCATCCTTGCTGGGGCTGAAGTCTCTGTTGAAGTGTAGCTCTAGCCTGAAGGGCTCTCCTCTACGAACTATTAGGGCTTCCTTTTTAGTCGCCGCATTGAAGTAACTTGTGTGGTGATCAACATGGTTGTCATTCAGGCAGAGATCTACTTCCAGAACGGTCAGCACCTCTGAACTGGAGTCATCTTTTGAATTAAATAAGAAATGTAAATTATTATTTCTGTTGGTTTAAATTAAACTATTCAAAAAGATATTAGGTTTGGGACACAAATTTAAAACTTTAAACAAGTATAATAAAACTATTTAATCACAATTCTCAAGCCAATTATAATGAAATTTAAGTTGAGTCTAAGTTACAATCTCTCAAATAGGTTTGGAGAAGCATACCTTCAAGATTCGATGAAGGTCGAGTGCTGAGGAAAGGATTTTCACTTAATTTCATTCGATTTATTAAACACTTAAACAATTCTGCCATGATGGTTTTAAAACTGCGTATTAAATAATTGATGTTTTTTGAAGCGAACACCACAGAACTCTAAACACAACTAGCGTTTGGGGAAAATTTTGGTTCATTTATATTTAATATTTTTATCTAAACCTTGTAATGCGTAATTATTGATTAACTCAAATTAGTAATTTCTGAAATAAATGTGACAAGTTTGAATTCCCCAGAAAATTTTTAAAAATTTTTTGTTTGTTTGATAAAAAGTTTTCTTGCAAGGGGAAACTTTTGATGATATTTCAATTGAAAAATGTAATCATGTTTTTGAACATCTATGTTGTTCAGCAATGTTTTAGGCATCTGTTATTTTTATGTTATAGGCGAGTGCTCATTTGTTTTTGTAAATGCTCGCTGCATATAGGCGTGCTCGTCCATAAGCTTTGAGCGCTCGCGGCACTATTTAACTTACAATTTTTCGTTTTCCTCTTTCCTCCTCATTCCGTCGCCAACTGTAATACAATTTGCTTTTGTTTCTTCCTCGATCTTCCTCGAACTCCTTGCTAACCCACTAACAATTTTTCGTTTTCCTCTTTCCGCCTCATTCCGTCCTCAACTGAAATTCAATTTCTTTTTTTCTTTCTTTATTGCACTGAAATTCATTCCTTATAACTTCTGTTTGAGCTTTGGAGTTTATTTCGCAGTGGACCACCGACGTGAGTGTTAAAATGAGGGAATTTGTTAGGAAAAAAAAAGAGTTTTTCTTTTTCTCAGTGCACATCTTGAAACCAACACTAAAGCGTGTCACTAAATATGTGCACGCTTGCTTATATTTGTTTTACTAAATGCTCTGCCGTAAGAATAGTTTTAGCATCCCTGTTATAGGCGATAGGTATAACAAGAATTAATAGCAGGTTCGAGGTGAATCTTCTTTTGTTGTTCATTAAAATAGTAATTGTTTATATAAAAAATTAATTTGTATTAATCATATTATTTACAACACATCACTTAACCTACGAAATACAAATGGAAACCACTGCAACTTAAATTAGTTTAGGCTATGACATCAGTGCGTCTGCGGATGATGTTGCTCCGCCTGTGGCTTCCGTTGGGCTGCAACAGATCCTCCGGTCGGGGTTCAATTTCATAGTGCCTATAGCCGTCCACATCATCCAGTTCCTTGGAGGAGAACTTGGCCAGCATTGTGCCACGGCCCGCATAAGGCGGAGTGTATTTGAAGGTGGCAGCCGCAGTGCCGTTCACTGGAATTTCAGCGATCTGAAAAACGAAAAGAAAAAGGTTTTTATTAAGATTAAGATTTTCTTATGATTAAAGTAATTTCATTAAATAGTTAAACCGTTAATGATCTTCAAAGATCTTCCTTTACATCTATATCTGTGGAAACCTACCTTGAACTTTAGAGGCTGATCAATGCCCGGTCCCTCCACTGTAAAGATGCCCTTATGCAGAGGAATGGGAAGGGGATTCTCTAAGCGCAGGATCACATCCATCTCCTTCTGGGCCACAATGCTAGCCTCTCCAAACTGGAACTTAATGTCCGGCTTGCGCACCCGGAAATCATCTTGGGCATAGTAATCGTAGTCGGTGTCCTTAACCTTGGCGGCTGCGGATATCTGGAAGGCACCCTGCGAAGAGAGCTTGTCAAAGTACTCCTCGAAGATCACCTCCATGCGAACGTAGTCACTGCTCTTGGGCTGAAGTTCCAGTTCAAAGCCCAAGACCTTGACCTCCACTGCACCCACGCCGGTGTAGAGGACGGCATCGCAACTGATTTGACCTGTGGCCAAGTGGGTGTTTGTCTCGCTTTTATTGGTCACCTTCAGAACCACACTGAAGCTCTCCCCAATCTTGATGTCATCCTTTAGCTCCATATCGAATTCTATCTCGTTGAAGTTGTCGTTGAGGTAGTATCGGCTAAATGCTTGACGGGATTGCTTGAGAGCTTTGAGCATAGTGCTTCTTTCTTCCTCGGAACGTTCGGCATGTTTGTAGGTATCAGTGATGTCTTCTCTTTCCCATTTCAGCACCGCTTTAGTACTGATCAGATGTCCAATAGCCAGGGTATCCTTTCTGAGCAGCTTTAACGGCTGACTGGGTCCATTGTAGCGCCAATACAGCTTATCCGCATTCACCTCCGCGAAGACGAAGCCTCCATCGAAGGGTCTGAGGATTTCGCCGTGTTTTACAGCCGCAACAGAAGCTGGACCCACTCGATACATGTTATCGGAAGCCTCCTGTGGAGTGGCATCGACCACCTGCCATCCGTCGAAGGTGCCGTTCGGACCGACTCCCAGATCTGGTCGCTGCATCCAAAGCTCGTCCCATACATGGTAGTTCCAAATCGAATCGGTGGTCTCTGCGTCTAACTTCTTGTTATTC
Organism: Drosophila eugracilis; assembly: GCF_018153835.1. Classification (NCBI taxonomy): domain Eukaryota; kingdom Metazoa; phylum Arthropoda; class Insecta; order Diptera; family Drosophilidae; genus Drosophila; species Drosophila eugracilis. The sequence continues at coordinate 838,052 of NW_024573245.1, forward strand.
GAATCTATGAAAACATCAACGGTCAGGGAGGCCTGTGTATCATGAGCGGAGGAGTAACACGTGATGATCCTAGCCGGTATTCCCAGACTCCTGGCAATGGTTGCCAGAACGCCACTGAAGTTCCAGCACTGCGCATACTTCACTGTCTTTTGGGTTTTGTAGAATTGCTGAAGGATCTCCACAGAACCTGTCCACTTGGTGGGTGCCACGCCACCTGAGAAATCTTCCGACCAATTGCCCAGTAGGACACCGTCATCATCCACCGAGTTCACCAGAGCGGACAAGGCTCGAGCCACTCTCACGGGATCACCTCTGTAGGCTGGTGGAATCCTGCCCACAGTTCCTAGGACCTTCAGGCTGCACTCAAGAACATATCGTTCAAATTGTCCGATTTTCCAAACAGATGGACGCAGTCTGTTGTAGGATCCCCGCCAAATAAGGGTGGTGTCATGCATCACGTACTCCTTGCGCTGGTCACGATCCTCCAAATAGACTTGGTCATCCGGACACCAGGGATTGAAGAGCACATAGATGGGCAGGGGCAAGGGATAGCTCCTCGATCCATCTCCCGAGCAACTTTGTGTCAATGTCCAGTTTCCACTCCGTCACAGGACAGGTGGATGGAGGCTTGATCAGCACTGTGAGTGTTTGACCTTCATGCGATTCAATGCCAGCTCCCCACTCCAGAGTGTCTCCCAGATAATCGATGCCATCATGTGGCACCAAGGCATTCAGTGTTCCGTGTCCAGGACTGGGTTTGGTATCATCCGCCACCGTGAAAATGAAGCTAATGGCATCCTTGCTGGGGCTGTAGTCCCGATTAAAGTGGATCTTTAGCCTGAAGGGTTCTCCTCGCCGAACGATCAGTGCTTCCTTGGCAGCAGCCGCATAGAAGTGACTTGTATGGTGCTCGTCATGGTTATCCTCCAGACACAGATCGACTCTTAGTACACCTAGTATTGCTGAACTGGCGGCATCTGTAGATTAAAATAAATATTTTATTTAGTTGTGATTAAATAAAAAGTCTTAAAAGTCCTCGTCTTGATGTATCACTAAAATTTCTCAATTTCTTTTGAGACCTTAATTAGAAACTGGCAACTGAACATAACTTAACTTAACTTAATTAATAATCTTTATCACTGATTATCTAATTATCTTCTGCCTCTTAATAAATTCCCATCTAATATCCACTTCGTGAGTAATAATTAGTTTTTGTGCGCATCCCAAACTAAAATCTGTCAACAATTGGTTCTTAATTTCAAAAGCTATTTTTGCGTCTCTTTTTTTTCCATGTCTTTGGCAGAGGATGATATCATAAGGCAAATGTGCTGCCAGTTGTGTTCCCCAAAAGCTGCAGCATTAAATTGACTAATCGCCTTTGGCCATAAACATAACAAACTTATGAAATACTGGCCAGAAAATCAATGCCAAGCCAATTAATTTTCCTAGTGGACAATCAAAGTGACGCCAACGCTGAGAGCAGAAACAGCAAAAAAATTTAAATAAAATAACAAAAGAAAAAAATGTACAAAATAATCTGTCAGCAAATGTGCCAAAAATAAAAGACAAAAGTTAGAGGGAAAGTGTATATTCCTAGTTCGAATTTAAAGGAACGCTATTTCTTATCAAATAAGCAATGAAATTCAAATTAAAATTAAGCTTTTTCATACCAAGTTCGGGGAGTTCAATAATAAGACGCTTTATGATTAAATTCAATTAACTTAGGTTACTTAGGGTCCCATTGCTGAGCATAAAAATAGATTTCTTCGGTGCCTCTTTGAAAAGTTTTTATTTTCTACAATTAGTAATTGCTTTTTTAAGAGTAAGCACTTTCCATGATAAAGCCAATCAGGAATGTTCTATGATTTATAGGGGCATATTTTTCCACATGGCTGATCTGGTCATCGTTTCCGCATAGCTTTCATCTTTCAGCAAAAGCAAAAATAGAAAATCTTCTCAGTTAGAAAATTTTCAATTGCAATATGCATAAATAAATAGATCGATCAATTCAAATATTTAAGTATTGCAAAGGTTGGGTTTTCGTTTCTATGCTATGTGCTAGCAAATATTGCCAAACAACAAATAGCAAAACCACCCAAACGTGTCAAATAACCGACAACGCAAATTCCCAAAACGGAAATAGAAATAAGCAAAATAAAAATGAAGTCATACAGCAACAATAAATCTAAAATATTATAAAATTTCAATGATTATCGGCTATTGTTTCCACCAAACAAAATGTGACACAAATAGATTTTTATTACTGATTTGGTTTGTATATTTTTAAGAGTACTTTTTAAAAATCTGCAAACATCTCGAGTAAAAGTTCAAACAGTCTGAAGTCATCTAGTGTTAATACTAAACAAATTATAATTTAATTCAAAATAATTTGCATTAAGACTTGTGACAAGTTGTTTAGACACATTTTTTGTTTATTTTTGATTCACTTGTGTTTTCATTGGGGGAACCTTTTGAACCCGTCAGACAACCAGCTCAAGAATTTGAAATGAAAACAAAACGGCACAGAATGAAGTCATAGACCGAAAAAACACAAATTACCAAACCAATTAAAATCTCATTTTAGTTATTTACAAATATTTCTAGTAACTCTAAACTTTTAGATGATTGATATCCTAGAACTACCTTCAAGATCTGCAGATGGTCGTGTACTACGGAAAGGATTCACTCTACGCGGCTGAGAATTTGGCAGCCAGCGCTGCAGCCAACTGGGCGTATAATTTCGATACCAATAACTCATTTTAGCTTCCGGCTAATACGATTTGGTTACACAAAGATGCCCGCTGTAAGCCACAATTTATGTGTAACGGTTAGCACCGGTAATGGCCACAAAAGAAGAATGAAACTAACGGAAGCTGCGCTTTAGCGTATCTTTATTTATCGGATCCGCTCGAAGATCTTTCGATGTGAACACCGCGACGATTTGAACTTAACTGATCGCAAATTGCCAGGGCCCGATAGTTTGGCTCTCTCTTTTCGATTCTCTCGGACTCTCTCTTTCTCTGCTTTTCAGTTCTGGTGGGTTTATCATTAATTATGTACGGGAAGCTGAGCTGGGCTGGAGGGCAACTTGGCTAGACAAGATGTGGTTAAGAAGAAGCTCTTGGCGAGCGACTACGTCATCGTTCATTGGCAACATCTTGATCGGAATGGTCATTAAGTGAGCATCAAGTGCTCTTCCGAATGATTCTCTAAGAAACCCCCTTCATCAATTCGCATTGGCAATTTAAGGCTCACTCTTATTAATCATTTCATTGGCTGTTTATCATTAATTATTGTATAAATATTACATTTTTGGGTATAAAAACTGCTGTGTAAGCTCTCTGTCAGTCAGCAGGTGTTTCTTGCTTTTTGTTTATTTTAATTTAATTTTCAAAATTTGCAGGTATAAAATGAGCAATTCAAGTGGCAAACTACACTCTGTGGGCAGCACTACTATGAGTGTTTAACACCCACGGCAAACCAATTTGCATTCATAAAAGGCAATAACTATAGAACAAAATGCATAATTGTTCGAATCGGTGCCATACACTTCAAAGTAAATCAATTTTAAAGATCGGCGAGCGAAACGCAGAGATCAAATCTAATTGATACTATAAAACAAATTTAATTTGAAAAGAACATTGGGAATCAAAAGGAAAACAAAGAGGTCGAGGCTAAAAAGGTGACACTTTTTGGGTAGAATTTATTGCTAGATGATAGGATCTTCTGTTTTCTTTCAATAGATTCTTCGAAGATTCTTTTTTGAACAATTTTACTCTACAAAAATAATTTGTTTGAAATGGCATGTCCGTGGATCGTTAAAAGTAACAATGTTGCTGACACAATTATGCAATTTTATATTTTCAGAAACTAATTATTGTTTTCTCATTTGGGACAAAGGAAAATATAAAGACGAAGTACGAGAATTTTGGTAATGTCTATATAGAGTATTAACTTGATGTTTTATTTAACATAAAATCTCTAGGAAATACTAAGCAAAATGAATAATTAAAACCTCGTTACGGTATTCTAATTTGATATACCCATTTCGGGAGATATAAACTTGCCTGTTTCGTCGTTTTTTGGGGCACCTGCCAAAAAGTTGGCATTGACATTGCGCATACGCAGCTTAGTCTCCTCATTGCCTTTGCTTTTGCACCATTGCCAATCGTCGCAGTTTCTGCAACACGAATATTTCTGACCCATGTTTCAAGTCGAACTAGACTCAGGTATTATTATATGTTAAGTGCGGGCGTAGTCTGGCTTTATCTGTTGGGCAAACCGGTTCGCCTGTCAATGATGATAAGCCTAACTTTGTTGATTCTCTGATGAATTTTTAGGAGTGGTGTTTGAATTTCAATACACTGTTGTTTCACTAGAACCCAACGCTGGCACTGTCCCCAATTAACTGGCGTGACATTTTTGGGTTTACCAACTCGTGGAATGCAAAATCGAGACAATTTAAACTGTAACAGCTGGAAGAGGGATCACGTCATCGCCGACGACGGAGGTGAATCGAAGCCGACTAGAACGCTCCAACATTCGAATGATACTGATTAGGTTTGCTCTCTGATTCAAACGAACCGATACGGCATCTTCCCGCAGTGATCACATTTTACATACCATATGCCTCTAGTGACCCCAGTGTCATCTAGTCGACGGCCTCGGTTGTCCAAAAACCAGACATGCGTCTGTAAATTGATCAGCTTTAATGGCATCCAACTCAGAATGGTTTGTTGTGAATCATTATTGACTTTGATTGCCACTTGTTAAGGACTCTCTTGGGTAACTAATTGGTACAGGTATCGAAGGTGCTAAAGGGGAGTGCCTGGTATTAAATCTTTTTGATGTCTGTCAACGCGAAATGTTTATTGCGTAATGGTCAGTTCTTAGGAAAACTACACTGTTAGGAATACAAATATTTTTTATCTTTCCAAACCAGAAAATATTTTAATTTATATTCGTATAGAGACGTGCTTACGTTTATACTTAAATATCAAAATTTAAAAATATAAATGAATGCAGTTTTCGGAAGAGTTACAAAGCATTTTTGTCATCTTATATGAATAAACTTAGAATTATTTTTAATAAATAATATTCATGGCCCCAAATATTTTAAAAAGTTTATGTTAATTAGGTTCTGATTAAATTGTTTTTTTTTCGGACTTAAGTGTTTTTAAAAGTGTAAGTTCTTATAAGATTTTTTGAGTAATGCTCAGTTATTTGGAAAAAACGCATTACTAATAACTAAGAACATTTGTTGTCGTAATAAATTTAAAAATACTACTATTTTGAGTAATGATCCGTTTTGTCATGTTTTAATGGTATTCATAAAACAATATTCATTGACGAATGTCATTGAAAAACCACAAATTGTGTACTTTCCGTTTGCCTGTGATTCATCATTTAATTATTTTACTTTCTTTAGATTTTATTAGCTAAGCCCCCTTTTTTTAGATCATATTTAAAAACCAAAACATTTTAGAACGTAAACAAAGTTTCATCAGCTGTTTTCCGATCTTTCGATATATACGCAGAAATGAGTAGAAATGCTATCGAAAGTTTATTCAGGCTGGCTAGCTCAGAAGGTGGTTAAGCAAGAGCATAGAAATATTTGTGACGTCAGAGTATTAAGAAAAATAAGAGAGCGCGTTAACCAAATGAGATCAGTATAACTTCTCATTGAAGATTGTTGCACGTATAAAGAACATCTGCTCCGCACACTATCATTTTTCACAGTCTGAACAAACAATTAATAATAATGGGTTTTAATTCAGTAGAAATAGCTCGCGATCAGTGGCCAGATTTAAGAGACTTATATGCCAGTGATAGAACAAACCTCACCGGTTTCGATCTAATTGAATACTTTGTAAACTACAAGCCCTCATCTAGTGTAGAGTCTATAAAGATATATACAACCGATAAGGATTGGATTACACATGACAGCTATATTCTAATCGTAAATATGGTATTACTAACATAACTTTGTAAATATATATAAGATCTGTTTTCCAGCGTAACTTTGGTAGCAAGGCGAATGTTTTCTTTGATACCATTAAGGGCTCCTTAGAAGATCTAACCTCTTTGTTGTGTTCATTGAATCTGAAAGTTGTCCATTTAATCTGTGGCTATGGGGAACGTTTAAAGCCAGTTGTTGAGAAATATTGGTTAAATTTGGGTCAAAAATTGTGCAAGCTAGAACATTTAGGCACTATTGTTTATCATCTGCCAAGCTCGGAAATCTCACGTTTGGAACCAAGGCAAGATGAATAAATATTCTACAAAACAAAGTTAATTTCATGAGACTTCCTTTTAGTTTGAATCCCTCAGCTAACGTTCATTATCTCAGTTCGAAATATGCTGACTTGGTTGATAAACACTCGGCTTATCGCTCTGCAGATTCCGTAACCTTAATTAAAGGCTTAATGGAAAACAATTTAGCTGCTGGAGTTTTTGATGAACAAGGAGAGCCCTATAGCCTGGTGCCTGAGGTAATATAAAAGGATCTGACTTTCCCAATTTCTTTTACAGCATCTTGTATTTGCTTTTTAGATCTCCTCATGGTAGCTTGTGCAACTTGCATGTTTTGCCCTCACATCGTCGAAAAGGACTTGGGTCTTTGGCAGTACGGTTCATGGCTCATAATATTAGTTCCTCGGGCTCAGAAGTCCTGGCCACAGTTGTCTTCGAAAACGAGAATTCCCAAAAAATGTTTGAGAAATTAGGATTTACTCCTATTAATAAAGTCTACTGGGCAGTAATGCCTTCTGTTTTATAAATAATTAAAAAACTCTTTTGGTTTTATAAAACATCATGAAAATAGGTGGATTAGAACATTAATCATGAAATCAAGAGGTTTCTCATGTCCGCTTTTTTTTCATCAATTTTTTTGTAATAATATACAGTTAATATGTGTTTCCTTATATCGCTCTCTTAAATATTTATTCTCTTAAACTCAGAGTACATAAATTGAGTTATACTCATTATTTAATTATTAAAAGGGTATAATGAGTTCGATGAAAAGTAAGTTAAGGGAAATCTTCCAACCCAATAAAATAATCATATTTATTTTCGATCCGTCATTTTTTCCAGCTAGAAAGATGGGATCAGGGATGCCCCTTACAACACATCGCTAAAATCTGTGTCTCCCACATTAATTATGAAAGGTTTTAAGATGGGAAATATATGTCGCTATTAAAGAAAAACTCAATCAAAACAGAGTAAAGGGTATTTTAAATTCGAATCACTCAACATTTGAGTTCATCTTGCCTCTCTTGGAATGTTATGGTTTAAATATTAGTCTTCAATCGGCTTTCGCTGGAAGAGGTTGTCGCCATGCCGGAGGAGGATTCTTTGGTTGAGATTCCCCGCAGCGATTGGGCTGAGCTGCGAGATTTATATGTCCAGAGAGACACCGATCCCCAAGGCTATCCGTGCATAAATAATTTCATTCAATGGGTCGAGAAAGACCCTGAACTTAAAGTGAAATTCTTATCATTAAACGGTGATTGGCAGAGTGATGGAACCTTTGTTTTAACTGTAAGTAGTGCGGGTAGTAAAGTAAACTGTTAATAATTTTGCTAAGCTTAGGTGGATTTGGGAACTGCTTACAAGCACCTTTACTTCAATACTCTTAGCGACAATTTAGATCGTGCGACCAAAGCTTTAGAATGCTTCAAATCCATTGAGAATGAATACGTATTTTTTGGTTTCTGTTCTCGATTAAAACCTGTCGTAGAACATATTACCAAGAAGTATTATACCACGAAAAAGATTAAAATAGTGGAAACCTTTTGGTATACTGTCAGCAAGGATCTTATAGATACTTTTACCACTGAGTGAGTATCTTTTTTCTGTTAATTATTTGTTATTTTATTGATTGATTTTAATGCAGGGTTCCTTCTGGCATAACTTTGTTGAACTTGGCCCTGGAAGATGCCGAAACCATCAATGAAATCTGGCCACATCGTGGTCCTAACTCGATTAAGTTCGTGAGAAGCTTGATAAAGTTTAATGTGAATTTGGGAGCCTACGATGACAATGGAAAATTGGTTGCCTGGTGTTTAAGGTAACTTTTCCATATACATTTTGTAAATGATCTGAACTTAAGTTTTTTCGTTACCTCTTAGATTGCCCATTGGGTCCCTGGGTCTGTTGCAAGTTTTGGAGTCACATAAACGTCTGGGCCTGGGCAGTTTATTGGTGAAATCCATGGCCAAGAAGATCTCCGCTTTGGGGGATCAAGTTACAGCCCCTGTGGTGAACAAAAACACAGCTTCGAAAAGCATGTTTGAAAAAATTGGTTTCCATAAAATCGACTCATCGTATTGGGTTGAGTAACAATATTAAACCAAAAATTGTGTAGAAGACATTAAAAGTGAAAATTAAAACACAAGTAAAATTATATTTAATAAACTCATTGAACATATTTAGTACATATATAACTGCTTACTGTTTTTTGTAAATATATATAAATATTTACATTTAAAATCTTTGGTTTAACAAAATGATTTAACAAAAACACTTCAACAACAATTATATTTAAATGGGCAAATGTTATTCAGACTGAGCTTAATTCAGGTTTTGTAGGTACAGAAACGAACAAATTTAATTTCAATGCTAATTAATAAGCAACAGATTATATTCAATCCAGTATTTAAAGCAATTGATTCCAATCAAACTTAGCTGAGACACACTTTTTTTATACCCGTTACTCGTAGAGTAAAAGATTCCTTGAAAAGTATGTAACAGATAGAAGGAAGCGTTTGCGACCCTATAAAGTATATATATTCTTGATCAGGATCAATAGCGAAGTCGATTGAGCCATGTCCGTCTGTCCGTCCGTCCGTCCGTCCGTATGAACGCTGAGATCTCAGAAACTATAACAGATACAAAGTTGAGATTAACCATGAAGATTCTTGAGGTCCCGGGACAGCGCAAGTTTATTACAGCATCCTGCCACGCCCACTATAACGCCCACAAATAGCAAAAAACTAAAATTGCTGAAATCTAGAAAGTTGAAATTCAGAAAGTATAATCTTCAGATGCCAGCGCATCTTATAGTGGTTCTACTATCCAGACACACCCACCCATACGCCCACAAGGCTCACAAGATTGTTTTCGTATTTTCTAGAAAAGCTGATATCTCGGTAACTATAAGAGATAGAAAGTTCGCATTAAGCATGTAGGTTTTAATGATGCTCCCAATTATTTCGCTATTTATAAAGAAATTAAGGTTATAAGGCCTCACAGGGGCAGTGACGTCACTATAGGCATACTCAACAAACTTCCTCTGACAATAGGTGGCGCCTTGTAAATTTCTACTAGCAAAATAATATTTTAAAATTTTGTAAAACAGTAACGGGTATCTTATAGTCGTACCCTTAGCCTGGTGCCTGAGGTAATATAAAAGGATCTGACTTTCCCAATTTCTTTTACAGCATCTTGTATTTGCTTTTAGATCTCCTCATGGTAGCTTGTGCAACTTGCATGTTTTGCCCTCACATCGTCGAAAAGGACTTGGGTCTTTGGCAGTACGGTTCATGGCTCATGAAATTAGTTCCTCGGGCTCAGAAGTTCTGGCCACAGTTGTCTTCGAAAATGAGAAGTCCCAAAAAATGTTTGAGAAATTAGGATTTACTCCTATTAATAAAGTCTACTGGGCAGTAATGCCTTCTGTTTTATAAAAAAATAAAAAAATTTTTTGGTTTTATAAAATATCATGAAAATAGGTGGATTAGAACATTAATCAAGAAATCAAGAGGTTTCTCATGTCCGCTTTTTTTCATCAACTTTTCTTGTAATAATATACAGTTAATATGTGTTTCCTTATCTCGCTCTCTTAAATATTTATTCTCTCAAACTCAGAGTACATATACTCATTATTTAATTATTAAAAGGGTATATTGGGTTCGATGAAAAGTAAGTTAAGGGAAATCTGTAAGGGAAATCATCCAACCCAATAAAATAATCGTATATATTTTCCGTCCATTTCTTCAGCTAGAAAGATGGGATTAGGAATGCCCCTTACAACACATCGCTAAAATCTGTGTCACCCACATTAATTATGAAAGGTTTTAAGGAATAGAAACAAAGATTACATTGTGCAATGACATCACCGCGAGTAGAGGTGTGAAATATATTTCGCTATTAAAGAAAAACTCAATCAAAACAGAGTGAAGGGTATTTTAAATTCGAATCACTCAACATTTGAGTTCATCTTGCCTCTCTTGACATGTTATGGTTTAAATATTAGTTTTCAATCGGCTTTCGCTGGAAGAGGTTGTCGCCATGCCGGAGGAGGATTCTTTGGTTGAGATTCCCCGCAGCGATTGGGCTGAGCTGCGAGATTTATATGTCCAGAGAGACACCGATCCCCAAGGCTATTCGTGCATAAATAATTTCATTCAGTGGGTCGAGAAAGACCCTGAACTTAAAGTACAATTCCTATCATTAAACGGTGATTGGCAGAGTGATGGAACCTTTGTTTTAACTGTAAGTAATGCGGGTAGTAAAGTTAACTGTTAATAATTTTGCTAAGCTTAGGTGGATTTGGGAACTGCTTACAAGCACCTTTACTTCAATACTCTTAACAACAATTTAGATCGTGCGACCAAAGCTTTAGACTGCTTGAAATCCATTGAGAATGAATACGTATTTTATGGTTTCTGTTCTCGATTGAAACCTGTTGTAGAACATATTACCAAGAAGTATTATACCACGAAAGAGATTAAAATAGTGGAGGCCTTTTGGTATACTGTCAGCAAAGATCTTATAGATACTTTTACCACTGAGTGAGTATCTTTTTTCTGTTAATTATTTGTTATTTTATTGATTGATTTTAATGCAGGGTTCCTTCTGGCATAACTTTGTTGAACTTGGCCCTGGAAGATGCCGAAACCATCAATGAAATCTGGCCACATCGTGGTCCTAACTCGATTAAGTTCGTGAGAAGCTTGATAAAGTTTAATGTGAATTTGGGAGCCTACGATGACAATGGAAAATTGGTTGCCTGGTGTTTAAGGTAACTTTTCCATATACATTTTGTAAATGATCTGAACTTAAGTTTTTTCGTTACCTCTTAGATTGCCCATTGGGTCCCTGGGTCTGTTGCAAGTTTTGGAGTCACATAAACGTCTGGGCCTGGGCAGTTTATTGGTGAAATCCATGGCCAAGAAGATCTCCGCTTTGGGGGATCAAGTTACAGCCCCTGTGGTGAACAAAAACACAGCTTCGAAAAGCATGTTTGAAAAAATTGGTTTCCATAAAATCGACTCATCGTATTGGGTTGAGTAACAATATTAAATCAAAAATTGTGTAGAAGACATTAAAAGTGAAAATTAAAACACAAGTAAAATAAACTTATTGAACATATTTAGTACATATACAACTGTTTTACTGTTTTTTGTAAATATATATAAATATTTACATTTAAAATCTTTGGTTTAACAAAATGATTTAACAAAAACACTTCAACAACAATTATATTTAAATGTGCAAATGTTATTCAGACTGAGCTTAATTCAGGTTTTGTAGGTACAGAAATGAACAAATTTAATTTCAATGCTAATTAATAAGCAACAGATTATATTCAAGCCAGTATTAAAAGCAATTGATTCCAATCAAACTTAGCTGAGACACATTTTTTTTTTAATATAGGTTGAATAATTTTAAATTTACGAGCAAAAGGCTCCTGTTGCCTTGCTCAACATCACCGCTATCTCTTCATTTTAAAGTACTTGGTAGCTCTTCATAAATAAGTAAAAAAATTTTAATTTAATTTGAAACGTACATATCTGAAAAATGAGACAGACTTTTGTCTACTTTTAAATTCATATTAGGCTGTCAAAAAAGTCTTTCGCTAGTTGGCGCTGAATGCGCGTAGTTCTTATTTTATTCGTCGTATCAGGTCATACTATACTTTTTTGAAATATATATATTATATATATATATATATAATATTTTTTTCAAAAATATTTTCTTTAAACATATTTATTTTATTCATTTTAGGATATACAAAACATTAAAGGCTATTAGCCTAACTTATCTTTTGGGCTATGCTTTTTAGGTTTCAATATTATTTCTCTGTATTTACTTTACAACTTTATTACGCTAACAGAAATATCCTTTTAGATCATATATTTCTATGACTCGTTAGGCAATAGTTATTAGTAGAACACAATAGGTTTCGTTGCTATTTTGTTATTATACATTACTCACATCTAGATTTGTCAGTTCAATTTATAAAGAATTTGACGCCCACAGTAGCGTGACAATTGTTCCCTAATTTATTAGCTGACCTGCCTTTTAAATAGAAACCTCCCACAAGGTTTGATTTTAATTTAGATGAATAATCATCCGATTTTTATAGTTTTCAAATTACGTAGAAATGGCTTTTAATGACCAATAATGAAATTTTTAATTGGTTTAAATGGTTTCAACAGGCCAATCAAACCCTTTTCGATATTAAGCAGTGTGATCTTCAAATATTAATGAAAATATTAATGATTTTATAAGGGGTTATCCACCTTTATTTTGTACTTCAACATTATAGTCACGCTCAATTTTATATATGTACATTTTTTCCGAATCGTGTGATTTAATCTTTCTTTGTTTTTAAGTTATCAAAGACTTTCGAAGCGTATTTCCGGATACATTTTCGACGATCCTTACTTTTTTTTGCAAAATATTTGTTTTTGAGAAATGGAAGTTTCAAGTTTTACATAAAACTTTCTTAGTGGTTTTTATATTATGAATTAATATTATCTTATAATACAAATATTCAGAAACCTTAAAAGTTTGTACTTATAGACAACTTGTTCATTAGAAGAATCTAATGTATAAAATATCTAAATCAAAAATTAAAAACATCTCAAATTACTTTAAATCTATTTGTTTATGTTTGACCTAATGGGTTTTTGCAACCGGCGTTTAGAAATATTCTAATGCATCGATCAAAGTTCAAATTAGTCACAATTCCCCAAGTAACTTATTATGCAAGTCAGGCTTATTTTTAAATTACTACGGGTAAGTGCGATGGTAAATTTGTTTCGTCATTTAAAACCCATTTGCATGCACATACATATGTGGTTCTTATGGACCAGAATCGTGCTCATCTTATCCTAGCTGAGGGAATTCCCACAGCTTTATCACAGTGTCAATGTGGGCAAACTTTCCAATGACAAAACCGAGAACACGCATCTAACTAAGCTAATAAATATTTAAAATATTTACTCACCTTAGGTGGGAGTGAGAAAAATATACAGTGGCTGTGAGAATTTTAATATGCACGTCACGGGTCACACACACACTGACGAACGCAGAGAGAGAGAGAGAGATCGATTGGATTTCCGCTATAGAGTTCGCAGAATATTGAAGGCGCGGGGCAGTACATCAATACAGAAAGTACCGATCATCGAAGATCAATAACAAGTGCAGATCCCATAGGGGGCGGCCATGTAAACAAACCTGGGGTATAACCAGTGACTAGTCAGCGAAAAGCTCTCCAAGATCAGCTGGGGATCAAGAGCGCCGGAGACCGGAGCTTGAAGGAGTGTGTTTGCTTGATAACGAGTTTTCGATTCCAGTTTTATAAAGATGCGCACTGAGCGCCATTAGCTCAGTCTGACTTTAACAACCCGCAGAACCACATCGCGTTTAGAACTAGAAAAAAAAATATTTTTATATATAATTACGCATATATATATACCTATTAAATACTATATATATAGTTCGTTGTGTGCGCTCTTTCGAGATTAAAACAAATTACAAAATGTGGCGCTCGCTTTTGGCTCTTTTTATGATCGGTGCGGTGTTCTGTGAGTCGGATCTTTGGCGGGATCACGTTAGGACTCCGGAAACGATGGCCTATATAAATTCCCTAAAGCAGCAAAGGGATCAGAAGAGGCAGCAAGAACAGCAGCAGCATCTGCCGCAGCAGCCACAGCCAGAGCAACCGCAATATATCCAAGCAATTCCACCTACGGCGCCCCTGCAATCACCCAGCCTTGTAAACGGATTTCCCGCCCAAAATGCTGGCAGTTCCGTGAAACAGCCGGTACCAGCTGCCTATTATCCCACCTACGTGGATCTTCCCACATCCGATAAGATTGCGGAAAGGGTACTAAACTTCGCTAACGTTTTGGGACAACAGTTGGGCTATGCCAAGACCGTGATCTTCTCCCCCTTGAGCATTGTCCACTCACTGGCATTGCTACTGCTAGGAGCCAAGGGTCGCAGCTATGAGGAGCTATCAAGTGTCTTTGATATATCGGATACATCCCGGCTCCACGAGCAGTTTGGTTTGATGCTGCAGGATCTGCAAAAACCCACAAGAGATAGTATATCCCCAGAGCGACCCTTGACCAATTGGAGAGCCAACAGTCAGATGAGATCTAATCGACGTGCCCAAAGACCGGGCGCCCACGAGGTGCACATGGCCAACGGACTGTTCACACAGACCGGCTACTCACTCAACCCCGACTACAGGTGAGCTTTTCTGCGGATAATTGTAAATTGTAAACTGAATCTAAAGTGAGCTCAGGTTGGGAAATGCCAGATGATTAGCAATCGCCTTGAGTGGTTACACGGTGAAAAAATCAAGGCTGTCGGGTTGATAAAGTCTCCATCCTTTCGAGCCTTGTTTGATATACAGAGAGCAAGGTGTTTTTAAGGTTGTGTTGAGGTAGAAATGATGTCATCTTTTTTAAGCAATATTAAAATTTGTTTAAGGTGGTGTTTTTGCAAGGCTTTGTTGGGAGTTTTGTCCCTTTAAAGTTTAAAGTTTAAACCCAAGGAGAGTCTCTTAATAAAAAGTTAAAGATGAAATGATAGTCAAATCGAGTTTAGTTTTTGTCAGATTTTTGATAAGCACTTAAATTGCAGTATACCAAATTATTTTTTTCCATGTAGGGAATAGCTGTTAAACATCGCAAACGTATAATTTCCTATTCTTAATGATATTTCTATAGCCAATCATTCATTGAGAAATATATAAGTACAACAAACTTGAGAATTTCCCACTGGGATCGTTTGTTTGAAAAATATTGAGAGATTATAAAAATATATGGTTGTAAAGGTTAAGAAGTTCAAAGCGAGGCGAATCAATCGGAACTGGAATGAAATGACAGATTTTTACTCAAGATAAGGCTTAAACGTATGAAAACTTCCGAATATGACAGTGAAAATGACTTAAGTTTCTTATCATATAATGCCATAGTGATTTAATAATAAAATACATAGATAAGGATTCAAGGATTTAATATTGCAATACTAAATAAAACAGTTGGAAATATTATTTAATTTAGGAAAGCTTTCGAAATTTGCCATTTACTCGCAATATACTTATCAAAAACTGCATAATTTGTAAACCAATATTGTTTTATTTCGCTCACTAAAGTTACTATTGAGTCCCAGTTAAAAATATTACAAATTCAACCCATCGTCCCCGCGTCCAATAATCTTGTCCCAGTTTATGCAACGTTGTTTGCATGCTTAATAGGTAACGTCTTATTGATTTATTACTCATGAGCTCTACTTTTTTTTTGCAATTACAGGCGAGTAGTCACCGAGGTCTACGGCTCTGATCTGGAGGTTCTGGATTTCGAGGGGAGTCCGGCTACTGCACGTTACAACATCAACTCCTGGGTGGCAAAGCACACGATGAACCACATCGAGAACATCATCTCCAGCGACATTCCCCAGAGTACCAGGATGATTTTGGCCAACGCTCTGTATTTCAAGGGCTTCTGGGAAACTGACTTCATAGAGTCTGCCACGCGGCCGGATAACTTTTATCCAAATGGAGAGGGAACCGAACCTGTAGTGAGGGTCCAAATGATGGCCACCGGAGGATCATATCCTTACTATGAAGATGCCCAGCTAGGCTGCAAGATCATTGGATTGCCTTACAGGGGAAACCTGAGCACCATGTACATCATTCAGCCCTTTAAGTCGTCGGTTAGTGAACTGATGGCACTGCAGAAGCGTTTGTCCGCGGATAAGGTGGAGGACATGATCAGCCGGATGTACAGGCGGGCAGCTCTAGTTGCCTTCCCAAAGATGCATCTCACCGAGTCGGTGAACCTTAAGACAGTCATGCAGAGAATGGGTCTGGGAGGCATCTTTAGCACCGTGCAGAATGATCTCTCACTGATCGCCACAAACGAAGCGACCAGAACGAATTCGCTGGGCGGAAACAGTCTGCAGAATTTGGAGGCCCAGCGAAGAGCTGGAACGGGAGGAGCACGCTCTGATTTGGTTGTGGATGATATTGTCCACAAAGTGGACTTCAACGTCAACGAGCAGGGAACAGAGGCGGCGGCGGCCTCAGTTACGTACCTCAAGAAATCTGGCCCAGATGTCGTCTTTCGAGGAGACACTCCATTCATGGTGCTCTTGCGCCACGATCCCACCAAACTGGTGCTATTCTACGGTCTTATAAACCAGCCCCCAGCGGCCGTCTAATCCCAAGGATTCTAGATTTTTAAGCCTTAGTACCTTAATTTGTTGACTTTTTAGTTAGGAAGCCAATATATATCATTTTAAATGATAAAAATAATAAATTAAACGATATTATAGTAAAACTTATTCAAATGGTGTCATTATATTGGTAAAAAGTTTAATAGTTCGAGTTGTGCTATCTGAAATCAATAAGATAAGGTTTTAAATATGAAATTAACCTGCAAATACTAACTAACTTAATTACTATTTTTACTAATAACAACTTACATGCCGAACTAAGCTCAAGTTAGACATCGTGTTGGGGCGTTTCTGTTTTTATGATCTATATGCATCTTTCAAGCTTTTACAAACCTGAATAAAATGAACAGTCAAATTTAAATACATATACTTATCTCCAAAGCTGCCTAAACTTGTAAGCCCTGTTAGTTTAAAGTAATAAAATTTTTCCAAAAACAAGTGTAATATAAATATATATTTGCGATTTTAAAGCTGCTGTCGACATAATATTTTATTATTCAAAGGCACGGCCAGTTTAAATTATTGCATAACGTCAAGTTGGAAGCGCTTAACCTTAAGGTGGGATGATATGTATTATCATTAATGTCTAAATATAATATTTTTATCATAAAAACATCAATCAAGGGAATTTAAATTCAAATATATAACGAACCAATGTTATATGCGCCTGTTAAC
The DNA here is from genome assembly GCF_018153835.1 of Drosophila eugracilis. Taxonomy (NCBI): domain Eukaryota; kingdom Metazoa; phylum Arthropoda; class Insecta; order Diptera; family Drosophilidae; genus Drosophila; species Drosophila eugracilis. The sequence goes on from NW_024573245.1 coordinate 855,206, forward strand.
CCACCGGTTATGTTATGTTGCGCGCGTAGCAGATCAGCTGTTTTCTTTGAACATTTTCCAACACAGCTTAGCCGGCGGCCTATCGTTAATCGACTTCAGAAGGAATTGGCTTGGACTCCAAGCCTTGGAGTTTGTTTTTATCTAAAAGTTGAATTTTCCAACCAAAGAAACCATTTAATAATATTAATTCCTAAACAAAATGATGTCCCTACCCGATACGGATAGTGAGGATGAACTGCCACCTGGCTGGGAAGAGCGAGCCACCGATGACGGAACTGTTTGCTATGTGAAGTGAGTAAAGTCAAAAGTCAATTGGAGTCGTAAAAGAAAGATAATAAAATTTAATTATACTATTAGCCAACAAGGTAAAACGTCACAATGGACACACCCGAGAACAGGTCGGTCCAAGCGAATTACTGGTGAGCTACCCTTGGGCTGGGAGAAGTACTACGATGAGCAGGGAAAGCGGTTTATGTTCCTCAACAAGGAGACGCAGCAACGGACCAATGTCGATCCTCGTTTGGCTTTTGCCGTGGAGGAGCCCACACAGAATGTGGCCCAGGTGCGCCAGCGATTTGACTCTTGCTCGACGGCTCTGCAGGTTCTCCATGGAAAGGATTTGCATGGACGCACTGCCTTGATTACGGGTGCCAATTGTGGGATTGGCTTTGAGACCGCACGATCGTTGGCTCAACACGGTTGTGAGATCATCTTTGCCTGCCGAAACAGGACTTCCACAGAGGCTGCTATCGAAAGGATTGCCCAGGAACGTCCAGCAGCCCGTGCCCGCTGTCGATTCGCCGCCCTAGACCTCAGTTCCTTGAGATCAGTTCAGCGATTTGTCAAGGAAATCAAGGAGACCGTTAGGTTAGCTATTAGTTATTATATAACCTCTAAAAAATAACCCACTAACTTCAATTCTTATATATTGCAGCCATATCGACTTCTTAATCCTGAACGCTGGCGTATTTGCACTGCCTCACACAAAGACCGAGGACGGTCTGGAAACCACATTCCAGGTCTCGCACCTGTCGCATTTCTACCTGACATTGCAACTGGAGGCACTGTTTGATTACAAAACACGGATTGTTGTGCTGTCATCCGAGTCGCACAGGTAAATTGCAATTTGATCATTTTCACACGTAATTTGATTGAGGGGATTAGTTATAGAATGTATGATATACGATCTTAGAACGTAGATGCGCTGTGTTTGTGTCCCTTTTGCTGGAGTACAGTATAAACTATTGTTAACATAATCAAAACTTAATGCACTTTTTCGGTTTGTTTATATAGGAATTTAAACAAGCACTGATTCCATGGCCTATGTCAACTTTGTTTGAATATACTATGGCCATGGTTTTAGTGGATTTTAAAAGGTTTTTAACATATTGGAAATGTTGGAACTTCAAGAAAATCGCAATTTTTTATAAATTTTGCATTTTGGAGTAAAATCCTTTGAGCTCTCGTTTTAAAGTTTCATCATTTTTTGTGCTGACAAGCATTTTTTGCTTAAATATATTTAAATATAAAAACAATTTAAATCAAAGGAAAATTTTTAATAACGTAAACGAATTTGGAACCTGTCATAATTAAAAAATATCTGAATCGTATTTACATTTCATTCAATTTATGAGACAGAATAAAGAAAACATTTTGCAATAATTGTGCCAATTAGATTACTTGTCATTGAAGTCTAATTTATTCTTATCAAAAGCCAAAAAGTGATTTATTTATAAACTAGAATGGCGTCTGTTATATTGTTGTTATTAATCTAACAATGTGTTATACATCAAGCTCTAATAATAATAAATCTTTTAATCTTTTACAATGGAAAGTATCTCTGTATTACAGCGAGGTCACTCCAAATCTTGTGTCTGGTATCAAAAAAAAAACCAAAATAGATTATAGTGGATATATTTTAGTCGACACCCCAAGGCTTAAATGTGTGTCTGGCATTCCAAGTGGTCTTCTTTTATTTTTGCAAGTTGATTGCACTTTTATGAATCCACACAGTGGACTTTGGACCGACCGGTTTCTTTTCGCACTTTGCGGCCAAAACTATTCATAGCCCAGGCCAGAAATAAGTGTACGAGTGTATTCCGCCTCAGTCATGCCGGCTAGTGTAGCCTTTTCCAAAATGTATTTCTGTTTGCCACACATCTCGGGTTGTTGTTTTATTTACAATAGATGTTTTTCGGCTTGGTTCGATTTCAAGGCAAAACGTAAATGAACTTAGCTTGGAAAATATTGTTTTTTTCCCAGCCCAAAGGCTTCGTTTACATTTTGTGCTGCGCAGTCTTAAACAAACAAAGAGTCGAAGAAAAATAATTACGACGCTGACGCAGCTGTGATTGTACTATCAAAACCATAACCACTACTCCGGCCCACCCGTTCCCCTCTTAGTGATTTGTACATAAAGGCAATATGATCAGCCTCACGTGCAGAAGTAAGCACAGTGGAAAGCAAAGCTCTCTAGGGATCTTAAAATATATATAAATGACATTTTAAAAACTCTGATCTTAAGTAAAATGTCCTTCCCACAAACCATTATCTGCTCCTAAAAATTCATTTAAATTACTTTTTATCGTTACAACTAGTTATCCTTTAGAGGAAAGTTTTTTAAGGACAAGTTTCTTTATTCTTGCTTCTTTACTGCAATTACTGCTAAAATATATAAAAATATCTAAAGCTATCAACTTCTGTTCCATATTTCCAACAAACAAAGAACCCTTCAAAGCTCTGTCACATGGAAATAATCACCCACAATTCCCCTAATCTGCGCTAACTCGCTTAATTAAATTGATTAATTTAGGGAAACGAATGACCCACTGTGCGAGCTGTCAAAAAAAAAGAAATAAATAAATCATTGGTAAACGAATCTCGTGAAGCGGCGGAAGAAGCACAGCACAAATTCAGTCTGAAGTGGTGGTACATACATGGTTGTTATTGGAGGTGGTTTTGTATCTGCTGCTGCGTTCGTTGCTTGGCTCACGTACAACATTTTTTGTTTCATGGAACCGGGTACATATCTTTCTCTCACTCGGGCGAACGTGCAACAAAAGTCTCGTGCGCCATTTGGAGTACTCGCAGATAGTCATGTATGCCACTACCACCAGCACCAAACAAGCGTTCAGATATGATGAATTACACTTGGCTCCTATTGGGGTCAATGCGAGCTATCAAAAGTCGGTGCTAACTGATAATCACTTTCAAACGGCACATAAACAAATAATGCTGTTTGTGCAAATTTTCATTTATTTTCACACCAGCCCGCCGAAGTTATTAATTTACTTAAATGTATTCAGAAATTATTTATTCTAAAAACCGATTCAACAAATAACAACAAGTTAAATGTCGTTTATATTTCTCAAAGTGTTCAAAACAATATTTACATAAATATCTAGTTGATTTATATTTTTGTTTTTGTAAGAAAGTTAGTGTTTATTTTTGATATTATTATCATTTAATAAGAAAAACATTTATATTAAAAAGAGTCATATCTTCTAGCTATCAAAATAAACTAACTTATACTATACAAACTTCATAACTGCCATTTAATAATGGCCAATCGAAGTAATAAAAAAAACTTGCTTGCTTGTATTTGCAATTTAAATTACTTTCATCAGCCATTTGTCAGTCTGTAGAAATAAATAATTTGTGTAAATATGCATATTAAAGCCAGTCCAGATAAAGAACACTTAATTGCTTAGCCAGTACCTACCACAACAAAACAAAAAACACCATCAACGGGTTAAGCTTATTGTATGGATGCCGACTGCGGCCCATACTTATAAATAAAACAGAATTTGCATACATTTTGCGACGTTATATTTACATCGCCCCCAAGCCGAGCGCTAAGATTCCATAAAATGAAAACAAATCCAAAGTCCAAAATGTGCGCAGCGGTGTTTGAGGATAGAAATGTTTTCTATGTTGCGGCTCTTAGTTCTCCGGAATATATGCGACTTGCTCATGCGCTACTCTGAAAGATGTTGGGGCTTCCCCCAGTGAAGTGTTTGAGAATAACTTGGGGTACTCTAGAAAGTTCAATATTCATTTCCGAATGTCCTTGTTCATTGTGTGGCTTTGTTTTCGCCAGCCACACACTTGTTGGCGCCATTGTCCATTGTCACTGTCACCAGCAGCTACATATTGTGTGCCCTGCACTCTGTTGATTCGGTTTATGCCCTCTGCATCTCGTTAATGAAGAGCGTTTAGAGCCGGCTATGCCATTGGCAAAGCCAATCAAGACTCGTTTTGCGATTGTCGGCCGGCGAGGGCAAAGTCCAGTGGGTTCAGCTGGACGAGGAATGTGTATGTGGGACTGGCTGGCTGACAAAGAAATGCGTCGTTAACAATCTATATACAACATATACTTCCTTGCAGATTTGCCAATCTCCCCGTAGAGAATCTGGCCGTGCATCATCTTTCCCCGCCCCCGGAGAAGTACTGGAGCATGATGGCCTACAACAATGCCAAGCTGTGCAATGTCTTGTTTGCCCAGGAACTCGCCCAGGTGAGTCATGACCAAATTAAGTTAAAATCGGGTCAATTAGATGCAATTTGTCAACCCTTTCTATCCAGCGCTGGAAGCAGCGAGGAATTTCTGTGTTCAGCCTGCATCCAGGCAATATGGTATCCACCGACCTGTCGCGAAACTATTGGTTCTATCGCCTGCTCTTTGCGATAGTGCGTCCCTTTACGAAGTCACTGGTAGGTTGGACGCGAATTTTTTATAAAGAAAAAGCTCTCACTACGTTTTATTTGTAATTCGATATTACAGCAACAGGCGGCTGCCACGAGTATCTACTGCGCCACAGCCAATGAGCTGACGGGCTTGTCTGGACTGTACTTCAACAACTGCTTCTTCTGCGAGCCCAGCAAATTGTCCAAGAGTGCTGCACTGCAGCAGCAACTTTGGCAACTCAGTGAGAACTTGATTTCTGAGCTCCTGGAAGAGGAACAGCATTAACTTTCCAATTGGTTAGATTTCAATATATTTATATATTCCGGGGAGATCAATTCTCTGAAAGTAACTGGGAAATTTATAAGCTTTTTAATTTTTAGTTGATAAATAAAAAGATGTTTAGATTTTAAATTAAATGAAAATGTTTTCAAATGTGATTGACAGAAATATAATGTTTTTATGAAAAATTTATCTTTTTATGTCCAAATATTAGTTTAATTTCATGAACTTTACTACTTCTACCATCAGCAATTTCAAAAAAACTCAACAAATTTAAATAGCTTTAAAAATATATTGTATTTTTTACTTTTTACACTAAACACGAGTATACATTTTTTAGTTTTGTTTTGATTGATCAAGTCTTAATTGTTAGCATTTAAATAACAGCCTAAGTACTAGCTAAGGAACTCTTTGGGGGACTAGAAATCGGAGACACGTCCTTTGCGCTCCCAATCGCCATATCGCGTGGGTTCCGGTCCAGCGGGTCCACCGATCTCGCCCGTATACGGATTGGTCTGGTTTGGCCAGGGCTTGAGGGGCTCCTTCTCCTGGTAGGGATGGCGTGAGAACTCGTCCAGTTTGCCCAGCGGCGTCTTGGCGCGCAGCTTCTTCTGGAAAGCCATAAGTTTCTCGGTACGGGTCTTGGGTTCCTTGATCTCCACAACCATGTCACCACCTCCGGCTGCTGCCCTCCAGGCTCCGCTCGTGGAAAGATAGCTCACTAAATTTAAAATAGATCGTTAGGATCAGCACTACTAAACAGTGACACTGGCTGAAGCACACACACACCTTGCTTGCCCACTTGGGGAAGGGCTCGCGCAGTTTGTCTGGCCATAGATTGCATTTTGTTAGGATTTTTTATATCAGTTATGCAAGATGCCGGTAATTCTTCGGGGCTTCCGTTTGTTTTTTGAAGTTATTCACTTGAAATGTTCACTTCCGTTTGGGAGTTATTGTCACTCGCTTGATTATGCGCGTCTGAATTAAAATCGGAGGCTGAGATTGGCTTTTATAGCCCGCGTCGCTGCCATTCGGTTTCTTTATTTATTTTTCCATATGGTAGATGGTACGTGAAAATGTACTAGATATAGCACGAAAACTGCTTATCTGAGACATAAGCCATGGAGGAATACTTTGATGAACATTTAGCTGTGACTGAAACCTCTAACAGTCTGGCAACGATCTGTGCTAATTTCTAACTGGCAACACTAGTATTCAAAATGCGAACGTTTCGCTTGTGAAATATTATTAAAACTTTGAGGATTGATTTTTGATTGTTTGTTGTTGTTGGTTGTTATTGGTTGTTGAAACAGTTAAAAAAGTAACTAAGCGAAAGTAAATAAAACTTAAGATATTGAGTGCTAGGAGTCTCCATATTATAAAAACATAAAATTCTAAAGAAAATCATTTTTATATTGTTTATTATTACATTTAAGAAAAACTATCTCATTCGAAGTTCGAACATTTTTTTTTAATTATATTATTTTCAAATTGTTTTGTTTTATTTATTTAATAAACTTTTTTCTTGTGGTTTCCAGTGATGATGCTTTGGTGTTATGATGCATCATTTTAATAAGTTATATTTTTTTTATACAACTTGGTTACGGCAACTTTTTTATTTTCAGACATAAGCTGAATAAGCTGTAATTCCAAAACGAATTTTAAACTTATCTCAAAAATCACAAAACCCACTTGTTGACTTTTCAGCAAAGAATCAGGGAAGGAATACGTTTTTAAACGGATTGAAACTCCGTTGACCGATTGTACTATAACGATAGGTTTTGTAACCATTCATTCATTCAACGTTCAATGACGTCTAATCAAATACTCAATGTATTCAAGACTGGCAAAATCTTTTTGATTAAAGGGATTAAAGGGAACTTATATATGACTATATAATCGATTGGCTGTCACTTTGATTTTCCCAATAGTAAGGTTTCCGTTGTGTTGTCATATATCAAGTTGATTAGAGGCATCGATTGGTTGAATCACAAATAAGCTCACCCTTTTCATATTTTAAACATCGAAGTGCACTGTTTAAGGTCGCCTGGGGGCTCATCTTATCGCCCTGAACCATCGCAATTGAGAGCAAGCGATTAGGAATTGGGGCCCGGACATTATCTTGGCTTATCAGTTTAAAACCAAGACCCTTCAGTCCATAAGGTAAGAAACCCAAAATTGAAAAACATTAATCGCAGGTTGAAGTTTACCTTTATATTGCTCATAATGCGAGTGCTCTCGGTTCAGGAAACTCCAATATTTTAAACACTCACAAGGTATCATTAAACTTGGAGCCATTGAACCGAAGAGTTGCATTTAATCTCTACGCGATTTACAAACTATAAACTGAAGTCTTCAGAGACACTGGGAGAAATTGTGTTTAATATTTGGAAGCTTTATTGATAAAATGGACTTTAAATGTATTTTATAACTTATATAATTTTATAACTTGTATAAGCTGGTGAAGATTGGAGACCAACTGCAATGCAATAGGATTTTGGAATGCCAACCTTTATATGTGATGTTTGGTTTCATAAACATTAAGCTGTGATTAAATTTCTTTCAGTGCTCCTTAATTAACATTTAGTAAAGTTCTGTATCATTTTATTCTGACAATTATGTTTATTTTCCCCGCCGTTCTATATAGCTGTCTTGTCGTATTGAAAATATTTTCCAACCGCCAGTTCAGTCGTTATCAAGTCGGCATTCGAAGTGGTCGAACCCCCAATACTAAGATACTGGAACATCGAATGGATTACGTCCACTGAACTATTCAGGACTCCAATTAAATTGAATAAAAATAGTTCTAGAGTTTCTTTAGAGACGATTCCAATGGGAATGTTTGCAACTTGAGTTGCATTATCAGAGGTGCCAGATAACCTCCACCCTGCTACGTGGACTTGGACTCGGATCACATCAGATCAGACATCATAAGGAAGTGGAAGAAATCAGACAATCTTCATATTTTTCAACTGTGCAGACGCAACAGCGAGCAAAGACCCCATTCGAGTGAGTTTCTAAAAAAATTAAAATAAAGCAAACAACTATTATTAGTTTATATTTTTAAGTTTAAGTTAAGAGAAGTGATAAGTTTGGGGCAATGCAGTAAATTTCTATAAAAACTCCTATTTGAGATGAGCTGACTAGCCTTTATAGACAAGGATCATAAAAATATCGTATTGAAAAATAGGTTAATTGCCCTTCTTTGGGCGAATACGTAAGATTGGCAAAAAGTGAAGTGAAGTAGCAACGTAAAATCCGTTCCGGAAATCAGATTAACTCCATTTTTACTAATTAAAATATTAAATACTGAGGTCTAAACAAGATTTTCTTTGTGTCAACATGTGAGCTACAGAATAATTGACTAGCTAATGTCCTAGTCCAAGAAGTTAGACTGGTAAATTAACGCAACACAGTATTTAAAGAGCTTAGCCAGCAATTACGAGTAGTTTAGCATGACACCGGTAATATTAAAAACGAGTTGAGCATGGCCAATTTATATGTTAACTAAGCTATAAAACTCTCTTTCTATTTTTAGGTCTAACACTGGAAATCATAACTATGATTGGAAAACAGCGCATTTTGCGGACAAGTGCGGCAGGTCTGCTTTTGGCCACTTTCAGTCTTTTCTCGGTGGTTTATATGGAACAGATTGAACGTTGGATGATCGAGTGGCTGATGGTTCTGAGGCCAGGAACTCTGATAACGAATCTTTGGCAATCGCCTTCCATGGATATAAACGTGGATCTGTATATTTTTAATTGGACAAACTCAGAGAACGTAAGCGATCCCACAGTGAAGCCGAGATTCGAGGAGCTTGGACCTTACCGCTTTACGGAACGGATGCAGAAGGTCAATGTGGAGTGGCACGATGAGAACCACACGGTGTCCTATAGACGTCGCAGTCGGTTTGATTTTGTGCCAAACCTCAGTGCTGGTCATCCCTCAGATCCCATCGTGGCTCCTAACCTGCTAATCGTTGGCTTATACCAGAAGATGATGACTTGGAGTCCTATGGTCAGATCCCTCATGATGATGGCATTAAATCTTTATGGAAAGGAGCACACAATGGTCCGGCCCGCTAGGGATTGGATGTTCGACGGATTCGACACGCCGTTGATCAAGATGAGCAAGATAGTGCCACCAACACTGGTTCCGGAGGTGAAGTTCCCTTATGAGAAGATCGGCTATGCATATCCAGTAAGTCTTGACAAGCTATACAAAAAAACATTTATTTTTAATATTTAAAACTTATTCAATTCAGCGCAATGGTAGCATGGAAATCTACGGCCATCACAATGTCTACACAGGACGTGATGAATTCAAGAAACTGGGTCAAATAGCTAGATGGCGATATAACAATGTAACAGAAGCCAGTCCCAGGTGTAAATTAAAGGGCAGTACTGGGGAGTTCCACCCAATACCGCTGGTGATGGGTAAGACCCATATCATACTTCCTGCCGGACCTGTGCCGTGAGCTACAAGTGGACTATTCCGGGACCACAATCTTCGAAGGTGTCGAGGCATTCGTGTACAAGGGCAGTGCACGCAACATGGCAAATGGTAAGTCAAACATAAATAAAGAAGATGGAATATTGTGATGATAAAATTTTTGATTTTTTATTCTAGGCACTGAAAACCCTGATAATAGTTGCTATTGCCAAGATAACTGCCAGGAGGTGAGATCCGGTCTACTCAACATATCCTCCTGCTGGTATGGGGCACCTGTCTTTGCGTCCTATCCGCACTTTTATAAATCGGATCCCTACTACGCGGAGCAGGTGGAGGGCATGAAACCCGACAAGGATCGCCACGAGATGGTCATTATGTTGGAGCCTAAAACCGGAATGGTGTTGGAAATCAAGGCCCGCATTATGGCTAACTTACTAGTCGAACCAAAAACCCATTTGTGAGTACACTTTTACAGCTTAGATTTTACTACCATTTTTTTTTCCAAGAAAATGCACATAAAATTTATACAGAAAAAGAAAATGTATACTTTTTGGAAATACTTCACTCTTAAATAATTTTATCAGACGGAAATTTTATAAAATTGTTTTTTCGTAGAATACGAGGTGTGTTCAAAAAGTAAGGTGACTCTTCAAATTTCGCGAATTTCAAATTTTTCGATTATCGAAACCTTTTAGAAGTTATACGAGGTGTGTTCAAAAAGTAAGGTGTCTTTTCAAATTTCAAATTTTTCAAATTTTTCGATTATCTTCAGTTTTGGGAACAAGAAAAAGTCACATGGGGCCAAATCCGGTGAATATGGTGGCTGAGGCATTATTGTGGTGTTGTTTTTGGCCAAAAAATCCAAATCCTTTGATCCATATTTTTCGATAGCAAAAAATCGCCGAGCTCGCAAAACAACTTGTAACTTTACGCCTCTCACAACCAAACAAAAGAGGATGTTCCATTGAAACTTGGTACAGATGTTAGGGAAGAGTGTACCAATATAACAAAACAAAAAAATCGATAATCGAAAAATTTGAAATTCGCGAAATTTGAAGAGTCACCTTACTTTTTGAACACACCTCGTACAATGAATAATTTTAAAATGTACATAATCTTATACAAATTCGAAATTATACTCCATTCAGCTTTAATGACATTTTTTAAGCCTTACTATTCATGAAACCAAAAATTCTTTCTTTTAAAACGGAAAGTAAAATAATCTGGAAATCTCTTCCGACTAAAAACGATTAAAATTCGTAATTGGAAAAGAATTCCAAATATCATTATTATTCAGATATTTTTTACTTCTTAGTAAAATTTTAAATATTTTAGAATATATCGCAATGCGAGGAAAACTTTCTTCCCCTTGATCTGGGCTGACTATAATGTGCGCATCACGGACGATCTTCTGGGTTATGTAAAGTTAATACCAATTACGGAGATGGTGGGCAAGATCTGTGGCATCTTAGGCGTGGCTTTGGGAGTGGTGATGGTCTTCTGGTATCCCCACCAGATGATCTGGCAAAAAAGCTATATGCAGAAGATCGAGATTAATACCCTGGAGACGACCAGGACGACAGATTCCACGAAAAATAATGGTGTGGAGGATTCACCGCTGCTAATAGGATTGCAATACACGGGGACCAAAGATGGGGCGGGAAATTTAAACTGAGGTGTTTAAGTTAACTAAGTGTTTATCATGTCATAATTTTAAGTTAGCAAGGTTTTTCTTGCCTAGTCTACAGTTTAAGCCAATAAATGGTAAATGGTGTTCAAATACTCGGTACCTGAAATGTATCGATTTTATAAAGTATGCCCTAATTTCGACTTTTACTGTTGTATGGGATTGCTTGTTGGTATTTCTTATCGCACTGAATCATACAGTTATTTACAGGCATTCAGGAAAAATGGTTTGACACTGATTAGTGATAAATGCATGCCATTTATTTGTGTTGAAATAATAAGAGGTTCGAATCGCCTATTAGCAATGAACTGGAATCGCCTCGACCGATGCACTTATGTATGTACATAACCGTTTCAGAACCGATTCAAGAAAATGCTGAGACCAAACCTGTTTGGAAAAAAACAAGAGAGTGCAAGAGCATAAAAATGAGAGAGCATTTAACGTTTGCTCATTTGGCTTACGCCGCTATCTGACTGCACCCTACAATTGCCGAAGCCCATTGATTGAGATGTTAAGGGTATGCATAATATGTAAATTTAAATAAATAAGACATTATTATTTTGTAACTCGTTTAAATAATAATCAAATCTGAATATTGAATAAATTTTACATTCCATATTTGTATCATATATCTTTAAAAGGATATTTCTTATGTATTAATAGTTTTCAGGATTCTATAGACATTTTTTCGTTTCGTCAGCTGGTAACACTATTTCCATTAACGTTTAACAGTGGCGCAAAGGGTTTTTGATATTCACCGTGGCCGACCGCATTTGGACCTTAATGAAGAATAAATAATTGCTGCTTGGTGGTGGCTCTTTGGAAAATACTTATTTAGTCGCAGGCGCGGCGCCGCTCAGACAAGTTCGCTCTCATTCGCGCGCGTCAGTTCAAGATCAACAATAAACGGTGCGTCGTCTTTGCCCCCTGAAACCCCGCAAGTGGGAGTGAGACGCCGAATGGCAAGAAATAGACGCGTGCTGAAGGAAACAACAACACACGCGCAGCGGTGAAACGATCATAGACTTTTATTTATACAATATTTACACCGTCGCTGCAATTAAAATTGATATCAATTGAAAAGTATTTGAAAGAAATTAAAAACGTGTCGTGACGAAAAACAAACAAATTAGTAAACACCGTGAACTATAAGAAAATGTAAGAAAAATATGAAAAAACTAGAAAAGAGAGAGCGAGAGAGCGCAAACGCGAGAGAGTTAAACGTGCCAAATTCAACTTTTTTTACTGCTTCGCTTTTAGATAATTTTTTTTAAACAAATACGATAAAACCACATAATAGTTCTTAACTTTATGTCGAAATGGAGTTTGCATACTAAAACTCTGACGCACAGTGATGAATTGAAAAAATTCCTGAAGAATCGAATGTTAAATACATCCCGCGCAACGAATTGTGTATATTTCTGTTGGCACATTGCACTGTGTTGCTGGTTATTTTTAGGCTAGAAAAAAGAGCAAATAAGGCAGAACGATGACTGAACACATAGAAGAAAAAACATTGTCAACAGGTTGCGGAAGTGATGCCCAAGGTTCAAGGATAAAACCAATGTTAATAATTTCGAGTGTTAATGTGTTAGCAAGTGTAGAAAATGGCAATTGTGCGAAATTCGCGTGATTGATGTTTGTACAAATGATTGGACACTATGTGAAGTTCATAATCTGGTGTAGTAAAGCGCGAAATAATCAGAGCGCAAGAGCGGGAAGAAGGACAGGGGGTGGGCGTGGCATGTGGGGTGTCGTTGTTGTAGATAAAGAAAAAAAAACCAGCACCAAAAAAACGGGTTTTTTTCTCTTAACCTCGCTACGTGTGCATTAGTAACAAAAATAAGTCAACGGACGCAGTACGTGTTTTTACGACAACATATATATATATATATATATATGAATATATATTATATATTAAAATCGCTGAATTATCACCAATAATGGGCGTAACTAAGGCCGAAAAGCCCCTCAGCCAGCGGTTGCTAACCAGCCCCAAGAAGTGTAAACAGTATTCACTATAACGCCCCCACATCCCGCCCTTGCGCACTACGATTTTATGGTTGTGTCAGGGTATGGAAGACGGAATATGAAGAATGGAAAGGTGAACCTGTTTTCGATACAATCCCTCAGTCGCGAATCAAAACAAACAATACTCGAGGAATGTGCCGCGGCAGTGAATCACATACTTTCCAACCTTAAAACATCAATAATATTGTACTAAATTTCGGAGTCAGCAAACGGAAATAAATACTCCGATTCACTAGTACAAAAGTTCGGAGTCAGCAAACTGAAAAACCTCGATAGTAGTAGTAAGGTTTTGTGTGTACTTTTCTGGGCTCATAACAGTGGTGTCACAAATCATTCTAAATTACTTATAAAAGCGTAATCAGTTTTATTTAAAGAAAACTTTATAAGATTCAAAGTCTGCCAATTAAAATTGGTAGTCTTTATCAAAAACTGTCTAGTTTTATAGTTCAAATTATTCAGGAAGTTGGTGTTCTAGTATTGGACCTGTAAAGCTATTGCTATTTGCTAACAGGGTCATGTTACGCTTAACGTTTCAGTGGTATTATGCCAACGGTGAAGAACAACTTAGTGACTAAGCGTGGCTAATCAGTGTTTTATATATATAGTATAGAATATAAATAAATGAAAAAAAAACTATAGTCTGAATATAGATTCCGTGAATAGATAGCTCAAAACTTCATGCTCTGCCGACACCTGACGTAATTCATGTATTGAAGAGAATAATTTATTTATTTAAGCCAGCCCTTCGGACCGGTTTAAAAGCAACCCCAAAAAATAACAGCTCGCATACATATGCATGTACAATTATTTCGTTAATTTACAAGGGTACAGTCTTACATCTTTAACGTGAATTCAGCTAGTCCTGGCATATGACAGATGGCAGTGAATAAAATGAAATAAAGTGTTTCTGGGGAACATTTCGATATTAAAAGTAGATTAAATTTCAGAAAAAAAATGGAGCCAGCTTTTATCAAATGAAAAATGTACAAAATATTCAAAACTATTTACTTATCGTAAACTCTGGTGATTCAAAATAGCTTTTTAAACATGTGCTTAGCTAATCTCAAATTTTTTGATAAATTGAATTCCGATAAGTTCCCCAAGTTTCTCCCAAAAAAAAATATGTTTCAAAGTGAGCTCGTATTTTAAATTAAATTTAAATCTAAAAATCTTTTAATTTTCATGTTATAAAAGTTTCACTATGGCTATATGACACTTGTAGGTATTCATTTTAGTATGTGCATATTTAGTTTGCGGTTTGGGCAGCGCCAAGTGAAAACTTTATTACAATTAGACAGAAAATGTTTATAATTACGCCGCAGCTCGACTTTGTGATCGCTATTTATGCGTCGGCGCGTGATCAACCGCTCTCTTTTCTCTCGGAATTTCCCGATCCTTAGGAAATCGGGTGGCGAGCCTACTGGGCCCCAAAAGTGTGATAAGACTGTACAGTGGTCTCCGAGCCCAGCGATAAGCCCGCATTTTTCCACATTTATTAACGCTCTAATTCATGGTCTCGCTCTTTCTCTTTCGTATAGACGCTAATAACGGGAACGTAGTCGAGACGAGGGTTCCACACTCAGTGCGAAGCAAGAAATTGGATGAGGAAGACGTTCGTCTATATAGAACATTGATTCTCAGTACCAACATCAACGCACAGATACACCAAGATGACATCAGGGGTGCGTCATTGTGCCCGTCTGGGCATCGTCGTTCTTGGGATCCTCTGCATTTTCTCTGGGATTTACCTTTTGCTCAATTGGATCGACATGTTTACACGCATGCGCGGCAAGGTAAGTGCTCCAATATCAATATCAAATATAAATATCTGCAATCGTTTCGATTTTATCTTATCGGATCTTTATTGCAATCGATTCTTAGACCTTCGGGTTAAATTTTGCAAATTGGCAAATTGTTCAAAGGTCAACTGAGAGGCTACATTTACATACCATTGAGATGGCCAGAAGACAATATTGTCCATTGATTGAAAGCAATTGAAACGAAAAGACATCGAAAATTGAGTTTGTGCAGGTGTTCGAGCAATAAAAATCAGCCCAAACCTTCAGATAAGATATGGACTAAATCCAACAACATTCAAAAAATGATCCATCATAAAGAGCGTATTAAGAAATGTATCGATGGGTTGGTAAAATACTTTTTTATACTATCGTAGGGGCCTTTAATTAGCATGTTAATGCTATCATTGTGTTTATTCTCTATATGTAGAGTGCTTAGTCACGGGAGTTAAAACTCTCATTGAAAAACATTCCCCCTTAAGCTTTGGGGCAATGAACGAAAAACGAGGAACCTTGTTTAAACGAGCCTTAACTTTATATAAGATCTCACTTAAATCGAAATAACTTTTTTAATATATATTCTACTAAACATGTCAACGATCTATTAAGAAGATCTTATTTCCTTTTTTTTTGTATAAAACAAGTAAACATGATTGAGTTCCAAAATAATCATCAATCAAAATTAATCAATTTGATAATTTTTGGGGTGGCCAGGTGTTATTTGACTCATGAAAGTTTTGATTGTGACTCCTTTTTTTGTTGTTTAATACTTACTCAAGTCGACTAATAATATTTAGTGATTAATTAAGTTGATCGGAAAAGGGCACACCTGTCAATGTGAATCACGGGGTCAATAATCCAAAAACGAAGTTTTCCCGAAATGTTTTTCGGTTAAGCGGAAATTCCATTTGAATTTTTTCGAGTTGGGCCGTGAAATTGCAATGGGGTTTTTGCTATCTTATCTTGGAGGAAACCTGGAAAAATAAACCATTTGGCGATAGCCATGTGTTCGATTAGACAACGCTCTTCACTCTAATACATATGTATATAGCGAAAGCATTCATAAATGGCCTTAACTATCCAGACTTGACATGTAACCGCACTTGTCTAGGTCCGATGACCCTGACCGAACACCTGTGCTCCACTACGATACGACACGAGTCCAGGGAGGCATATGTAATCCATTAGGATTTTACAGGGCTTTTTGTGGACATAGACGAAACCGCTTATAACCCAATTCGAATTTCTTTTTATCAGCTTAGTCATTTCCTGTAGCCCAGTCGCAGTTTCAATTATAAAGATTAAAGGGTTCTGGGCAATACAAAATGGCCGCCCACTGGCCTACGATCAACGTGATAGTTAAGTCCGTCATTCTGGCTTACAATGATTGATGGCTGATAGCACTCATCCGCCTAACACATGTAATCGCACCATAACAAAGTAGCGCAAAAATACAGTAAAAATAGTAGAATTTTTAAGAAGAATGAAAATGTTTATATAACTTAGTGAAATTACCCTATCATCTAAGGTTATTTATGTATCTCAAAGTATTCACATAACTTGTGATTGAAAAGCTCTCAAGTGAACAGTAAATCAATTGTTCAAAGCCAATTCAAGATGCACAAGTTCTCCCTTTGATATAAACCATATCAATTATGAAACCTCCAACTGGAGCCAATTGCACAGATCATTCGTGAACTTTGTTCAAGTCGCCAATATGCACACAGTCTATATACGAGTGTTCTCAATGCGCATTTTTCGATGTGCAACTGCTTTGGCAATTTAGCAACCAGTTATCCTCAATTATAACAAAATGATTATGTAAATCGTTTATCATTGAATACTGATCGGCAAATATCAACTGTGTTATGTCAAGCTTATTCTCAAGTTTATATTTCGTTTTGTTTTTTAGGAAATGGCCTTGAGCCCCACTTCACGATCATTCGAAGGTTGGAAGGTCTCTCCACTGCCTCTCAATTTTGATGTCTACCTTTTTAACTGGACGAATCCGCAGGACTTCTATGTGGGTTCGGGTAAAAAGCCACACTTCCAGCAACTGGGTCCTTATCGGTTTCGGGAGCTACCCGACAAGGTGGACATCGACTGGCACAATCAGAATGCTTCCGTCTCGTTTCACAAGAAGTCCTGGTTCCATTTTGATGCTGCTGGCAGCAATGGAAGTTTGTCGGATATGGTCACCCAAGTCAACACTGTAGCGCATGTAAGTTCAAAAAAACGTTATATACATTAAATTATTATCTCAATTAATTGGAATATCTAATAATTAATCGTTTTTGTGCACAGGCTGCTGCTAAACGTGCCGGTGCCACAGACTCTTGGTTCGCAAAAGTTGGTATTAACTTCGCCAATACGGCTAATAGTCAGGAATTGACTGTCACCCATACCGTTGAAGAAATGCTTTTCAAGGGCTATGATCATCCATTCATTACCCTCGGAAAGTTTATTCGACCCCAAGATGTTCCTTATAAGCGCGTGGGCTTTCAGTACCCGCGGAATGGAAGCGCCGACTTCGATGGATACATAAACATGTATACCGGAGCAGACGATATTACCAAAATGGGTCAAATTCACACATGGAATGATCTGAACCATACGGGAGCTTTTGAGGGCGCCTGCGGGCAGGTGCATGGCTCCATGGGCGAGTTCTTTCCGCCCAATTTAAGCACCAATGATACCGTCTACATGTACATGCCCAAAATGTGTCGGGCTATACCGCTGGACTACACAGAAACGGTTACCGTTCATGGAGTGACCGCCTATAGGTTCAGCGGTACTCAGCACGCCGTGGACAATGGCACTCTGCACCCGGACACGAAATGCTATTGCGTTGGTGGCAAGTGTATGCCCATCGGAGTGATCAACATAGGACCATGTGCATTTAACGCATCTGTCTACATGTCGTTCCCGCATTTCTACATGGCGGATCCAAGCTATCTGGAGGCCATCGAAGGTCTGCAACCCGAACGTGAAAAGCACGAGTTCTTCATGACCCTGGAGCCCAATGCGGGCGTTCCGATGGACGTGGGCGGTGGCTTTCAAGCTAACTACTACATGGAGCCAGTTCGGGGTATTTCGTAAGTATTTTATAATTTGCAAACAAAATTTTGGCAAGTTTTTTGTTCTTATATTGCTCTTATTTTAGACTTTATGATAAGGTCCCAACGATGATGATTCCCATGATGTGGTGCGAAGAACGAGTTCGCGTCTCAGAGGAAATTGCCTCCGATATCGCACTGGTTCCACTGATTGTCCTTCTAGGACAGATTGTAACTGGCATTCTGCTGGCAGGCGGTCTGATATGCACCTGCTGGTACCCCACGCGACAGGTTACGCACTTTTGCCACAGCGATCCCAAGGCAAAAGCCAGTGTCTTGCGTCCTCTCACATCGTTTGGTGTGAATTCCAAGGCACCTACGGCCCCGACGTTGTTCCGCAACAATACTAGTTCGTCGGGCAACGAGCGCGTTGGTGTGCGCCTTTTGGACTACAATCGCGACTCCGGATTAAGGAGGGAGGTTGGAATTACGGAGAGCTCGGCCAGGGAACGTCTCATCGGCGAGGACTCGCCTGATGTCATAGTTAGATAATATATGCGTTGGCATCATGCCTTCCTGACGGTGCCTCCAACGATCATCTGCCTAAGACTCATTTACGTCGCCGTAGCTTAGAATACAATAAGAAAACGATGAAGCCATTATGCCTTAGCCGGGCCGAAAGAGGCTGGACCACGTTGCTCACCAAGAACATTGTTCCGGATCACATCGCATACCACATTACCAAGCACGCCCACCCGCATTAGGAGTTTCCTCAACACATCTGCACGCTATGCGGATAACGAGAGAGATTAATAAGATTATTTATTTTAGTGCCAAAAAAGAAAAGAGAAGCGCAGAGTTAAGCGCCAAGCAAAAGTCATTAACTATTTTAGTAGGCTAAACTAAACTGTAAATAGAGCGAATCATTCATTTTCTTAAATCTTTAATGTTAAAACTGCTCATGCCCAAAGTATTTATATTTGTACGATAATGCATATCTTTTGTAAAGCGATATTTTAAGTTTTAATTCAAGCCGAGATGAAGTGATAAAGAGAACACATTGAACAGAACATAGGAAGCGAGGAGTTATCACCATTGCTCATTTAGATAGGCCTGAGACTGGGCAAACGTTCGTTTTAAGTCCTGTGTACAAATAATACTAACACTGCAAAGGTTACACATATCCCCTATGTACATATGTGAATCAGTGTAAGATCTAAATACCTAGATAGTAGAGCACAGCTGTGAATCCCCGAAAATATTTCCAAAAATTCCTTAAGATAAATTAATAGAAGAGAATAAAATTAACTGCTTAAAATCAAGTGATCCAGAAGGGACTTTCAATGAATTTAAAGACATAGTTGTTGAAATTTTTATAAATGGATGCCCTTAAAAAACATTTCCCAAACATATCCAGATACAAAATGAAATTTTACGTTGAGTTTACCAAAAAAAACCCATTTAATGTTGGGTTTATAAACATTTGTTGTTATTAATACATCATTTAATGTTACTCCTGATAGATTTTGAAAGAACAATATTTGAGTTAATGAAAGTTAAGGCTGAAAAGCAAAACCCAGGGCGATATCCAAAAATTCCATTTAACAGAAGAAAATAAAGCAATCAATATATAAAATTAAATCGTTTTATTACATTATTGAAATTGTATCAAAATCTTTTGTTGTTAACTCGTTTTAACAATTGTACCTATTTGAATCACTTGGTGGACACTATTACATCCTCTGCAGCCAGCTGGACAGAGCCCAAAAGCACAGGCTGACGAAACTGAAGCCGAACAGGGACTTAAAGGTGCTGCCGGCATTGCCAGGAGTACCCAAATCCAATTGCGAGGCCAGTTCCTCTGGCACGTCCAAGTAGATTCGTTCTAAGCCAAAGCTGAAGATCAGTTTGCGTAGCTTTTCCACATCCACATAGTCGCCGTCAGAAGACCAGATGGTAAGGGTGCTCTCGTTTGTCTCGTTAACCGCGGCAACCAGTCGATGTAGTTGCTCCGCGCTATTGGCGGCGATGCCAGCGCGCACGGGAAAGGTAATGCCCTGACCGGTAGAAAGGATATTATTGGAGTCTAGCGATTCCACCATGGCATCACACTGTTCTTGCGTGTATTCGCCATCTCGGAAGTCGGAGCCCCAGTTGGTTGTCCAGCCGATCGAAAGAACTGCCTGCTTGTAACGCATACAGCCGGCGAAGAAGCGATCTGGATCCACTGGCACGGTCTTATTCTGCTCCACGGGACCACTCAGGATGTCGGCATTTATCCAAACCGGGTAAGTCATCTGTAAAACGGTAGAAATTGTTAGATAAGATTTTAAAGCATTAACAAAATAAAGTTTAGATAATAAATTTAAGCATAAATTTGTTTTTTAAACCCACGTTAGGAATATTCTCGTCCAGGATGTCCAGGGATCCTTCGAAGACCTCGATAGACTTAAAATCGAGCTTGACGCCCTTTTCCTGACCTTCGTGACCTCGATTAAAGTCCATGATCTGTTTTAAAAATTCCGCCAACGTGAGATCGGAGATGATAGCTGGCGGATGAGCCATTACAGGCATATCCTCGCCCTCGCCATTCAGTTTGCCCAGAACAATGTCTGCCTCGATGAAGTCAATATTACCTATGAAAAGAAGAATCTTTTGTTACCCTTTCATAATCAAAATAGTTTCTGGCCGGGATCTTACTAGTTTCTGTTAGTACATCGCCCAGCAACTGCTGACTGTTGACCGCATGGGCCCAGGTGATGGCGGTCAGGTTTGTGCCCCATACCTTCACCATATCGGAATCTTTCAGCAATAAATGTACGATCTCAGGATCGGTTGCTGGTGTTCTTTCCTCAGTCACTTCTTGGTACTGATAATTGCTGGCGTTCAGAGCTGCCCCATTGATTTTGGCCACGAGCACTGCGAGTGGGTGAATAATATGGTATTAATATTCCATAATTGAACGATGGGACGCATAGAGGGCATATTATGGGCAATAGATAAGCTCCGTGGGCTTCCTTACTTTACCTATTGTTCCACACACAGACCGAGACAAAGCCGTACAATATCAATTTGTTTACTTCTCAGTTGGAGGTATGCGTATGTGTGTGTGTGTGTGCATAAATGGAGGGAAATTAATTGTTATTGTTATTATGATTATTTCTGTTGGAATGCGCTCTTCTTCCACTTTCACCGAATGCTGTAATGCAACTGCACAACAATGATTTGCCGCAATCTGTCAGCGCTTCTTCAGCGCATGCGCAGAGAGCAAACAGAAATGAGAATAACGAGAAATGGAGTTGTTTTAGGAAAGCCGAAGACTATACACCCTTGAAGTTCACTAGGGCAATAAGCTCACTAAGGTATTCTTGAGGTAAACATCGTTTATTATTCTAATTCGAAATCGAATTAATCGATAATCCGATTAAAATTGAATTTAATATAACATACGATTTTTTTTTTAGCTCCTTTGACGTTTTGGATGTAATTATATTAAAAATAATGTGTTTAGGTAAAAAACAAGATTGTTATAGTGTGTAACTACCTGGTAAGACAATTTAAATGTTTCTTTTCTATTCAATATTTCCGATTGAATAACTTAAATCAGATATATTAAACCTATTAAAGGGTATAAGAGCGAGACGCAAACGAGGGTAATGAAGTGTGGCGCGCAACGTGAGGAATTCAAATTGCTGAATGTGTTACCGAGTAGTAGTGACATCAGAAGAGCGGGCTTAATCGAACCCCCATATCCGGAAGGATCAGTGGACTTGCAGTACTTGAACAACATCTTGGAACCGTGGTTTGATAGGAACTAAATTGCTCGAACGTGCTGTGTTCTTAGGTACGATTTTCGATAGCTTTTGCTGATTTGATTAGACTTTGATTAGGATTGTAAAGTTTTCTTGATAATTATGGTTAACTTTAATCTCTTAAGTGGAAATAGTATTCGCTTAACAGTGGCAAACTTTTTTATATTATGCAAATAACACAAGTTTACAAAATTATAATAAAAAAGAATGTTATTATTTGACAAAAAGTTTATAGTTCAACCTATCTAACATTTACTACATTTAATCATAGTACGTTATTACAAATAAAATAAATAATAATACGAACAATAATAATAATAACAACAATAGAAGTTAAAGTTATAAGTAATGTACAAAAACGAACACAAAACCGTTAAATAATGCATTGATAAATGGTCTATTCATAAAACAGCTGATTTAGTCATCGATAACACAGAGTTTTAGTTCTGTTAAGTTTACAAAGCTGAACTGTTAACTGCTTTCGAACTGTTAACGAGCTCGAAATTTCACACAAAACGACCCTGCCTCTTTTACACGGCATGATCTCACAATGTTTAAATTTGTTTCGAGCTAACTGAATTTGCTTTAACATTTAAAAGAAATGTGGCGCGCATTTTAAATGTTGCTGTTAATGTCGATATATCTTATAATTTTTAAGTCATTATAAAATCAAACTAAATAGATTTATTTTTATATAAATTTGAGAAAAAAGAATTCCAACAAATTTAAGGTGTTCACGTTAACATAACTTTAATTTAATTTAAATTGTACGTCTTTTCACTCTGAGTATTATTAAAAAATCAATGATTTCAGCATTAAATGTTCTCAAAAATGCACAATTAACAAAAACATTTCATTTACTCTTTACTGTTTGCTTAAAATTCTTAATTTTACTTCGCTTTTTACATAAATCGACAAAAATTGGCGACAGTGTGACCGCAGCTTAGTCATTTGATTATACCAAACTTTCGAGTCAGCCCGCGAACTTAAAATTCGTTCCTCTCCAGCTGCCAATCCCCGCCCGAGAGAAACACCTTCTGTTTCTCATTCGAAAGAAGCACATATATTTGCGCAAGTCGCGGCAAAGTGCCGCTGTTTGCTCTTGCTGGCGAGCCGCCGCTTCTATCGTTTTCTCGCTCTCGAACCGTTCGGACGTGTCGCTCTCCGTGCGAGGGCGTGTGTGTGCGAATAAATATATCGAGGAAAAAGCTCGCACGTGCGACGCTTGCAAAAAAAAAAAAGAAATATAAGTAATACATAGATATATTGCGAGGAGAGGGGCCCTGCAGGCCAGAATCCAAATAAATATTCAATAACGAGTGCAAAAATAATTTGCAAGCGCAAAAAAAGATTTATAAATAGTGCAACAACAACAACAACAACGGCAGCGGCAGCAACAAATAAAAGAATTTGTCAGGCGGCGTTTGTTTTTGTTCTCCCCTCTCTCTTTCTCTCGCGCGCCCGCTCTCTGTCGCACTCGCTGTCTGCTCTTCTCCTTCTCCGTCTCTGTCTGCCGGCCTTCGTCGCGTGTGTGCGTGTGTCTCCGCGTATCCGTGTGCCTGTTTTGCACGTGTGTGTCTGTGTGTGTCGTCTGTGCAGCGCAAAGATAAAAAAGTTGAGAAATTGAGATATACGAAATGAAATACAAAAATTCAGCTTAAGAAATTGCGCCGAAGAGAAATTAATTTATGGCGAAAATTTAATAATAAGTGCAGGGCACAGGAAAAGTGCGCACAAGTCTTATATATATTACAGCCGACAAAAGCCGGCCGATATATATATGTATATATATATCTTTATATGTATTTTCTATAAATACAACTGAAATAATATCGAAATATTCTAAACACGCGACAAAAAAGTAAGGCAAGTAAGCCAAGATAAATCCTGTGCATGTGTTTGTGCGCAAGCCAAAATGCCGTCGGCAAAATGCTAAATGCTAAATGCAAAATAAATTAGTTAAACTTGCTGACAACAAATGTGCCAAATTGTTAAGTGAGAAGTTTAGACAGAAAAGTGGAAATAAAGGTCACCTTTAGAGGGTTAAGCAAAGCATCTTCGTGAAAATGTTGCATCCCTAAAGGATAGTTAATCACGCAGATCACGAAACTATATCCGAATATATCGTTTAAAAGTCAAGAAGGCCTCGACATTATCAAAATGGATTTCTAGTACAGCCAATCGGAATTTGGTTAGTCTAAAGTATCGCCGACAAAATGACCGAATACGTAACGTCCATGATCAGCACCGTCTTGAAGAAATACCAGACGAGTGCCACGAAATCGCTGCAGGGACCAGGACACGCACTAACAACCGCCGGTGTCCTGGACATTGCCACCAATGGACGAAGTGAGAGTCCTGGCCTGGGCCTGTCCAATGGAAAGTGTCAGGCATCTCCGCCAGGTGTTGCTCTTATAAAAAAGGAAATACTCAGTTCACCGGAACCCCAGGAACTCCATCACCATGAGTGCTCATCGCGGGGCACGCCACCACAGATATATCCACCTGCCACACCGCCTCGGGAACTCTCACAACCCATCCTATCGGTAGCGGATTCGGGATGTGGAGAACTTTATGAGACAAAATTGGAGGGAAAGACCATTGGATGCTTTTCCGTGGGCGGGGAAATGAGACTTTGTCTGCCCCAATTTCTCAACAATGTCCTCAATGACTTCTCCCTCGAGCAGATCAACAGGATCTTCGATGAACTGGGCATATACTGCTCGCAGTGCACGCCCGATCAGCTGGTAGAGTTCAAGGCCGCCAAGATCCTGCCTTCGGATGTGAAAGCCAGTGGCCTGATCACCAGAACCGATGCCGAGCGCCTCTGTGCAGCGCTGCTCCATCGTTCGGATCGGAATAGCTATGTGCCGATCGAGAGTTTGGCCAAGGGAGCCCTGAGCTTCCATGTGTATCACAAGTGCTTTGGCAAGTGCGAGGGCATCTGCACTCCGGACATGTACTCGTATCAGAAACCGACTTGCATCAAGTGCCTCGAGTGCGACGGCTGGTTCTCGCCCCAGAAGTTCGTGGGTCATGTCCATCGGAAGTTCGAGAACCAGACCTGCCACTGGGGCTTCGATTCGCGCAACTGGCATGACTATCTTCATGTGGCGTTGGATGTGGAGAATCGCGAGAAGTACCAGATCGTCCTGGATGAGCTGAAGGAGGTGGAGCTGAAGGAGATGCAAAAGGCCCAACGGGAATTGGATCACAAAAAACGAAAGGTGAGTTTGGTGTTTAAGTTTTTTAAGCTTTCAAAATGACACTGAAAATGGGTAAAAATATAAAAAAAATATAAAAATAATTTATAGTTAAGAGTTCTTTGTTTCCCCTTCTTAAGCGCTTATTAAAAATTAACTAAATTAACTATTATTATTGGGAATATAATTTTCACCTTGTTGAGCAGGTCAACAATTTCCCAGACCGCTGGGGGATTATTATTAAGTTGATAATCTTCCCGGCTTTCGTTCGCTCAATTATTTCTCTCCCCTAATTTTTTTTGAGCACACAAGTGTTTTCCCCCTCCCCTCCCTGAACTTAATTTTAATTATGCATAAAAAACGAACGCCCCACGCGAGCAAGCGGCTACTGCGGCTCCATATTTGGACTTCCATTCACATTCAATTCGATCTTCTTTAACGACACTACTTTGTGTTTGCCGTTGAAAAAGACATAAAAAGTACAAAAACGCAAACGCAAAGAATAATATACACTAAATATATATATTTTTATATATATATATATATATATATATATATATATATATATATGAAAACAAATTTCACCGCTAGCCATTTATAATGAATTCATAATAATTATAATTCCAATGCAGCTGCAATTTATGGCGCTGTTTTTGTTGGCCATCGTTGGGGTGTTAAACATTTTTTTTCGGCTAGGCCATCTTTTTTTCCATCTGATTATTTATTTAAACTACTTAATTTTATGCTTAAACAGCGCTCGCTAAATATTTCCCCGCAAGAACGACAAACCAAAAAAAACACAATAAATAATACATTTTTCCGCTGCAGAATTTTTGTCTCTTTTTTTTGTTCTTTTTTGGAAAAGGTTGTTGTTTTTTGGAGTTTGTTGTAGCTGCCGCTGCATTTTGCGGTTGCCAAAGCGTCTGCCGCATTTCGGCATGTTTGCCGCCGAGGCAGCGCATCAGCCGTGGCAGCGAATGTTGGAGCTTATTTTTAGCTTTTCGCTCAATTTATTTGCTGTCCCGTCTGCGCCTGGTTTTGTTTGAAGCCTGCAGACAAAAGGCTTTCGATTTAGCTGTCGCTATGCGGGGGATACCCTGTACGGGGTGTACTGGGATGAGGGAAAAGTTAGAGGAAGATTAACTAGCTGAAATACTGATTGTATGTTTGAATTCCATGAAAAAAATCTTAAGAAAACTGTTTAAATTTCCTTGCAATTTGTGGAATAAACTTCTTACTCTCTCTTTCTAATACATTTAGATTTCAGCTAGATTTCTTCTTGTATTAATATTCTTATACTTAATATTTAATGGCTACATTTGCCTTTTAATTTATCACGCTTCATGGCTTTAGATGCACTCAAACTAAAATGATCTTAGTAATAGCTAGTTTAGTTTGGTTTGAAAACAAAACCAGTAGCGATGCCAAGTATTAAAAAGTACAACTAATTGAGTTTTGAATCTATAAAAAATGATTATAAAAGATTAATTTTTGAACTAGGGCTAATACTATTTATTATTCCATAACTTAAAACGCAAAAGTAAAAAGCTGACTGTCATGAGTTAATGACCAGTTAAGTATAGTATTAAATATATTATATAGTTTTCCATTAAGCTGAAACAAAAATATTTTTAATCATTTCTTCTAAGTTGCTACCTAACATGTTAACCATTTTTCTTATTTTCTTTTCATTTTTTATTTGAAAGATACACTTTCCGACATAACTCATTCAAAAATCTCCTTCAAAGGCTAAGTCCTTTCCCCATTCCAGGGTATGTTGGGCTTCGGAACCCCTGCATTATTTCCTTTTATTTATTTTCATTCTGCGCTCAAACTGCTGTGTGTGTGTGTGTGTGTGTTTGTGCCATGAAAATCCGCTTCGACCAGCTTCAATGTTAAATATTCAGCAAATAATAATAATGAGCCAGTGCGAGCGGGATGGGCTGATAGGGTGGCGGTAGAAGGGAGATCGGAGGGGCTGTTGCGACTGGGGGGTAGCAACAAAAATAAATCGCAAACCGGTTGCCAACATTGTCTGCTCCGAAGTCTCTGTACTTTGGCTCTGGTCTGGGCCCTCGTCTCGTTATGGGGATGTGGATGTGTGTTTTCCGTCTGACGGAGTGGGGGATCCAATCGGATCGCATCTGAGCAGGGCCCATGGAATCCCTGGAGCGGGCTTGGAAGCGGGAAACTGAAGTCAAAGTCGCAGAAATAACAAAACAAACGACTTGCGGCACATTTGTTGCGCAAAAAGACAAAAAAAAAGAAAAGAAAATATAAAAAATAAGAGGAATTGAAAAGGGAGATTAAAAAGAGAACAGAACAACTTTTTTTTGGTGAAGAAAAATAACAATAAATTAACAAGGGATTTAGGTGGGTGAGAAAGAATGTTATTTACTTTTTTATATACAAAATCTAAGCCGATACTTGACCTCGTCCAAAAAGCTTAGCAATATTAAGAGAAAAAAGAAAATAAAAATCTTTTTTTTTATAAACTTAAACTATTTCCCAAAGTAAACTTAAGCATGATTTTAATTCCAAAACAAAAACATAAATTTAAAAAGAAAACTCAAAAAACAAAAAAAAACGAAAACTCTATCAAGCTGGCGCCAGAATAAAACCTTACAAATTAATTTTCAAATCCGATTTTTAACATTTTCTCACCTTTTTTAGCCATGACTAATCCAACTTGAATCTCTCAACTTTCACTCTTACCCCTCCCTCCCCTCATCTTTACCTTATATAATCAAAGTTCCATTTTGGACTTTGTTATTGAGTCCAAGAATTTAAATTTTGAGTCGCAAATTTTTGGGATTTCATGTTTTGAAATCAAGCTGTTTATTATGGCGGCGCCAACAGGTTTATGTTTTTGTTTTTGTTTTTTTTTCAGTTCATAACTGTTTTTGTTTTTTTTGGGTTTTGCGTTGCTCGCTTATCGCTCATAAAATTTTCAAATTTATGCTAATCTCTTTTATTAAACATTTTGGGTTGGCCGTTGTCATTCATCGTGTTTTTCTGGTTGTTCAAAAACGAAACACAGCACGTTTCTGAACGGCAAGAGCAAAATCAACAAACAATTTTTGAGAAAAAGCTCCTAGTTATTTTTTTTCTGCTTATCAATATTTTTTTGGGCCCACTGATAAGCTTGCTGCTCTGTTGGCCACGTTTTTGCAAAATCCAAAATCGAGTCAGGGTTTTCTTTTATTTTCCCCCATCTAGCTGCTAAGATTAAGTTGAGTTACCCTAGTGATAAGAAATGGCTTATGGTTTATGCGTTCATGTCGCCGCCTTTGTTTTACGAGGCGTATTAATATTTTTTATGGATGCGTATACGCCATGTGGGGCTGCCATGAAATGCGAATAAAACTTAAATTAATTTGCTGGCCATTTGAAATTGGAATTCCAAACAGATCTGTGTCTTTTATGTCATCTGCTAATTGATAAATCATGGAGAGAGAATGTGCCGAGAGAAATGGAAAAATCTGGAATGAATAGCATTTGATGAGGTGCTGTTGGCAGAAGCAGATTACACAAGATTATGTGGGTTGTTTATATAATTAATCATGAGAACTTTGGGAATAAAAGTCTTTACTTTAAAGCATGTTCATTAATAGTTATCAATTTTGCATAACAAATAGTTTAATCTGATTAAAATTAAGCCCTGAAAAGGTTTCTTTTAAAATTGAGACTATAAAATTTTGATATTTTTCTACAACTTAAGGTTGACCTTTGCTTAGGAATATTATATATATTTTTTATTAAATTTATTACTTAACAAGTCTCATTTCTTATAGTCCTTATCAGGACTAACATATCCTGCCTAATGTTAGTCATTTCCCTAACATGCAAATCCCTGCTCATCAGATGATCTCAACTAATTGCATCTTAAATAAGACGGACAAAAAGTGCAGCGACTTAGCCTGATGGATCTGCCTTATCTCACTCCATGTACAATATATTACCCCGCAGGGCTTTCGGTCATTTCCAGTCTCAGTTTTCCCTCCCCTTCTTACCCCTTTTACCATACCTTTCCCTACTGCCAGCTGTCAGTTGGCGATTTGATAAGCGCGATAAGCAAAGAGCGATCTCTTTCAGTGTCCCCCCCAGCCGGACAGCCCTATCCGCTCCACTTCCCTGCTGCTGCCCCTCTCTGTTAGCAATAGATTGGACTGTGGGCAGGTCTCCAGACCGAACTTTTCCCAACCCACCCAACTTGTCATGTGATGTTCGCTTGTTCTTTCGCTCTGCTGATCTCTTCTGCTCTCCTTGCTGTTTTTCATTCTGTGTGTGTCTTTTTTTTTTTTTTTTGCTTTATTATTATTAGCAAAAACTTAAGACACACGACAAGGCAAGAGAAGAAAAAACAGTGAGACAGTGAGTGCTGGATAAGAAGTATTGTTAATATTCAGAAATTTATTTAAATTTAATAAAATTAATTAACTTATATAATAGCTGTAAGGCATACAGTAAAAGTTCTAATAACGACCACGAACTTCTTACTTAACAGGGTTAAGAAATTACAATATTTTTGTCAAGCATTTCTAATGCATTTCTATTTCATATTTTAAAAATTTTAACATTTTTAAATTTTTTGTTTTTTTTTTAATATTTTAACTTTCCTAGTTAGGCAATGACTACTGTACAAGTTTTACCATATTGCAGAAGGTGCGGCCTTCTAGTTGCGATTTGGGAAGTGAAGGATGCTCAGAGCAGTAAGTGGTGGAAGAGGAATAAGAGGAGGGGGGGCTCTGGTTATTCGTTAGTGGGGAAGGTGTATTCTCTGCTCTGTACATCGTTTTGCTTTTTTGCATACATTTATCGGCGCCGTTCTTGTTCTCCTTGTTGTTGTTACTAGAGTAGTAGTTGTTGTTTTGGTTGTTTTCCCTGCAAATGTTGTTGTTTTTGGTGCCTGAGACAGGTGTGTGCCGCCTTCGCCTGTCCCGCTCTAAAGTCTCTTCTTTTTTATAGGCAACCTTCTTTTTTTTTCTAAATGCGTTGTTGTCTATCGCTGATCTTACATCTAAATAGGCTGACGTCGCCGTCGTCGTCGTCGTCGTCGTCGTCGTCGTAGTCGTTGCTTGTTATTGCAGTTCCGTTGGTGGGCCACAAAACCCCCCTATCTCGCCGCCTCTCTCCTAACCAACTCCCTTAACCCAAGCCAAGACAACAACCTGATTTCCAGACCCGTCTCGAGATCACTTCCAGCCCTTCCCCCGCACACCACTTTTAACCTGTATCTCTGCCACTTAGCAAATGTTTAAAAATCATTCTCGTGTTTATTTTAATTAAGGCAGAATACACATATTTAATTTGATCTTTCGATTTTGTTAATACTGTTGCTTGCCATAGTCAATCATCTTTTTTTTTTGTATACTTTTTCTCGGGAGTAAAAAGCAAAAATTAGTGAAAATATTTAAATAGCCGAAACGTGTTTAAACAATTTATTTTCGCTTGGAAATAAGCAAAAGAAAACAAGGAAAAATAGGTGAAAATTATTATGTAAATATTATATTATATTATATAATATATTATTAAATTTAAGAATTTTTAAAGGATTTTAATAGTAAGTATTTTAAAATTTATTATAAATTAAAATACAATTTTTTAAAAGATTTTTTTACAATGATAATAGTAACAAAATATATTTAAAAATAAATTAGAAATAATATTTAAATATTATCATCATTATATTTCTGTTTATCAGGGCTTAAAATATTTTTTTTTTAAATTAAAAAACTATTATCATTAGTTTAGCATTAGCATTTAGCATTTATAGACTCGCAATTAGCATTTTCTGCTTATTTTTTACGCATTTTTCCAACCAGCCATTGACCTCGCTCTGATCTCACTCCCATTGTTAATTGCCATTCTGGGTTAGGCCTAGCAAACTCCTAAGCAAATTAATTTGTTTATTTATTCATTTATATAATATTCAATAATACTTACTATATACTATATACTATATATTTCATTTGCAATTGAATCGGCCATCTGAGCTGATAATTTCCAACCAAAAACGAGGTCGCCTTGGCGGGGCAGTTTTTCTTATCAGGTGGTTAGTGCTCTCCGGATCCAGAATATATATGTATATATATCACTTGATATTTATGCTATCGCTTTAGTTCTCTCTTCTTCCCGATTCCCTGGTTCTCTACTCTCTGCTCCATTATCCAGTTATCTAGACCGGGGGTCAGCAATAACCCACGTCTAAGCGTCTTATACTCCGGCAGACGTGACAAAATTTGCATGGCGATTAAATCGCTAACCGCCAGTCCGCCCGCTGTCTCTAGCCCTGTCTCTGTCTCAACCTTATCTGCAATCTCTCTGAGCTTTGGGCCAGCATTTTTTGTGTTTTTCGCATTGTTTACCAGCGATTTCCTAGTGTCATTTCCCATCTTTCCTCAGTCTCTTGTCCAGCATTTCCGTTGCAAGTAGACGTTGCAAGGTGGGCATAGGAGAGGGGGTAAAATGCACAGAGAGAAATTATAGTAATAATCAAAGATTCAACTTTTATATCTTCCGAAAGGTATGTCTTATAAAATATAATATTTCTATAGAACAGATTTAAGTTACTCATAATCTTCTCTCTGTGCATTACAAAAGGCGGTGTAGAGGGGAAGGCAATGCCTATATAGTTTACACCTGGCAGTCACCTGGCAATGACGACTTGCTTCACTGGTTAAGCTTGCAAAAAAAAAAAATAGATATAGAAAAAAACTAAAGTGGCAGGGGTTTTCTAGTCTGGTTTTGGTTCTGGGTCTTGAACTCGTTTGCTTCCTTCCTATTTGCTTAACGGTCTCAGTCACCTCTTCTCCCTCGCCACATCAACTTGATTCAACTCCCCTTTTCTTCTCCCAACAATCACGACTAATTGAGCTGCCCAAGCCAAACTCTAATAACAATTCGCATTTTCGTAATAATAGCCATTCGCTTGGTAATTATTTTGACAATTTTTTTTTTGCCAACTTTTTGCAAATTAGAAAGAAAAGAGAAACATTTTACGGTTTGCCTTATATATCTCTATATAATAGAAGAGCTGTATTTGAGAGCGGGGAAAAAGAGAAAAACAAATTTGTTTGCCATGTTTTTTCAATACAAGTGCCAAAATGGCCGATAAGTAGCCAACTTTCTACAGATGTGTTTAGAAAATGTCTTTGAGGTAAAGATAAAATTATCAAAAATTGCGTTTTAAAATGAAATTAAAAATATTTTTAAGTTAAAAGAAATTTTAAGAATTTTAATAGGTAATTGAGAAAGCATATTAAGTATTTTTAAGGGAATTTGTTTTTCAGTTTTAAAAATTTATATATTATTTTAGTTTTTAAATGGAAAATATCAAATTTTCTATGGGTTTAGGCTCTAGAAAAATATTGCTTAAAGTTAAAAATGCATTTGGTTTTACCATTATTTTAAAGAATTATATAGTTAAAATATATTGGGTATTATTAGGTGTAAATATTCTTAAGTTTTCATATTTTTTTATATTTTTTAAATATTTTTATTGCTTTGCTTTTTGATGTCAAAATAGAATTTCTATGGAGGTTTGCCTTTAAAAGTTTTTATTAAAATGTAAAAATGCCTTCACAA
This sequence comes from Drosophila eugracilis, assembly GCF_018153835.1. Taxonomy (NCBI): domain Eukaryota; kingdom Metazoa; phylum Arthropoda; class Insecta; order Diptera; family Drosophilidae; genus Drosophila; species Drosophila eugracilis. The sequence goes on from NW_024573245.1 coordinate 887,796, forward strand.
CCTTAATAAGTTTTAAGGAAATATAAAAAGAAAACATGTTAAGTGTTATTAAGTTAATTTCATCATAATTTTTTATACCTGCAATATTTTTATTAATATTTTTATTAATATTTTTATTAATATTTTTATTAATATTTTTATTGCTTTGAAATCGTAAAGATACGATTTTCAGCGATAATTACCTTTTAGTTGTTAATTTTTGTTTATAACTTTAAGAAGCCTTAAAGTAATTTATATGCGCAATATTATAAGCATTAATTTTGATATATTTACAAATATTTACTTTATTTTCCCTTGACCCTTTGGCCCACTTTAAAAATATTCTCCAAAACGAAATTCCCATTTAAATCCACTTCCCTGACCATTTGATTCCCACGCTCTGGCATTTGCTTTCGAAAATTACAATTGTTTGCCAACTTTTGATATCAAATGCGTAAGCCGAGATTGAAATCAGTGAACGATTGGCCAAAATAATTAATTTGATATCTTCTGGCCTCCAATTTATGCCAGCCCACTTTGGTAATTTAATCGGCAAACTGCAAACGCCAATCGCCACAAATGTAAGTTTTTGATTGACAGCTTTGGTAATTCAAAACTTGACATTCGTTTTATAGGGCAGTCTGATAATGACGAGGCATGATCTAGCTACTAGATTTTAAGAGCTCCCTCCCATACCCATTTCCCACCCTCTTATCTGTCTCGCTTTCAGCTGGCTTACATCTTAATCTTTATCCCCGCTTTTCCGCAGCCTCAAAACTTTCACACGCGATGTGTGATGACGACAACAGCCACGAAAAATTCTATAACAATTGTTGAGTTGTTTTTTTATGTTTCTTTTTTTTTTTATTTTTATTTTTTTTTTGCATTTGGCTGTTTTGAATTTCAACGGCTACTCGTGTTGAGCGTTCAGAGAGAAATTCTAGACGTTTAAATGTCATTGTTGTTGTAGGTGTTGCTGCGGGGTCTCATGTTATTGTTATTGTTGTTGTTGTTAGCTTTTGTTGTTGTTGTTGGCGCTGTCACTGCTGCAGCCGCCTGTCAGTGCGCATGAGTGAACATTGAGCAGCAGCAACAATAATAGAAGCAACGCCAGCAACGGCGGCAATAACTAAAATACACAGCAAAGATAATCCGAAACTATATATTTTTTATTTATTTAAAAATTTAAAAAAGAAATTTTAAAGTATTTTTATTGAAAATTTATTAGCTATCAAAGAGAGAGAAAAGCTTTTGCTTTATATTTCCGCTTAACCGACTTCAAATTTGTTTAAAAAACGAAAACTAAAAACTATTTTCTGGCAATAATATTCTTAAAATAATCAACAAATGACTTAAACTTATAGAATGTCTTGCATTTTACCTTTTAAATCTTTAAAATCTTTATTTTAATCACATCAATAAAAAGTTTTCTTAAGTAATAAAAGTAGATTTTCTCTAAGTGCTTCCAACACAGTCAACGTCAATTGTAGATTTTGCGCGACATGGCGGCAGAAAACAACAGCAACAATAACCACATCATCTAGCCCCCAAGTGCAATTTTCCTTACCAGCCAAACACCCATCCAACCCACCCACTCACCACCACCACCACCGCTCCTCCTCCTTCAATTTCCACCTGGCAACTCGGCTTGCTGTAAACGATATTGTCGTCACACCGACGGCAGCATTTGCATAGTGACTGCCGCAATGTTGTTGCTATTGCTGTTGCCTTTCCTTCACCCCCTTCCTCCCCTTTTTCCATTCCTTGCTGCCCGCCCCCCTGTTTTCCTTCCAATTCGATTCGCCGCAAAATTCAACAAACCACAGAAGCAACAACAGTACTACAACAGTAACTACAATAACAACAGCGATGACGTTGCTCATACACTTTGGAGGCAAGAAGTTCGAATAGGGTCGACTGATATTGACATTGAAAGGGATTTTAGTTAGGAGAATTTACTTTTTAAAACTGTTTTTATAAGGTGATAAGATACAAAATGAAAATATGTAATATCTTGAAGAGAAATTATGAAGAAGAATATGCAATTGATCAGTTTTGGGGGAATTATAAAGTAAATAGTTAAAATCAAAAATATTCTTAAAGGTATTCGAAGAAGTTCAGGTTTCTCTTTAAAAGCCTTTAAGAAGAGTTTAGAAATTTACTTTTTTATCATTATTTTTAAAGCATATATTTAGTGAAATTAGTTTTGATATATTCCTAATAACTCTGCAATCTCTGTAATATGTAAAGAAGAATTATTGAAGTTAAGCAATATTTTTAATTTTTAAACATAAGAAATTGTAATGAAAATCTTTAAGCTTTTCATATCAATGTGAGTCAGGCATTGCAGATAAATATGATAATATGATAAATATATATAATCAGATATCTGAGTAACAACTTATTTCTTGATAACTAATCTAACACTTTATGAAAGTAAGCAAAGCAAAGGATAATATTGGATCTAAAAACCTCATAACTTCCCTTCCACAATATTAACTTAAAGTTGTATTGGAAATTTCTTTATTTCTCATAGAGCATAGACACTATAGACCCTAGACATTTTAATTTAACTACCCGAGGGCATTGTATCTTCGTTAATTGCGGTCGAATTAGTCATCTGTCTGTGAGTAGTTAACCACCTCATCCGCCCCCCTCTCCCTCTTTCTCTTGTAGGCCTCCTGCACTCGTCATGTGTTGTTGCAGTCAGCGAACTATAAAAATCATACATTGTTGCGCCTCCCACTCGAAATGTCACCCCCCTCAACCCTCTCCCCTACGGTTGCGTTGCATATTTTTCTTGCTTTAATTGGTGCACGCAAATTGTGCACATAACCTCAAAGTGGCTATGAGCTGGAAACCCTCAAAACCCAACCGCCTTTCACCTTCCTTCCCTCGTCAACCCACCCAACCCAAAAACCCAACTTGATAATGATAATGATAATGATGATGATGGGAATGACGTAGACTCTACACTGTCTCTTTCTCCTTCGATATACCCATCTCTTTCGGATGCAACCCAGGGAGGTCTTTTGGAACGGGCACGCGACTGGCGACTTGCGATGTCGAGACACTCTCTGGTTCGCCGCCTAATGAAATATTAGAAGCTGACGCGGCGACGAAGACGACACCCAAAGTGGGCTGAAAATGCAGGTGAAAAAAATGGGGGGGGTGTTGTGGCCCAGGTTTGGTGCATTGTCATAAAGAGGTAGGGGGAGCTTACTTCGTAGGGGGTTAGCCAGATTCACGTAATTATAACGTAACGTAACGTGTACAAGAGACAACGACAATGTTGCCGGCTGATGAGCACACACACAGACACAGACACACTCAAACATAGGGCTTGTGATTTTGTAGCTGTAATTAATGAAACGTTTGCTGTCCTCTCTCTTTCTCTCCCTCTCTTTCGCCCTTTTCTTTTAGCTCTCTTTCCTGGCCACTTGAAAAAAATATTCTCAGCATTAACGTATTTGCCTTGATTTTGGTCTGACATGAAGGGTAATTTGTTAGAAAGATTAATAGAATGGATTTCTGCTTATTTAACTAAGATTTGAATTGATTCTTATAAAGTAAACTGTCTAAATTTGTATATTTAATGATGAAATTATTTTTAAAAATCTCATTTATAGGTGTTCTACTGTAGTTCTATGTTAAAGCATACAAAAAGTGATCTCATAACTATTCCAAAAAACTCAAAAACTTCAATTTGGAAAGTTTAAGCTAAAAACCTTTAAATTTTCACTTAAAACTAAAAACTTTTCCTTTCTAAATGTTATAACTTAACATTGATCTTGAGCCTTAAGCTGCTTTAAGCAACTTAATTTTTAAACTTTTTCGGAATTCAAACGAAATAACAAATTTTAAAGCTAACTTTTTCCCAAAAATATATTTTGTATTTTATATTTAATATTTTTAAGTATTTTTCGTGCCTTTTTATGCCTTTCCAAAAGCATCAATTTCTTGATCACCTATTTAGGGCGCCGTTTTTCTGCCTTTCATGGTTAGCCTTGTTTTTTTTTTTAAGTGCATGCCCATCGTTGTTTACGGAAATGTTGAGACAGCGCAAGCCAAGTAAGCGACCTCTTTATTGAGCCCTCACCCTAGACTTTCCGCTGCAAACGCCCCTCCACTTCCTCCTACCTACCTACCCTCCCAACCCGTTCTTCTTTACACCCAAACCCCTCCCCCTTCAGAGTCTTCTTCTTCCTCTTCTGCGCACTTGACGCCGCATTGTGCAATGTATTGACTTTTTACACGTGACAGGCAATTGACGAGTTGCCATTGTTGCTGTTGCTGTTGCTGTTGTTGCTGCTAGCTAGCTCGTGTTGCTATTGCTGTTGTTGTTGTTGTAGTTGCCGGCATGTGTCTGGGGCATCGCACGTCTAATTGCTGTTGCTGTTGCTGTTGCTGTTGCAGTTGTCTGACCCTTTGCCGGCACATGTATAAATTAATAATTATGAGCAGTCTTGAGACTTCAAGACAGAATCAATCGTTCAAGTTTTCGTTTCCCTTTGCTTTTCTTCCCGTCTGTTCTGTACAGATAAGACCTTTGACCCCATCGATGGCAGCAGGCACGCAAATTGCAGGTGTGAACTTTGAGGTGCCAAATGCAACGGATGTTGCTACTGTTTTTGCTTCCTAATTGCGGCCAAGTCTTTAAGTTTGTGTTTGCCTTAAGTTTTGATGTTAAATATTACATACGAAGAAGTGCGATTAAAGGGAAATTATGAGTTATTAGAAAAGTGTTTGCAAAGTATTTATAATCATAAGAAGTTAATTGGTGGAATTGAGAAACCAAGTTATGATTTTAGGTATTAAGATCTTAGAAGATACCTAAGACATGGTGGAAGCCCTTATAGGGGAAATTAAATATGATTGGAAAAATTCTATATGATTATAAGATGGGATAGTTCTTCCGCTTTTTTCTTTCTAATGTTACAAGCTACGAGTATATTATTTAATATATATTTTAGTGAAAGATATATCTTTAGTTTAGTATAGTTTAATCATAAGATTCTTTAGAAGAATCTGTAAATCTAAAATGCTAAAAAATATCTCAAAAAACTAACTGCAACATTGGCTAGCCATTTCCATCTTAGTCTTAGTTAGTCCCACAAAGTTTAATGAAAGATATACTCGTATCTTTGGTTTAGTTTAGTTTAGTCATAAGATTCTTTAGAAGTATCTGTAAGCCTAAAATGTTAAAAAATATCTCAAAAAACTAGCTGCAACATTGACTGGCCATTTCCCTCTTGTACTAACTAAGTAAAAAAGTCCCACAAAGTTTAAGGCAACAGAAAATCATGAAAACATGAGGAAATTTACACCAATCTTAATTGTAAGAAACTTATTTAATATCATTTTATTTTCCAGATAATAAATATTTACCATAGTTGCTGTGTTAAATTCTGAAAAGAGGCTAATCATCAGCCTTGTAAAATAATACCTTAAACTTTCTGCCATTTAGAAAATTTTTGTTGCTGTTGCTTCTAATGTTGCTGCGCTACTCAAATTTGATTGCTGCCACTGATAGCCGCTATTTCAGCAGCAAACCCTCTCTCCTCTCCCCTAGTAATATTCCCCCTTGTTGCCCCAAACATCTGCTGCGTATCATCAGTTTTTGGATGTGGTTGTTAATGTTGCCCCAGCCTATACCAAGTTTAGTTTTTCTTCGCATTTTCACTTGTTAAACTTCGGCAGTTGCAAGTTGCAACTTGTTGGCATTGCCTGTTTTTAGTGCCTCCAATTGCCGTTGGCCACGCCCCGACAATCGCCTACTTTGCGCCTCAATTATGCCAATTGCCGCTGCAGCAGAGCCATGACCTTAAAAAGGCAGCATGGAAATTGTCTGAGTCGCTGGCTCGTTTCAGTTGCCGCCTTCGCAGTTCCACCCCTGCCCCTTTTTTGGGCCTCCCCCCGCTAACCCCCTCCGCTTTGAAAACGTTGCAGCTGTTTGATGTGCGTTGCTGTCGTCGCAGTTGTTGTCTGGCGAAGTCTTCGTCGTCTGCCGTCAGGCCATTTGTGTCTCCACGGAGAGAAAACGGAAATTCTAGGTGTCTTAAAAAAGATAGTTTATTATTTATATAATCATATATAGGATAAATCAGTAGGATCACCTTGGGATAATCTACTATCTAGTACGAAGTACTTTTCTTAATGAAAAATATTTTACTAAAAGCTCGCTTTTATGAATGGAAAAGTCAACTTATGACCAGAGAAACATCTAACATGCTGTGGAAATTTCAAACCTTTTCAAGATTTTCCCTTCTAATTCATTTAACACAATTTTCTCTCAGTGCTCAGCTCGAGTTATGCAATTCGTAGCCAAACATTTTCTGTCCGGTCAACAGAAGAAAGAGCGGCGGGAAAGAGCAGAGAGGGCTGGCGAATTTTGGTTAAATATTTTAAGTGGTTCTTGCCATGCGCTCTAAGGTTGGCTCGAAACTTAACGCATTTGACCCACTAACAAAGAGCCAACAGACGGCTGGGCTATACTATAGTTGGGCGAAAATGTTGGCCAAGGTGTGGTGAGGAGGGTAAACAGGGGCGCGCGTCGAGGCGAGGGAGGAAAAACGGACTAGACCAGACCATGGCCAAGCAATTTTCCATCGTTTTGGTTTTTCTTTTTGGCCGCTTTGGCCATTCGCATTTTCAAGTTAATTACGCCTCGCATTGTTGTCATTCATAAGAGTTCTCGCTGGGACGGTTGAGGACAGATGAGTCAGTCACCTTGCCACCGAAACATACACATTTTCCTCGCATTTTCCTAACAAAATGAAATCCAATTGAAATCAGTTCACGACTCATCATGCGAATTTCACATGAAATTCGTTCGAAAGAGTTCTTCATTCAGGCGGCGGTGGAAATGCGGTGGGCGTGGCCAGCGACAAGAGACAAACAAATTTGACTGCCAACACGACGGGGAAATTTCTTAAAAAAATTTTCTTCGTTTTGCTTTTTTCGTTGGCCGCCGCAAAGTGCAAACAACTTGAATATTTTGTAATTTATGGCGATTTTTATTTGTTGCTGCCGCCGACGGTCTAGGAAATGTTCTTCGAGGGCTGGGTACTCAAGGGGAGTATTGGTTTTGTCATTGAGAATGTAGCTGGGATTTGGGGTTATTTGATGACTAAGATTTTGGGGATTTTCTGGAACTGGGAAATTCTGATTATTAGTTTTTGATATTTTAAAATGGGTTTTGAGGCATTTTTTTAGGCCTTTTCTTAGGTTTTTATTTTTATATTTAATATTAGGGGATCTTTTAGCTGATATTTAAGGGGAATATTAGTTTTCTGAGAGAGAATGTTGGGAGTTTCTGGAACTTAAAGTTACTTTTTTTTTTAATCATTTTTAGGCATTTCCTTAAGTTTTTAACTTTTATATTGATATCCAAGGCATCTTTAGACTTAGTTATTAAACTTATTACCCTATCTATATATCCTGTTGTCGTTTTGATTTTCATTTTTTAGCCTGTCTTGTCAGCGACAATTAGCCGACGTGGCTGTCTTTGTGGTCGTTTAAAAATACACAAGAAAAAATAAATCAAATTTATGCCATGCAAATATTTCTCATATCTGCCTTGCCTTGCCGATGTATATATATTAATGTTCAGAACATTAGTTCCCCCTTACCTTACCCCCTTTTTCCGCTATTATAAACCAACATGCCACATTTCGTATACGCGATGTTATCCCCTGCTTAATCGCCTCTGTAAAGATCTGAAAGATCAAAAGCTAATATTGTAATGATGCTGATGGCTGGGTTTAATAGTTTGCAGATGAATTGAAAAGATTTGCACCTTAGAAAAGCGACAGACAGTGGAAAACAACCCTAAGCAGTCGACCACAGAAGGCAACCCCAAGGAAAAAGGACAAAAGTAAATTGCGTTGCTCGAGACAAACAAAGTGCGTAAGGGTCAGAAAGACAAAGCAACACCTTGGGTCATATGGTGTCCTATATGGTACAGATTGGTATATATATATATGTGATATTGCAGAGGGGTTGCTGTATATGGCAAAGTTCTGAGTGCGTTTGTGTACTTAAGCTGCCATTATATCATTTTCTAATAGACCAAAGCTCGGCAAAGGGGATAAAGGCTACAGGCTAACCTCTGTAAAGTGAACTTTGTTATTTGATCAAGTTTAACAGTTTGATTTTATGAGGTGTTAATCTTATAATAATGTAAAGTTTCTATGATTAATTTATGAAAATAATTATTAAAAATAGAAGAAAGTCTCCTAGAACTTCAGATTTGCCTTCCTTATATACCAAAGTTCCTTCTTTCTTAGGCTCCACTGTGTTCCCTTAACAAACTAGAAAAAATGCGTAGCCCCTAACCTTATTTCCACCCTTACCCAATATGCTTTTCCCTTTTGCCTTCAGAGTTCATCAACTTTTCTTGTCTCTGCCTCCCTCCCCCCCTCTCCCCCCTCTCTCTCTTTTAATTTATTAGATTTTCCCTCTGGCTGGGTTGGCTGCTATCGTCATAAGATCTGTAAATAGCTACTGCTCTTCCTGGCCCCCTTTTTGGTGAACTAGGGGTTCCCCAGTTGGGTTATTTAAGCCAATCTGGTTCGATATCTAACTATAGCAGAAAAGGGGTGCTAAGGGGGGGGAGGTGCCACAGAGCTTTGCCTGAAATATCCTTGAAAGGTTAAAGACATTACCAATGCAGGACATCGTCACCATTGTCGTTGTTCTGTTACGTCTGCTACTCCCCTTGGCTTCTCCTTTGGCTCTGGCTCTGGCTCTTGCTCCTTCTCCTATATCTACTCCTTCTCCTTCTTCTCCTCCTGCTCCTTACCTTTTCTCTCCTTTTCCTTGTTCGTCGTTGAACTCGTTTTCCAAGCCATGCGGTCGCTGCCCCTGGCCTTTTGTTGCTCTGCTCCTTCGGCTTCCAACCAACAGCAGCGCATTGTTGTTCTCAAGTTCCTTTCAATGACAATGCGTTTGGGTCTCCCTTGTCCCCTTTACTCGCCCCCTTTTCGACCCCGCCCCTGAGCTGTTTGTCGTTTGTCGTCATTCAGTACAACGCACTCTGGAAATCCCTTTTTTATGTGCCATCTTAGGTCCAAGTCAAAGGATTGAAGACAAAAAATCAAAACAAATTCGCTTTTTGGAATGCAGTTTTCTATCATTATTTAGTTTCTTCTAATATCTAGTTAAATTTGGATTCAGAACAGCTTGATAAAGAACAAAAACTGCCACCTCATAAAAATCCCAAATCATAAATTCCAAATTTATAGATTTCTTATTTCAATAATCATTATTCTTTTTCAAAATTATTTACTCATGTGTTTCATTTTCAAAAAAGAAAAATACAAAAACAAATGCAAAGAGGAAAAAAAAAGAACATTTGCTGCGCAGATAAACTTTTATCTGTATCTCAGCATTTGGCTGAGCCTGTATCTGTGAGATACTTTGGACAACTGTGAATTAGTTGGCATACAGCGGCGCGACTTCGGCGACGAGGCCTGCGAATTAATGCCGCCGACATAAATTATAAATTAAGACAATTTTAATTAAGGTTTTTCTTCGTTTTCCAGAAAAACTTTCTCACTATCTCCTCTGCTCAACCAGAACTTCTAAGGAAAATTTGATTTTTGCTTAATTTTCCGTACCATTTCTTTATTTTTTTAAGCATTAAAAAGCTTTCCCACTTCCATTTATAATTTTTGTAACAATTTTTTCCGCTTAGTAATTGCTATTTTTTTTTTGTATTTATTTTAAATTTCTCGTTTTGCCTCGTTTACCATTCAATTCTTAACGACGAGTAGTCGTTGTTGTTTTTGTTGCCTTTATTGCTGCTGACAATTGGCCAAGCGCCAATAATTTTCATAAATTTTATTATACATTTTTATACTGTCATTGCTTTGGCTTTATTTGATTAGCACTCGCTGGCTGTCTACCTCTCTCTCTCTCTGTCTCTTAGTTTGCCTTACTTTGTGGTTCATTCTTGATTAAAATGTATATTTAATGTAGGAATATCTATATTAGTTTGTATATTTACTATATAGCTCTAATTATTTGCCCCAGGTCTGGGCTCTGTTTTCTTAGCTTGGCAATAATTTCTTTAGTTTTTGCTTCCTTTTTCTTTTTATTGAATTTTCCTCTTATCGCCTTAGTTTTTCTTTGTTTTCATTGCTCTTGATTTTGATTATTATTTATATTTGTTTTTGCTTTTGTTATTGCCGCCTTTTCACTGTCTTTAACAAGTCTCGTCTGGTCTTCGTCTTTCTGTCGCCAGCTGAAAAATGTACAACGTTTCTATTCAAGTTTTGATAACAAATTTGTAGCGCCATATCTGCAAAAGCTACTTGGGTCTCTCTCTCTCTTGTTGTTCTTTCTATGATAAGACTAGTTTTCTGTCTTCTCTGTTCCGCCTTGGCTACTTCAAGTGCCGAAATAGCTTTCTGGGTGGTATGAGTTCTATCTGAAACTTAAAAGAAAAAATACTTTAATCCACATTTTATTGCCGCGGCTCATTGACAAATGCCAAGCGATCGTTGTTAAGGTCAACGCCAAAAGTCAGCAGTGGAGTTTTCCCCTGCAAATGGTGGGGGAGTTTCTAAGGGTTAGAGGGGGCTGCTATTCAAAATGGGGCGAATTATGATGCTTCCCGACAACGAAACCATTAAAAACTAATTACGCGTGTCTGCTTTTGGACGCGTGTATGGGAGAGTAGATCAAAATGGTTGGGATTGTGGTTATTGGAGTGTGCCGCCGAGGTCAAAGATCAATTGGTGGCATTAACTAGGCCTTTAGAGGGAAAGGAAGTGAAAGAAGCAATCTAAAACCAAATCTTAGAAACTAATTAGTACGACTTAACTGCCACAAATGGATGAAATTGTAATTTAAAAAAGGAGTTATTACAATTTTTAATGTTCTTTAGCAATCACAAGACTCTGTTTAATCACTTCGGTTAGGCCTCTTCCTGCTGCACATTCTTTTAGTTTATTAAGATCTCGCCTAGAAGTTAGTACTCATGTCTCCGTTAGTTTGCCATTTCGCTGTAACCATAAACAAAGTTCGCAAAGTCCGGCAACATAATGTGAGGCAAGCTAAGGCAGACATTATAATGTTAATTGTTATTCACTTGTTACTCCGCACGTCTATGCAGAACATTACACTAAATCACCTGTATAATTTTCGCCTGTTCTTCTTTATTCTCGTTGCAGGTACGTACATGTACATACATACATACAGAGCAACAGGAGGAGTCATTCATCTATGCCACATGGTGTATGCCCCTCTCTCTAAAGAGCATACATACATACACTGGGGACTCGTTGAGAGTCTTTCCTTCTATTGGGGGCCTTTGGCTGTCGTCTTTTCTGTGTGATTTGCACAAAATGACACTCGGCTGGTACATTTCCGGTTCTAAATGCGTAAGTCTAGTCAAATTAAGGCAACCACGGCCAGTGATAGCCATGGCCATAGAGTCATAGAAGCTAAAGTCAAGAGTGAGAAAGAGAGAGAGAGACTTCACCTGCCAGAAACACCTGTTTGCCTGGCCCCTGGCAAAATGTTGCAATTAGATAAGCAGAAATTGTTATGTTGACATTGCCGGGGACAAGATAAATGCCTTGGATTAGGCCTAACATTTCCCTCTCTCGTGGCTGGTTGCATTTGAATATTTTAATTCAATGTGGCAACATCTAGCCCAGATAGATGTTGCAAGTTAGTGTGCATGGAAAGAAATTGATCGATGGAATAGCAAAGGAAATGTCTTAAATGTCTTAAGAAATCAAGCAGGATATTGATCTGATTATTCTCATACAGAAACATAAATATTCAATAAGTTTTAAAGTTAATGCAACTTTTTTATTAATATTTAGATGCACTCTTTTCCCTTGGTGTAGTTGATTTGAATGCCTTTCTAGTATCTTTCTGTCGTGTGCCATTATTTGCACTCAAGTGCATCTCTTTGGATGTCAAGTTGTAAGAGCGTTTTCCATGTCGGTTCGAGGCGCGTTCGCAATTAGTTTGCAATTGGGCCGTGAGACAAGCTCGGTAAAAGAGCTGCTGCCGCCGCCGCCAGCTCATTAAGTATCTCAACTCGGACAACAGCAACAAGTACCAAACGAACGTACGTCTGGCAGCAGCAACACTAAGAGCGACCAAAAGCAACACCTCGCTAAACGTGAAATACACGAAATGAAATTACAAGTTCCGCTTTTTGGCTATTACGTTTTGGTCGCTTTTCAGTGTTTTAGTAACCCAAATGTTTGTCTCTTTGCTCAAAACACACACACTGGCTAAACTATCTGTATAGATGAGTATCTGTGTGTTTTGGCTGGTATCTATGTGTGCGTAATTTGACCGCCGGCTAGGCACATGTGTCTCAAAGTGCCCCCAAAGTGTTGATGATGATGACGCCGCGAACGATGATGATGAATCGTGTGCTGCCAACACATTGGTTACAGCCTGTGAAGAAATACTTATAAAAGTCATTTCAAATTTATAATCGAAGTTTAGTATCTTTAACCACAAATCTAATGGCAAAAAGGAAGGTTAAAATTATAAGGAATTTGAGGCTGTAGAGACTTAATACCCTGTACTTCTTTAAGGTTTGAGATGGGAAAGCTAGAGCTAAGGGAATTAAACTTGTTTTTTCATTTATATAAATCTTTTTAAAAAATGTAGATTTAGTTAAATAAATTTTAAAATTAGTTAAAATATAAGTATGTTTTAGTTTAAAAACAGATTCTGGAAGGTAATTTTTAAAAGAAGATGGATGGTTTTTGGTTTTCATTTACGAAAAAAAAGTGTTTTTTATACTGGAAAGTGAAAAATATAAGAGACTTGGCCTTAGTTCCTTGTTATCGTGAAGTATTAACCAAGATTTATGTATTTAACTCGATTTTTTTAAAGTTTTAGGAATTTTATGAAGTTTTGGGAATTTTATGTATTTTTAATCTTTTTGTTAGTTAATTCAAACTTTTTATTAATGCAACTTTAATGATTTTTGGATTTATTACCAACCCTGAAGGACAGCTGTAAATATTTTAAAAAATATTTTAAACCTTTCTTGCACTACCTTAAACCACTGTGCCTTGTTGGGGGCATTTGATATTTGGTCAAGCGGGTGTTTGACGGTCTGGGTCTCAGTACCGCCGACCCACTCGGCCCCCATCCCCATCCCCATCTTGATCGTAGTTTGCGGTTGGTCGCCAGAGCTGAGCTTAAATGTTAATAATTTTTATTGCCGCTTGTCGCCGTCTGCCGCTGTCGTCGTTTGTCGTCGTCTGTGCTCGGCTTGAATATATATATATAGATATGGATATGGGTGTGGGTATTGGTACGAGCCGGGGGTTTATATTGTATATTCTGTAGTGTATAGGTCTGGGCTTTGAGACTCTCGAGTCCGCCTCGAAGGCAGCCTGAACGATGATAATGCTAATGGCGTTCGCTGCTGGGTCATTGTCTGGTCATTGGCCGCGGCGGAGCGTTGAAGTTTTGCACACATCAACAGAAGAAGAAGAAGAAGAAGAGGAAGAGGGGGAAGAAGAAGAAGAAGCAGCAGCAGAAGAAGGTGACGCGGAGTTTGGAGTCAGTCAGCGAATTGCGAATTGGTGCACTGAGCGAAAGGAGGTCAAACAAGATCATTTATAAAACATAAACTCAGCTATTAAAAGGTGACTAAGAAGGGGCTCAAATTTGAAACTAATTTTCTACAAAATACTATTATTATTAAAGTTAGTAAATAAGTTAATTTTTAATAGATTTTTGGCATATAATCAAAGCTTTTTGAAAGTCAATTTTAACAGTGTATTTAAACTGTAAAATGTTTATGTTAAGCTTATGACTTAAATACCAAAAATTTGTTACTAAAAATGGCATTTTTTTGGTATTTTTTCCAGTGTAACACCCCTTTTTACTATTTCCCTTCAATATTTCAATATGCAACAGGCATTTGTTGCAGTTTTTAAAATTCTGGAATGGTGACACACCTTGCCAAACTATAATCCAAAGTTTCGATCGCCTGACATTGATTTGATTTTCCGCAAAATGCATTCAGCGCCAGGCACATTGAGTTAATTAAAATATTTTGCATTTGCAAATTGCGAATTACAATTGAAAGTGTCAATCACAGAGCAAGAACACAAATGCAATTAACAAATCAAAGCCAAGACACGGCGCTATCCACAGAATTGAGATACAAAACAAAAGATACAGATACGAAATTAGCGTTACAATTCCAACTCGTCGGGCAGCAGCTGTCAAGACTTATAGACAAAGTCCGAGTCATTCATTCATTCAGTCAGTTAGCCAGCTAGTCAGTCAGAGTCAGCCCCTCAAGCCATTTGAAATGGCCTTCAAGTCACACAATCGCATTTACAATCACATCCATCTAATCTACAGTTCCATTCGCGATTTCTTTCGATTCAGTTCAGTTCTATCCGATCCGATCCGATCCGATGCGACTCGACTTGACTCGTTGTCTGTTTGTCTCATTGATTTTCCGCAGCAGCCAACAACAGTTTCAAGTTCAGTTCTCAGTTCTCAGCTTTCAGCTCTCAGTTCTTCATCAATCAAGTTCTGACAACTACTAAGCAGGACCATAGTATTCAAGAAAATTCTCTGTCTATGCTCTCTATAATCAATTTTCGATTGATTCTGAGCAGATCAAATGAATGGAATGCAAAATAATCAAGATTTATATATGGTTAAGCGAACTATAGAAACTTTCAGCTTTTTGGCTTATTTTGAATGGAGAATGTAACAATTTGAAGCTATTAAATTTTATAGGTAATCTTATTTTTTATGTTCGCACAAAAAGAGAGGTTTAAAAAAATAATGAGCATGTTAACTTTTAGTAGTTAGTTTCAGTTATTAAAATTCGTAATTAATGGTTAAAGAGGTGTCCTGTTTGACAGCTATGAACTTTCTGATTTCTTACATTTTTCTTAGCCATTTTTTTATTGGCATAAAATTGATTAAAGATTTAATTAAAACGCAAAACCTCACAAAATGTTAACAAACTCTAGACAACCTTAACTTGTTTATAAAACTTAGACCCACTCTATCTACCATAAGCAATTGATCATTACTTCCCTACATTATAGACACTAGATTATCAATCAATTTTCAAGACCACCGGAATACAAATCTTGTATTGGCCATAAACTGTGTGTTCTCCATCGAGCTGATGAGAGAGAACCGCGTGCCAGACATTAGGAAAATGTTTGCTAAACTTTCGTAATGCGCCCACATGGTGAGCGGCAGACTCAACAAAGCAATATTCGGACTTCTAATAAACATTGTAGGAATCTGGCGAATTGGCCAACTTGTCTGCCAGCCAGCCTGCTGCCTGCCTGCCTGTCTGATCAGAACATTTTTCTTGATTTCACCCCCAAAAAGCTGTGGGTTGCCTTCACCTTTTGCGGATTTCTTGATTTCTTGAATCAAAGTGCAAAAATAAACAACAGATTGTGGGGCTGTGATTTTGGTTTTTATCATTTTAAGAGAGAGGAAATACAGATACAGAGAGGGAAATACAGCCAGAACGGGACAGCGCGAATAGCTGAATAAATAAAATGCGCACTGACTTTTGGCTTGTTTGCTTTGCTAATTTATTTTCGAATATGATGTAGAGCTTTTAAAATAAACAAAAAAAAAAAAACAAAGAAAAAAACGACACACAAAAAAGGAGGAAAGATCTGAACGCTGAACACAAACTTGGAAACAGTCTGCGATGGGCACGGCGACGATTAGCGTTGAAGGAGAAACAAACTAGGAACGAGACGTCCAGTACAGTTCGTTTCATGAGTATAAGAAAGAGGGGAAAATGTTCATTTGGTTATTGGAGAACTTACTTTACTTTACTTACTTACTTACTATTTTTAATAAACAATAAAAGTTACTTCTAACTTGCATTTCCTGATTATCATCATTATTATTATAAATCCAATTTTAGTCCTCCATTAATGTTGAAATTCTATATTGTTGAGTTCTATATAGTTTGCTAGTTCCATAGCACTATATTTTTAAAACCATATTAAAACAACTCGCTTTTAAATCCTTTTTATTGCTTAAAAATCTGCAGTTAAAATATAAAATTGGATTTTTAAACTTAATACCCACTCAATTTAAAATTTAAACACCGACTTTATAGTAGTCATAACCCACACTTTCAATGCTCTCGCACTTTCTCAGCAATCAGCCTTGGGGCTGATTAGATGTGACCGAAAAAAAAGAGACCATAATAAATATCACTCATACGACTCGTTGACCGATAACTGGCCAAACCGCAAAAATCCAAGGTCGGTGCATAGTTGCTCCCCCCTGGCATTTGCTACGCTGAGTACTTTTCCGATATTAACACCATTTGGACCGAAAAGCGTCTCCCAGGCGCTAACGAAGGCGCTAATGAAAGACACGTTTCCCCTGGCCAAAGAGCCAAGCAAAAAGCCAGGCTAAAAGCAACAACAAGACCCGTAGAAGCCTTGCCAGACATGAGGCATCCGGCGTGATCAGCTCGTGGGCAGATGTGAGCTGTCAACAAGCGATCGGATCGATGGGGACATGCAGAGGAGAGGGTCTGAGGCTATTGGTTTTAGTTCAGAAGAGGTTGGGTGGGGTTTTTGCAAGCCAAATATCGAGGCAGACGAAGTGAAATGGTTAGACAGATAGATTGTCACACGCAGCGTTTCGGTTGCAGGGCAAGTATTTGAAGACAGTGGGTTGAAAGGGTTTGAAAAAGAAAGTTAATAGTTGGAAAATTATACAATACCAAATAAATCATATTCCACATAACTGTAAAGTTAACTGTTAAATTAGTTATTACTAACAGTTAATAAAAAACCACTTTTAAAGTTAATTAAGCAGCAATCTTTTCATAATTGCCATTCACTAAACGGAACGAGGCTATTTTAGGAACAGGTCTTAATTTAGAAAAGCTATTTTTAAACCATAATTGGTTGTCGTAATTCGGTAAGCAAATGAGTTTAATTTTTTAATTATATGTTGGGAAGAACTATTATTATCAGAAAACCAAGAGAACATTATGAACATCATTTTAGATTGCTTTTTTATAGAAATTTTCTTCAAATTAAAGTTTTTTTTTGTTTTTTTTTTTTACAAATAAAGTAAAACCTAAATACGTGAAGGATAAAAGCAATTTAATGTATTATTTTGTTATGTAGCAGGCAGCCATACTAAAATGTGTAACAAAAAGTTACAGTTACTTATGGCTACATAATTAGTTGTTAAGCACAATGTATTCCTATCCCTTACTTTTGCATAAATAACATGCTAACGTATACTATGTGTGTCCTGTTCGCACGATCAGCAAATGTCACCAATACATGAAAAATGAGGCTGAGATAGAATAAAAAAGAAGAAAAAAGGGAAGAATAAGAAAGAACACTTCGTTTTTGACGACAGAGGAGAGCAGCATGTTCATAAATACAGTTAGTTTGTATTACAAATTAAAAACTGATATTTAAATTCTTATTAATATTTAATCTTTAAAAATAACTAACTTTTAAGCACTTAGACCCACTGTACGAACCTCTGGGGAGGTCTTAACGAAGTGCGACAATCAATCAGCCGCAAGTAGTGATGGCGGCAACAACAACAAGAACAACAACCATAACAACTAAAGCAAAGACGTCGGTCAGCAGGTCAAGCCCGGTAGGTGGCGCTATTGGTGTTGCTGCAACACATATGCCTCTGTATATACATATATATATGTATATATAGTTGTTATTGCTGCTCCCGTTGCTGCTGTTTGTCTAGACTTTGTTTTGACTTTATGCTATATATGCTAATTGATGTCAGCAACTTGTTTTGCCATTGTGATTGCGTCGCCTGTTGTTGTTGCTGTTGTTGTTTTGTCTAATTTGAAAATTGCATTGGCCTCCACAGGCAGTTTTCTTTGGCCCCCCCTCTCCCCTTTTGCTAAACTACCCCTTTACACTATTTTTGTTTTACGGATTGAAACTTTGCAGCCTTTTATTTTCTCTGTTTTTTTTTTTTGTTTTTTGGACCCACGCACTATAATTTTTCCCAACTAGTCTAACTGTAAACACGAGACGCGTCGCAATGTCTGCGGCTGCGGTGGAAAATGTGGGCATATAGCGGGAAAATAGTGATAGCGGAGAGGCGGTTGGCTTCCAGGCGGGGGCGTGCCAACGAGCTCGCTGCCGAATGCAAACAGCTCCTCGACATGAATATGAAACGTATGTAAAACGAAGGGAAACGCATTGCAATTTGCTAAGCGCAGCAAAAAAAAAGATATAGAAAAGGGGATAAAGCTTGGCTTTACAGTGCCAAAAATCACATAATGCAGAGAAACTAAAGTAAAGAAAAGACTTCTATTAGCAAAACAAAGGAAATGTTTTTGTGTGCAAACATTTTTATCAGCCAATATTATCTTTTTTCCATATCAACATTGCCATATCAAATTTTTATATCAGTTTCTGATTATTTTCAGTGTTAAGTTGATTAGAAAGTAAAATAAACTTTTTATTTTTAGATATTAGTTTCTTAAATATTTTCGCTGAGTGTTTTGGGGCTGCTGCTCATTTTAGGGGTTAGGAAACGAGGGTCTGTCAAGCCATCTCCTTGTCAAATATTTTCCCCCTTCTTTTTATTTATTTGTATAAAGTTCTGTTTTCCCCTCTTTTTGTCACGCTGCTTTTAAAAACCCTCCGTTTAGTCAGTGGAAAAGCTTTAGAGGGGGAAATTAATTGGCAATGTTGATGCACTTGCAACAGCAACAGTACTAGCGAAGGCAACATTGCTGCATCAGCAACATCTCATTGTCATTAGGGTGTTAAAAGGCGTCTGCACTATCATTAGTTGTGGCACACAGCTGCTGGTGGGCGTGGCGTAAGAATTTTTCAACATTTTTCATTATTTAATGTTGCTGCTTCAAGTTGTTTTTCCCTTTTTTTTTTTGTGTTTTTTTCTGTTTTTTGAGAGGGCAACACTCTACTCTTTCTATCCTTAGGCTAGCTTTCCATCTCCCTCTCGTTCACATCGCTCTTTCTCTATCTGTGCAAAAATGCCCTGGGGCGCTTTTCTTATTTATTTGCGTTATTTATTTCTTGGCGCTGCTTTCGCTTTTGGCAGCGCCAGACGTTGCTGCTGCTGCTGCTGCTGCCGTTGTTGTTTGCATTTGTGACAAAAATAAATGCGCTTGCATTAATTTGCCGTCTGCAAATTGCCACCGGCCACACAGTTTTCCCCTCTCGGCAATAGCTGCAATTGCACAAATTCAAGCGAAATGTAAATGTTTGACAAACGAACTTTTCCCCACGATGTTTGCTCTGTTTCTCTGTTTCTCCGTTCTCATTTGTGAGTTCTGAGTCAGCGTTAGCTTTAGCTTTAGCCAGGGAATTCGAATTGAGTAATAGTCAAAGGGAAAGAATAAAGAAAACCACTTACTTTGTCCCTTTTTGGCCTGGAAAAGTGCAGACCAAAGGCTCAAAGGTGTCAGCCAAGCAAACAAATCCCCTGCATTAAGCCACAAAGACGAAAAGTCAGCGGTTGCAAGTGCAACGGCTGCTGCTGCTGCTGCTGCTGCTAGTGGTAGAGTTGCTGTGCAAACATGTGTTAAGCCAAAGCAACAAACCAACAACAAACCGAAGCAACCGACAAAGCAATCAAACAAACATTTCCCAGCCATTTGAACAATAGATAAAGGCAGATCATAGAGAGTCATTAGAGTCACCACCTAACCATAATTATTGGCATAATTACGGATGGATGGCTGAAGAAGTGCGTAAGACGGACACGCGGAAAAAGTCTATAATAACATTGTCGTTAGGTTAGTTGGGGGTAATCAGTGTGTGCTTATCGGCCTTATAGGAAGGGATCCCCCACCCCTATCCTATACGACACTGATCACCATGACTAGGCATGAAATGGATTTCTAATGAGACTCCAAGAGGGAGCCACATTGCTGCAACCTGTGTGTTCTGTAAGTTTCCAGGTGGGGGGAGAGATAAGAATAGGAACGTAGAATTCCTCAAGTGGATATGGAAAAAGTGGGAATGCAAAGAAGGGAAGTTCTAGAAGGGCCAGGGAGACGCTTATAGAAGTTCAGTGATATGGGGTTAATGTTTGTTTGCTAAACAAATATTGGGTTAAAAAGTAAGGTGTTTTATTATGAAAATTTAATAAATTAATAATGTATCTTAATAAATGGATATAATAGGTAAAGTTATAAAAGAAAAGGTAAAGGCTAAAGATGGAATTTAGAACATTCTTAACTTAGTATTAAGCTTAATACTGGTTACTACTTGTCTTTCTATGAGAAGGACAGCCTTCAAAAAAATAAACAAAATTTCAAATTTAACTGTTTAAAAAAGGGCTGCCAGCTGAATTTATAAAGAGTTGCCACATACTCCCTCAGCTGCTAAGAGCTAGAGCTGCCAACTATAACTGATCAGAGCTGCCAACTTTACTCAATTTTCCAAATTTTCAATAAATTTTCCTAATTTCAATTTTGACGAATTTTCCTCTTTTATGAAACACGAAGCATTTTTCAATGTTTTTCAATGCTTTTTATTAAGAACTGCGGGTTATAAGGCCTCCTCACATGGGCAGTGACGTCACCATCAGTTTGTAAACTTGCTAGGTGGCGCTTTGTCCGTTTTCGCTAGCAAATGTAACGGCACTCAACTATTCCGTTTCTTCTTGTTTTATCCTAAAATCTGCGCATTGTCTTTTCATCAATAAACTTCAATTTTTTATAAACAATATTAAACATTTGTTTAAACCCTTATAAGGGAAACATGTGTTTAAATAAACTTCAACTCTTTGAATACATAAATATATTTCCGAAAATGTAGACAACGTTTCTCGTCCTCCGTTTGCTTTCGATTTCCCTGTGACTGATTGTGGCTACTCTGCTGAATTTGTGAATTATTGATGATTCCGATTTCCGATGCAGTTACTCAGCTCAGACTGATTTCCATTCAATACATCGAAGCTATTTCCTTTATTTTTACGAGACTACGTTTCGGTTTGTCGGATTTCAATTTATTTTTATTTATTTATTTTCGTTTTTTGTTTTTGGTTTTTTTTTCTTGCGGACCGGGACTTGTTGCAGTTTTTATTGCGTATACGCCATGTGAGTGTCACAGAAAATTTATGACATTTTCAAGAGCCGTATGCAAAAATTGTGGAAATTGTTTCGTGGGCATGGTAGATAGAGAGAAAAAAAGGTAGCTGGAAAAAAAAAAAATAAATATATTTTGCCTGCAAGGCAAAAATTCCGATGCCATCAACGGGAGAGCCGTCAACACCTGCAGTGTTTTGTTGCCTGCAGCCATGACGACAACGCCCACAATCCAGGCAATACGCCCCCTTTTTCCGCTGGGCTCACTGCTCCAATTTGTTGTGCGCTTGACAAAATGCATGGCCAAACAGCCGGCGAACCAGCAACTTGCAACTGCTGCAACATCAGCAAGAGCAACAGCAACTGCAGAAGCAGAAGCAGCAGCAGCAGCAGCAGCGGTCCAATGCATGCGTTTGAAATTAAAACTGAAGTTTTGCACGCTACATTTAAAGCGGCAAACGGAAAATGCAACAGCGGCAACACTAACAGCAGCAACAGCAACAAGAAGCCAACTTGCAACAATGTGAAAATGCAAACTGCGATCATAAAAATTGTGGCCCAACTGCAACCGCAGCCAAAACGGGACGTGAACGTGGACTTGGACATGCTCGTTGCTGTGGATTTGGCTGGAGGAATGCAGCCAATGCACATGGAAAAATAATTCGGAATAAATTAGAATATTTAATAAGTATAAGGAAAAGACAAAGAAGCTAGTCAGATCAATATGAAATGTAGTTAAATTTGATAAGAAACTAATTTAGAGGGAGTAAAGTGATCTAGAAGAAAGTTTAGATAGGTCAGAGAAGGCTAAAAGTCAGTCTTCAGTCTTAAAACTTCATTTAGTTTTCAGTTCTTCTCTAATGAAACCTTCCTTTCCTTTTTTTTCTTAAACGATTTGTTAAATCAATAAATAAACATCAATAACTCCACAGTAAAGTAATTAAATCCCCCAATTAACAACTTTTCAATTGCTCTCACTTAACTTTGATTTATGATAGTCTATTTATTATCGATATCAATTTTCTCGCTGTGCAAAGGAAAGGGAGGGGCTGGGTAGCAGCTCGCAACTCATGTGGAATTGATGTGTGGCATGACTCGTCTGTCTGCCTGTCTGTCAGTCAGCCGCCAGCGGGGAAACGAGAAGGCCTGCGGGGTCTGGGGGTAGGAAAAGTGGGAAAAGAGGTGCACATTGTTTTTTTTTGGTTTTTTAGCCGTTTTGTTTGAACTTTGTTTTCAATGTTGCACACAGCGCAGCGATGCAACAATTTGCGGGCCTCACTGCACCCCGCAACCCGCGCTCTATTAGTTAATTTGCAATTAAAAGCTAAACACGTTTTGGTGGCATCCAAATGTCTTTCGGGGCCCACCCACGTTGCCTGAAGGCGTTTTGATAATCGTCGCTTCGATGCTCTGTCTATCGGTGTGTGCCTGCCGCCTGCCTTCTCTTGTCTCTGTGTGTGAGTTTTGGCCAAGTCGAAGATGCAGCCAACAGCCAACGGCCAAGGCCAACAACACGTGCTGCTCGAACACGCCAGGCCAAGGGAGCTGGGGATGGGAACGTGATTGCAAAATGTTAGAAATCTAATCTTTATTTAATATAAAGTAAGTTTGAAGGATTTTAATGGAAATTATTGAGTTTTTAAGCGACTTTGTTAACAAATTGTTAGATTTCAAGTGGGAGGTTTTAACAACAGAAAATATATTTGTTTTAGATAATACAAGCTAACTTATCAAATCAAAGTTAATCCGTTTTATGTTATATAAGAAAGAACTACCCATATTGATTTATCGCCTTAAAATTAACAACTGCCTCTTGCTATCATTATGAAAGACTTGTTGTAAAGTACAGTAGTAATAGTAGTAGTAGTTAAGTAAAGAAGTTTAGGTTGACACATTGAATCATTACCTTACACAATGCCTTTTCAGTAAGTTGGTAATGGGATGATGTAGGTTAGCGGCAACTTTGACGTACTCTTCAACGTTTACTAAAATATACAGTTAATCGTACATTTTAACGTAAACTTTATCATACAGTTTAACGTAAGCGTTAACGAACACTTTAACGTACTCTTTATGTGGAAAGAAATCTAGCTTATAAGGCCCTACCATGGGCATTGACGTTACCATCAGTTATTTAATATGATTTTTTAACAATAGGTGGCGCTTTGTTTGTTTTTGCTAGCAAAGTTTATCATATACTTTAACGTTACACCTTATCTTACAGTTTAACGTAAGCTTTGACAAATACTTTAACGTACACTTTATTTGGAAAGAAGGTTAGGATAGGTTAGAAAGCCTGACATGGGCAGTGACGTTAGCATTAGTTATTTAATATGATTTTTTAACAATAGGTGGCGCTTTGTTCGTTTAAGCTAGCAAATTTTATCGTAAACTTTAATCTTACACTTCATCATACAATTTAACGCAACCTTTATCCTACACTTTATCTTTTCGAATGCAATTCTTTAGAGTTCTATCATTTTAATGCACTCAACGCAGGTTATTTCCTTTAAACCAATTGGTTGGCTATGGTATGCTGCAGTTTGATGTTAACGTTAACATACAATTAAACGTTTACGTAAAGATAATTTATCGTACACTTTAACGTACACTTTAACATACAGTTTAACGTACCCTTCAACAAGCTCTTTATCTTTCCGAATGCAATTTTTATAGTTATTTGTATCTTTTTATGGCACTTCCATGCAAGTTATTACCTTTAAAGAAAGATAAAGTTGATTAGATAGAAAACAAACCGGAAAAAACCTTAAATTTGAATGTGTTTCCGATTAAATTGCCATGACTAGCTATTTCTCTATATATCTCCAGTCAGCACGACTCACGTTGTCACCTCTGGGGGACTTCTCCTCCACCTTCGAGGCAATCTCTTTTATTTTGCTTTCCGCTGCATGTGTGCATGTGCATTGGCATTTGCATTGCTGGCGTGGAGTTTGCCCGTCGCCAAAGTCGCTGTCGAAGTCGTCTGCTGTTGCTATTGCTATATCGCTGATTATCCGGCTCCCAATGCCATTACCCATTACCCATTACCCATTGTTGCTGCTATTGAACTGAGCGATTTGTCTTCTATTTGGTAAAGGGGTTTATATGGGGACAAGGGGGGTGCAAATGTCATGCGACAGAATGGAAAATCGAAGCAGGCGAGTCGAAACGTGAGCTGGCAATTAAGCAAGCCATCGAGTTGCGGGCCAAACTTAGATTTGCAATGGCAAAAATGCCAATTCCAAGACAAGTCTTAAGAGTCCGACTCCCCTTTGGCCATCCATCTATCTATCCATATTCCAAGTCCTGCTGACGGATCAGCCAGAGACGTCATCTGGTCAACTTTGGACTCGGCTCTGAATTCAAATGGTCTAGGAATATGGCCTTATAAGTTCACAAAGCACTGAGAGAAAATGTTCTTAACTAAAGTTCATATAAGATCTGTAAAGTTGTCTCTTGGTTAGTTAGTATTTTGTCAGTGAGGGAATTCCAATAATCCCCCACTCCAACGACTGATTAGTTTTCCCCATATGCAGGCTGGCAGTGTGACGAATGCGGCATCAATTGAGTGAGTGAGCTGACGAGGGAAGGCTGCTGTTTTCCATCTAACCATTTTTCCCAGCGGTTTACCATTTCCGGGAGACAAACGGGGAGACATAAGCCAAGCCGCGGAAAATGCGCGCGAAAATTGTGTGAGAAATTTCCAAGAACCTGGAATAAATGAATGACTGAATGAGTGATGGCCAAATGAATGAATGATGGTCATCATCTTGTGGTTTGTTTTGTCTGCGGCTTTAGCTTTCTCTCTCTCTTTCTTACTCTCTATTTAACCGATTTTAATCATTTAATTAAAAAGTCTGATTTTTAATTAGTTCAGCAGAAAATTGCCAAAGGGAGGGGCTAGGAAATAGTTTGCTTTGCTCACGCAATTTGTAAATTTTCTTTTATTAACAAGGCAGCAGAGAGTTGAGGGGGTGGTTGTGGAAATATCATTTGGAGTTTAGCCCAAGCACAAGTCCAGACATAAATATCATTTACACGCAATGAAAGCGATGTTCGGCCGAAAGATATAGAAAGATATATATATATGTGCATATATTAAGGCAGATATAGATCTCTATGCAATTACAACGCTCGCTTTACTGTGCGAATTGTGTGTGCGGTCAAATTACATCAATAAACAATGGCAGTTGAAATCGCAGCCGTGCAGCGATGCGAACTCTGCCGCCCTCCACTTGCCACAATGCCATGCCGAACCCCAAATCAAATCCATTAACAATTGGTTTTTACTTTTTTCAGGCTTGTTAAAGGTTTAAATTTACAGCATTTAAGCTTAGTTCAAAGATTAATCGCCCTTTCTACGAGGCTAGCTTAGTTTCATCCCAAAAACATTCCATAGAGAGGGCCAACGAATTTTCTACCTTTTGCCCATGCAGGCAGGCAACCTGGTCCTTGTGCATTTTTCATGTTCGCCAGCCAGGATAATTTGCATTCCTCTCCTGCTGTCTTGCTTTGTCTCCTTTGCCTGTCTGCCATGTCAACGTGTTCGCTAGCTCTGTCTCTCTTTCTGCCTCTCTCTTTCTAGGTTTTCCCTTTTCATTTTCCAACCACCTACCCTTCTGCTGCCCCCCTGTGCCATTTGCATGATAACGTGTTTATAATTTTGACCCAGTTTGCGGAGACGCCACATCCTCTTTGCCCCGCTTCTCCTGCATTGTTGGAAAGTGTTTGTGTGCGCCTGTGGATGGAACACGAATTGTGGGTGGCATGGCTGCATGGCTCCCCCCCGTATTTCCAGTAGTTGCATTTATCTTTTTTGGATGCTGTGGCAGGCGCATCCCTGATGCTGATGTCCTTAATTGCTGCGGGCTGCAGTGGCTGCGGCTGACACAAATACAGAGCGCCGCTCTAAGGAGAACTTTGCCATGTTTAATTTTCTGCAAGTCAAACAAAACGGCGAGGAAACTTCGTGCCATTCATTTTCCTATATCGAGGATGAAATTTGCATAACTTTGTAGGAGGAACTATATACCTTTTTTAACTTTAGAATATGTAAAGAAAAAAAAACTTCTATCTTTAATCTTCTCTGACATTAGGAATTTCCCCTTGCTTATTTTTGGTGCCCCCCTTTTACAGTTTTCATTCGATTCGGCCACTAATTAATATTTCATTTGCTGCACTCTATGCTGCCGGGCCCCCTTAAACAAATAAACTCAAGATGAGCGTTGGCCAAAGGCAGAAATTTTCCTATTTGCCCCCTCACCCACCCCCCTCCTCATCCACCGCTTTTCTTAGCTATTTCTGCCATTTCTGCCACATTAATTGCAAGAAGCGGTTTCTGTTTTTGTTGTTCCATTTCCTTTTTGCCTTTGCAGCTATTTTTCACAAAATTTTTCATTAGACGTTTGTTTGTTGTTTGTGCCCCACACACCCCCCTTACCCCCCCTTTCGTTGTTGTTGTTGTTCTTTTCGGGGTTTTTCACAATTTGCTCGCTATGGCAGTTGATGTGGACCGAACCTTGAGCCATGATTTGTGAAAAAGGCAAACAAGGGACAGCGAATGGCAATGCTGATGATGATGAAGGCGATGATTGCGATTCTATGAGGGAAATTATGATGATCAAGACAATAATGCCAGTGGACTGAATGCATTCATTAGAATAAATCTCGCGGGAAATTGGATTTTGGGGCAAGGAGGTCAAGAAAGTAAAAGAATTGCTGAAAAATATGAAATTATGTGGGGAATTTGTCATTCTAAGTGAAGAAGTTTTTATACCAATAAAAGTTTTATAAGGATTATTAAAAATAATATCTTTGGCGAAAACAAGTTTTATGACTTTTTTTGATGTTTTTCCATCTCATATTCATGTTTTACAAGCTTAGAAGCTCAACACTGGTCAATTAGGGGGGGAGAAAACTTAGAAATTTAGTGCACTTTCTTTCCTTAAAGCCTTCCGCCTGCCACCAGGCTCCCCCTTTATGTTCCTCCCATGAACTCTCTCCCCAACAAATCCCCAGAGAGAACATCCGCAACATCCCGCGGTCTCATTACAATAAATTATGCAAACAAGCGACAGCACAGCCATCTCTAGCCCCATCTCCATCTCTAGCTTCATCGCCATCGCCATCTCCATCTCCATCTCCATCTCCGTGGAAAGACCAACAACCACGAGGCGAAGACGACGACAATGTCTACCCCCGACATCAACGGGGCAACCTCTGGCACGACGAGGCTGTAATTAAAAGCCATTTCGAGGAGCAGACTTGTCTTTGATGTACCCTGAGTGTGGGTTCCCTTTTGCCTCACACCCACCTCACCAGCCACCTTTTCGTTTCTCTAAACCGCAACCACAACAACGCCCCCCCTGGGCTGACACCAAAACCCCAACTGTCCCGCGAGCTCTTGAAACCGCTGGCCTGTGGGAGCAAATGTTGTCCATAATTAGCGCAGTTTTGCATTAGGCAGAGCAAGGCGACAAACTTACACCTGTCTCAGGTGCACTGGGATTGAATTTTAGGTAAACTAAGTTTAAGATTTTTTATATTTTTTAAGGTATTTAAATTGAAGTCTAGACTTAGCGCTTATAAAAATCATAAAATTGGCTTCTAATTATTATTTTCTCCTAAAATTTACTTGATTTTGTCTCCTTTCTTCCTCTGTGCATTTTCCTGTAATTTTTCTCTGCTTTCTTTTGCGGTTTATCCTTTCTTTTTCTCCCCTCTAACCGCCTTGTCCCTGTGATTTATTGTCAGAACCCCTTCAGGTGCAACCCGAGTGGTTTTCCTGCCTTGCTAGTTGTTTTTTTTCTGTTTGTTTATGGAAAATTGTGTTGGCACCTTTCTTTCCGTATATATATTATTCTTACTGGCTGATAGTAAATCAAAACTGTATTTTAATGGCGATTAAGATGTCCTGGTTGGGTTTTTATTTCCTCGTTGTTCTGCGGCAATTAGCTGCGGCGGCCACCAACCAAGAGTGACTAATGTCTGATCTCCTTTTTCCACATTTTCCTCTACACTCTCTCTCTCTCTCTGGCGGCCTCAGGCGACACGCAATAAATTAGCGTAAATTTACAACATTTGCTAAATTAAAAATGGCAACCCGATGGAGGCAAAGAGGGGCCAGAGGGGCGACAAATGATAATGATGATGGTCGTATAAATAAAACAGCATTAGAGGGATGGCAAATATATATATATATATCGTAGGGTTGGGGGATATTCTCCCTCAAGATCTGGCGACTTTTGCAACTGTTTGCTCGTTTATCGTTCGCTGTCATTCAGCTCAAAGGGGGCAATTAACGCTCCCCACAACAACAACAGCAGCCTGGCTATGACTGCAAGGGGAAAAGCTAGGAAAATAGCACAAAGGAGGGACAACAAGCGGGGATATCGCTGCTCGCCCATATTCCCAACGCCCGGCGACATATTGGCGACGCCATTTTGACGCCGTTCGTCCGTCTGCCTGTCCGTCCGTTTGTTCGCATTTTGCACGCAAAAGGACAAAAACTATCTGTCTCTGTCTCTGACTGACTATCCTGTCTCTTTCTGGCGACAAACAGAACACAGAAAACCCCTCTCTAGCCACCACTGGCCTCTATTGTTTTCCTTATTTTGTTTGCAGGGCTGTAGTGTACGAGTGGGAAAGGGTATTCCTTATTTTGTTTAGTTAGTTTAAGTTATAAGAAGAGTTTATATTAAAGTCAAATATGCGCCGTTTTGTTTGATGACGCGTTCCCAATGAGGTGCCAACTTCATAATGCCCCTCTCATAGAAGCTCGTTTCCCTATTGGCCAAAATCTCGGAGCGTGGCGCATCTTCGACCACCTCTACACCAGAACGAAAACGTTGATGCCATCGTTGTGCGGTGGAAATGGACAAATGCACAAATTTTATTGGCGGCTTGAGATGCATTTTTGCCTTTATCGTAGTAGTACTGTAAAATATGCCTTATTTTCTGTTTATTTTGCTTCATGATTGCGACGCTAAAACCTTAGGAACGACTTAAAAGAAAAGACAATCAATTAAACACGTGTTAGCGCGTGAAATAAGCTTTCTAAAAAGGTATAGTATGACCTGATGCGACGATTAAAACAAGAACTATGAGCTTTCGCCACCAACTAGCGAAAATACCGCAAGACTTTTTTGACAACCTAATATTATATTTTTTAATATATATTTTTTATAATAATAATAATATATTTTTACTGGCAAACAAAGGGCTTCTTACGAAAGAACTTTTCTAAAGTTTTTAAACTTTCACCCAAATCCAACTTTAATAATTAATCATTTAATATTCCCAGGTACAAAATTCTTATAAAAACTTTTATTTCAAGGGTAAGAGTATCTCCCATTCGCTGTTCTTTTTCTTTTCCTTACTTTTTTTTTTGTATATTATATTTTGTGTTGTTTCCTTTGAATTTATTGTGTTAATTTATTGGGTTCCGCGGCCTAAAGCCAGTGATGGCTGCGATTTGCATATTATTGCAACCATTTGGAACGATTTATGCGCTGCCCCCGAACCTCTATATAAGCATAAACCCCCCCTCCCTCCTTTTTCGGCAAAAGAAAACACGGCTAGCTAGCTTGGCCATAACTCAAAGTTCAAATTACGGGAAAAACGCCAAAGTGACTCACAAAAACAGAAGATTAAAAATGATATTAAATTAAGAGAAACCAACAATTCGATCATTTTTAATTGGCAGCCTTTACTTACTTTCGATTTGGCAGCCAAACACAAATTTTGCATTTTGCATTTTTATTTTTAATTTTGCATTATGCACTCGCTGGGAAAGCGATCTGAGTATTATAGGGCTAAGCAGTATTGGCCTGCTTCTAAGCATTTGGCCAAAAACACTTTTAGAAAAATCAACGCCATCGAAAAGAAAAACAGGGGAAAAGCGCCAGCGAAAATAAAGGGAAAAATTGCAATGAAATTGAAAATAATTGCCACGAGTCGGGCAAAGAATTTTGTTGCTAGAAGAAGAAAGAGAAGAAAAGGGGGTCTAAGAAAGGGAGAGGAGGGGGAGGAGGTGGGTTGTGTTTTGGCTGCTGGCTGTGGCATGCAGTGCAACATAAATCTTTGGCAAAAAGGCAAAAAAAAAAGATCAAGAAATAGAACGCAGCAGCAAAGTGCAAATCCTCGGCAGGAGAGCCACCAAGGAAATCGGTGAAAACTTTGTGAGGGCAAGAGGGAGGAGGAGGAGGAGGCGGAGGCAGCGCCGTCTCTCTTACGCTAAAAGCCAAAATGTGTTTTATTGACAAATTAATTGCAGGCATTGCAGCAATTAAAATTGTTGCTTTTGCTCAGCTCTCGCGGCAACAATAACAAATTCATTTTGGCAAGCAAAAATTTCAGCAAACTAAAAAAAAAATAAAAACAAAATGGAAGGGGGGAGGGGGGTGGTAAGAAATAATGCCAAAAACTATTTCATTGATATATTTTTTGCTGCTTTTTTCTTCTTGTTGTTGTTGATTTTTCAACCTCTCTTTTCGCTCTATTTGCAGGTGAGTTCCATTTACCTTTGATGCTGCGGCTTTTGTTGCCGCAGTTTTCGGTTAGAGGCCCAGACAAGCTTAACTGTCACATGTAAGTAGATTGCGGTTGCTTACCAACAATATCACAATCAAAAATGTTATGGGCATGACAAATTTGTTAAAGGAAAATATAATATCAAGCTGGATTTTAGATGCTCTTTAAAAGTTAAGTAAAGAAAAGTAAAAGAAAGAAGGGAAAAGGTTAGGTTAAATTCAGATGTTAAAAAGTTAAACTAAGATAAGTTCATAAATGTAAAACTTCCTTCTTCTTTTTTAAGTTAACAATTAGTGTGTTAACTAGCTTATTCGAACTCCTTTTTAGAGGGTCTAAACAAGTCGCCGTAACCACAATTTTGAGACATGTTTTCTGAGGGATTTCAAACAATTAGAGCAGCTTTTTAGCTTTTTTGCGTAGTTCGAATTTCTCAACGTCAATTGGCGTCTCAAGTGATTTACATTTATTTATTTTTGATTTTTTTAAGCTTCCACTTTTTAAGCTTCCCCTCTCTTTACTTTTCGCCCATATTCACGAGCCAAACATGACCAGTAACCAGTTAGATCTGGTTTATGGCCACAGAGGCTGTTTGCCGCTGTTTGCTATCTCATTTTTGACACCTGTTTACGCACCTTTTTTGAAAGCAGCTAACAAAAAATGTGTATAAAATATATATATATTTTTATATATATTATATATTTCAACTTAAGTTGTAGGGCAACAAGTGTACACAAGTGCTTGAGTCTGAGATTGGGGTACGGGAGGCTTTTCAGGGGTTATTAATTTGGGTATTTTTGAATGTGGTTATGAATATGGCGAAAGATATCATAATTAACCCAAATAAAGTATTAAATGTTGATTAGAAAAGAGGAAAAAGGCCTTAACTTTATTCAATACTTAACTAAAATCTATCTTAGTAACTTATTAAAGCAACTTAAACTCTTATTAGAACCTTAATTCACCTTTTCCTTTAATAATAAACATGAAAAGTTAACCACTCCTCCTTATTAAGAAGCTGTTAAAATATTTAAAGATTAATTTTTCATACTTAAAACTTCTTTAACTACTAAAAACAAAAACAAAAACAAAAACGAAAGCAAATACAAATAAAATTCCAAATTGGGTCACTTGATTCTGCACAAAATGAAATTCCACTCAACTTTGAAATCAATAAAACACAGAAAAAGGAAAGCCAGCAGAGCAACAAGAGGAATGAGATGTCATAAACCACCCTTGAGACGTTCCAATATATATATATATATATATATGTTATATATGGAAAATGAAAGACTACTGGGAAAAGGAAAAACTAGAGCCATAGGGAAGAAAATAACTATAGAAGGGAAGAGAGAAGGGGAATGCAGATGGAGACAACTTGCTCCCTGGTTGAAACGATGCCATGCAATGTCGTAAGAAAAAAGGGCGTCAAAGTGGCCCACCCACTGGGTAGCTCAGCAAGAGGGGAAGTGCGGAGGGAGTGGCAGGGGCAGGGAAAGTTGGCAAGAACTAAGAAGCAGCACAAGAAACTAACAAATAAAATACAAAAAATACTTTGCCCCACTCACACACACACAAACACACACACACACACAAACAGCAACACTTAGAAGTGGAAAAACTTTTTGGTTCAGAGTGAGCCAGGAGAGCCAGGGGAGGGAAAGAGAGGGCCCGATTCGAATGACGCCCTCAGACAAATTTTGTTGCTGTAGGTTGTGGTGGCAACAGCTTTGCAGGGGGTGGTTGCTGGGTCGTCTTATGGCTTAATTGGGTGGCTGGGCAGCGTCTGCCGAGACGACAGCTACAACAACAACAATAACAGCAACAGCAACCAACGTTGGCCATAAATGGGGAAATTGCTTTTTGGGACGACCCGACAAAAAAAAAACACTTTTCCCCGGCTTTTCCCTTTGCGTTACATAGGCGGCGCCTTATCTTTCTCTGTCTCACAAACACATTCCCTCTCTCTCTCTCCCTCTCTCTCTTTTTAACCACCGCCCTGCCTTTTCCCACTCCTTATATATGTATGTACTTTTGTGCTGTCTGCCAGCGTTACTAGACGCCAGCTGCCTCGCCCAGAGCTTCCGTTTCCGTTCCACCACCCACTTCCTCTTGGGCCCCAAGCCTCTTCTTCTTCTTGTTCTGCTCTTCTTCCGCTCTCTGCTGCTCCCTCTCCTTTTCTTCTTCTTCATCGTCTGTGAGTGCGACACAGTTTTGTGTGTTATGCGAGTGTTGGTGTGCGTGAGTGTGTGTGTGTGTCTCAGTGTCTGTGTGTTTGTGCGCTTTTCTGTGCCAAATGTATGGCTCGTTATGTCTGCCAATGCATACATATACACACTCTCCTCTGAATCGGTGTGTGAGTGTGTGTGTGTGTGTGTGCTTAAGAGTGCCTTGGTGTGGGTGTGCGTGTTTGTTGTGCGTCTGCCTGTGTGTGTGTGTGTGTGTGCGAGTGTGTCTGTGTCTGAAACTGTGGCGCGTGTTTGGCATTAGTGACAGTCATGTCAGCAAAACTTTGAGGCACATTCAACATTCCAAGTTTATGTCGTCCTGGCCTTTCGTACCTCCTCCCCTCCTCTGCTCCCATACTGCTTCCGCCTCTCGCTTTCGCCACCCTGCGGGACTAACCATCGTCTTCTTTCTTTCGGCTTGGGCGTGGCTGGTCTGGGGCCATTCCGAAAAGACATTAAAGTAGAAGCTTTACTTTAAGTGAATATTTTCAGGACTTTAAGAGGTTGATTTTTCAGGCTTTTTGTTTTTTATTTCGATTTTAAAAGTTTAAAAACATTTTCAACTTGAACTACTTTTAGGTTTTCTAAAAAACTTACAAAATATACATCAAAAAGTGGGAATTTTTTCGATTTTTAAATATTAGTTTAACTTTTGATTCATAATCTTAATATTAGCTAACATTGCCCAAACTTAAGAGTTACTTTCTAGCTTTACAGAAGCTTCTTTTTTTCTTATTTTTAACAACTTTTCTTTAATAAACTAATTTATTAATTTAACATTTGTCTGCTTAGAAAGTCGGTGGCATTCACTGTATATTGCTGGGTTATAACTTTGTCATAATCCAGAAAATAACAGCCCTTGGTGGGGTTTTCCTTACAACCGTTTTCCAAACTTTTTATGAATTTGGTATGTAAATAGGCAGCTGGTAGTAAGGGAATGACCAGCAGCAGAATGGAAAAGGTAATAGTTATGACTTTTCTAATCATTATTAACCAATTTACGTTGTTAACAGTTCCGAAATGTACTCAAGACTGACTTTAATAAGTGAATTTTTCATCATTTTCCTGCCTTAGCTAGCTTAGAATAATCTTTGTCTAATAATTTTATGAAAAAAATGTTAATCGTTGCAGTTTGATAAGGTTTAATGCGTTTTAATTCGTTTTTCATGGCGTTATCATAATCTAATCATGATTCCTAGGAAAGTAGCTGCTGATATTTACTTGCCTTTTTTTTTACTTTTCCACTGATTAGAATCGGTGGGATATTTCCCACATTTTTCAAAGCCTTTCCAACGCATTTCCGACGCCCTTTCAGTTATTTTATCAGATTCGGCGAATGCGTTTTTTACCTTTCCAAAGGTTGCATTTTATTTGCTCTTTTTAAGAGTTCTTTTTTCTTGTAGTTTTTGCAAGCTTCCCCACCCATTCTTAGACACCCTTTTAGACCAGTTTTTTTTTTTTTTTGGTTTTTTTCCAATTTTTAAGCTTCCTTTCCAGAAGCGTTTTGTGGCTCGTTTGGCCGACGCCTCCTGCAATTACCCAATAAAGCTGTGCAACCTTCTTATTACCCTTCTATGCCTTGGAAATTGGCCACTTCGAGAGCTGCCTATCAATTTGTTGGAATCATTTCCGCAATTTTATTTGCCTCGTGCCAGAAACGTGGGCGTCTCGCCCAGAAGAGAAATTATACTCTCTATCTCAGACGCTCTTTATTATTTTTTAGGCCATTATTCTTTTTTAGGCAGCTGGTGTGGCTGCCGCTGCTGCTGCTGTTGCTGTGGCAAGTTGGGATACATCTAAATCCGTTCCATGGTCAGGTCAAGTTTGGCCTTTTAACTGGGTTGAACACGAGGCTAGTACTGCCGCGACTCTGTTTTCTTCTTTTTTGTGGTAATAACTTGTTTCTCCTCCTTTGCCGCCCGTTGCCAAATGGTTTTTTGCATTACAATGTCAGATTAATCAAAACGAGCCAGCGAACAACGTTAGAGAAACCCGACAATTGTTTGGTGCACTGAAAGAAATTCGAGAGAGAAAGCTTTTATAGGGAATAGATCTTAGCTAGAAGAAGAGTTTCTAAAAGGTTAACTTAGATGTAAACTATTTGGTAAGACGTTTTGGAAACTTTTGGATGAGAAATAAGAAAAGATTATATATTTTCTACAATATATAGTTTTTTTTTCTTTGCACTTATGGACAGAGGGGGTGGTGCTTTAGGGCGTATGGCTGACTGCCGCGCTTCACAAGAAATACGAATGCATAAAATTTTATGTTTTTCTGCTACCACACTTGATGACGACGATGGTGGTTGTTGCTAGTTGGTAGTCGTTCGTTGGTGGTGGCAACAAGTGGGCCAAGCCAGTCAGCCAGCCAGTCAGCCAGCCAGTCAGCCAGCCAGCCACCAACAAAACTGCAACCATGGCCGCAACGGCAACAGCACCAACAGCAGCAGCAACATCTGATGATTATCGGCAACAAGCAACAGCAGCCACATCAACAACTGAAGCTGCCTGTGCATTAGTTTTTATTGAGGCAGTTGGGGCTCTCGACTTTGCCTCAACTGGCAGACAAAGCGGCGCAGTTCTAGCACCAACAAAATAGCAGTAGCAGCTGCAGCAACAACAAAACAAAAGCAACTGACAGAGCAACATTTTCATTACCATTCATCACCTGACGACGACGACTACGACTATGCCGAGTGAAAACCTTGTGCCGACGACTGAAAACTACTGAAGACCTGAAGCAATGATGGCCAAAAGACCTCGACTTCCTTTGGGTCGATGTAACTGTTGCTGTTTGCCATTGATTCTAGGCCCCCTCTCCACCTCCCATGCCTCTCTTCTTAGTGCCCCTGGGGCATTATTGCTTGCCATCCATTGTGTGTGTGTGTGGCCCATGGCCATGGAAGTTGCCTGTCCAAGTTATGGCTTTCCATTCTGATCAATGATCAATGGTGGTGGGGTGCTTCTGTGATTGGAAGTTGTAAAAAAGAAGACGGAAACAGGGAGGTGGCATAGGGGGAGGGTCGGTTAATAAAAGTTAGAACAAGCTTAGAAGCTTGCTTTGGTTGGTAATGGAAAAGTCTTTTCATTTTGAAACTACTTAAAAAATATTTTTCGTATTTTTAATGTGTTTTTTAACATCTTTCCTTTCAGTTCGTAGTATAACTTTTCTGTTTATCTCTAACAGCCATTATCAGCCTTCTCTAGATCCATCTTTCTATTTTGTTTCCAATGCGTGTTTCACGAACTGTTTTCCCATTTAGCATTTCCACTCGAATTGGATTTAATTAGCAGATTTGGCAGGTTGTTTTCAAAGATTTCTCAATCGCATTTAGCAACTCAATGTTAATTTCTAGCATATAAATCAAAAGAAATTTATAAAAAGGTTAAGCTTTTATGTTTTGTAGATTATTTATTTGGTTTAAAAAGAACATAAACGAGCAGCCTTGAGAAATGTCCTCTTAAAAGCCCAAAAAAGTAGGCAATGAAAAAGGTTTGTCATATCAACTGAAAGGGCCTGCCAATACAGTGAGTCACAGATATAATAGATATGAAAACAAATGCTAAATGAGAATAGAAAAAAAAAAAACTTTCCCAGAACTTTTCCTGTACTCATTCACCATTTAGCCAGCCTAGAGACTAGGGAAAATTTTCCAGTCCCAGTCCAGTTCTCAAGCCCAGACTTTTGACCTAACTGGAGTCATTATTATAGCCTCCCGTTGTTGCTGCCACGCGCTTTTTATGACATGTTGTGAAGGACAGTCGGGCAGTGTGTGTGTGTGTGTTTGTTGGCCCATCAGGAGTTGGGGGAGTTATGTAGTTTCGTTGGGTGGAAAAGGGACAAAGTTCATAACTGTGACATCGTCCCTTTTTCCCCAAGTCATCGTCGAGCAGTTTTCATCGATAAGCACGCAAAAAAAATAGAAGCAGGACAATGGGCTTCTCCTGCTCTGCTCCATTTTGGCCTCCTTGTCCTGGCGACATCCTTTTTCCTGTCTGCGCCGCTTTTGCTCTGCTTTCCTCTTTGTTTTCCTTTTTTTTCCTACTACTCCATCGTCTGCCGCCTCATTTTCCTCCTGCCACTCTGCCACCTCCCGTTTTTCCCCAAATGTCTCCGCTTTTCCTGCCTGTCTGTGTGCGCTCGTTTGACTTTCACCAGTATTGGTGCGCGTGTCTGCCGCGTCCTTTTTCCCCGCCCTCCCCGCGGGCGCCTGTCGAAAATGTTTTCCATTTCAGTTAGCAAATTATGTCGGCCAAAAGAGCGAGACAGCTGGCGAAACAGAGCGAGAGCGGGCGAGAGAGTGAGCATAAAAAATAAATGAAAATTTCAGACGCGACGCAGTTGGTAATAAATGGAATGGGAAGGGCTGGGAAAAGGAAAGGGGGGGGGGGGGTATGGGGTGTGGCAGACATTGTTGGTTACACAATAGGACGAAGGACACATTGGGAAAATAGGTTCTGGCGCTGCTGCTTCTTCTTCTGCTGCTTCGTGTTGTGTCGCACTCCTCGGTCCATTTTTGTTTTCATTTCCCTCGTTTTTCCCACTTGGCTTTTATGGCGACGCTTTCCGCTTGAATTACGCGTCCAGCGAGCCATGCAAACAGCAGGGGGAGTGGATGGAGGAAAATGGGAAAAGCTGGACAACAACATAAAGTTGCTAAAATGTTGCTGCAGAAGGAGAGGGAAATGGAATTCAGCACAACTAGAGCAGCGGAAAAAAGGAGGGAAAGCGAAGGGAAAGCGTATAGGGAGGGAGGAGTATAAAGTAGGAGACATTCGCCATTTTGAAATTGAAGTAAAAAAGAAATTGTGGAAAATAATAAAGAGTAAGGGGAAAACGGAAAATGGCTGCCAGCGCAATCGTTGTGTCATCGATAATAAAGATTAAAAGTGATATGGAAATGCCAGAAGAAGGACGAGTAAAAGAGGGGAGAGAGGAGGTAGGAGGGGTGGCGACTACAGATTGTTGTTCGGTTTTTGCCAGCTCGCAAGTGGTTGACTAACAAAAGAAAATGCAATTCCATTGTAAATAGTCGAGGGACACTCACAAATACAACAGCCCGAGCACAAACACAGCCATGCAATCTTTTATACACACTTACAGTGGGTTGTGGTGTACAGTGAAGACCATTTAAGTTAGCTCTTTGTTAAGGGAAGGGATTTCTGTTTGATATAGGTATTATATCAGAGATTTTCCATCATCTCTATGTAGCTTTTCTTTAAGATTTCCTTTCCTAACTGTAGCTTAACTTTCTCTAGTGAGTGCCGACTGTATTAGTATTCCCCCATTTCGCATTGCTCCATTATGCCAGAGACTCGTCAAGAGTCTGCTGCTTGGGCTCTCCATTTGTATGAAATGTAGGTGAATGTGTGTGTAAATGTGTGTGTGTGTGTGTGGTTAGCCAAAGTGGTGCACAAAGTGCTGGCGGCGACCAACAGAGAATGTGTGAGAAATGGAGAATGGTGATGGCGAATGGGGATATCGGGGCTGGGGGATCGGGGGATCGGGGGCAAGGGTGGTGTAGAAAAGGACTCTGTTAGTTTCAGTTGCTAGTGGTTGGTGGATGTTGGTTGTGCGGGTTTCTCTCGTTTCTCATTTCAAACAAAACGACCTTCAACTCGTGCTGGCAAAAGAAAAGATGAGGAGGGCTGTGGACCAACAGCAGGAATGGGCTAAAAACCAGGAATCAGGTCACAACCAAAGAGTGTAGGGACTGGGCAACAAAACCGAAATTGCAACCAGCAAAATGCACTATGTACTTGTGTGCTTTCATACCCACCAAGGGTCGAGAACTCAGTTCAGTTTCAGTTTGATTTTCGCTCTACAATATTGTGGAGAATGCATTATGCATACATCAACAAAAGGAACCGCAGAAGAAGAAAGGAAGCTGGATATCTAAGCTGCATCCTGGCAAATAGGCCCACTTTGGGGTTTCAAATGATCCGGTTTGCTCTGTGGCTACAGGAAAAACTATGTGTAAAAGCTAACTGAGCTGGAAAACATGAGAGCTTTTATAAGTAAATGACTTGAAATAGCCATGGTTCACTAGGCGTATACTTAACGTCAAGTTACCTTTAACGTCAAGTTAAGTATACGCCTAGTAAACCATGGTTATTTCAAGTCAATTACTTATGCTTACTTATGCTTATTCACTGGAAATGTTATAGATAGCCTTCATAATCCAACTGTCTAGTTTCATCAACTGGTTTTAATATTAAATCCATTTTTTTTGTGATTCCACTGGCTTGACTGAAATGACAGAAATCAAATGGCATGACCCACTGACACTGCCACCCAACTGGCAGCTAAGCAGCTCAAGTTGGACTCAATTCAAATCCCACCCACTTGATCCACTGCACTGCCATCCATCCCAAAACCAGCAACCGAGCCCACTTCCCTCTCCCCTGTACCAATCATATTTCCGCTGCTGCGCTGTCTATCATCTGATTTGGCCCGATGTCTGGCAGTGCATGGGGAATCTCTCGGTTTAAGTCGTCCTGCATCGCATTCATCATCATCGGCCCGGTCATAATCGTCAACTGTCGGACGCGTTTTGCGGTCGCTAGCAAATTGAATGTAGGTCGACCAGCG
Source organism: Drosophila eugracilis (assembly GCF_018153835.1). Taxonomy (NCBI): domain Eukaryota; kingdom Metazoa; phylum Arthropoda; class Insecta; order Diptera; family Drosophilidae; genus Drosophila; species Drosophila eugracilis. Next base: position 927,195 of record NW_024573245.1, read on the forward strand.
ATGAAGCGACGGTCGCGTGACCACAGAGAGCCATCGATCAGGGGCTTCTGAACATGAGGGAGGGGATGAAAGGGGGAACCGAGAAGGGACCTACTGAGGTGAGGAGTCGTAATGAATTGGCCGCCTGGATGTCTGACATGACTGCTGTGGACAGCGGGGAGTTGGTTGCAGGGTTTTTGCGGTCAGTCAGTGTCATGAGCTCTTGACATGCATGAATCCCCCATCTTTGGCCCCTTAAAACTCCACCCAGAAGCCAGCCCTTCATATTTTTTCTGCCCTACTTTTTCAGCTGTCTGCATTTTGAAATGTGTTAGTAGTGTTTTTAAAGAGAAACTTTTTTGTAAATAAAATATATTAAGTAAATATTTCTTTTCCAAAATTGTAACAGATTTAAGTTTAGGTGAAAATATTTTTAATTTTCCTCTTTAAAACTGAAATAATTTGTAATTTGCTTAATGACTCGTAAACTCTTAATAACTTGAAAAATATTCAAGTTTTGTTATGAGAAATTCATGAATATATAAAATAAAGCATAAAAGTTATATATTTTCCATCTCTCCCCAGTCGTACTTCCTTATAATGGCCCCGCCCCACCCCACCAAAAAAACAGCAGCAGCAGCAACGCTTATTTATTGCCCCTGTTCCTGTTTCCTCTACCAGAAACTTTTCGCAGCTTCTGTCTGCTGCATTTTAAAGTTACCTTAAATAGGTAAATAGCGGGCGGGTCTTTATGTGTACCAGGATGTTCGTATATATAAGTGAAAGAATTCCATCGGAATATTCCTTTCGAGCGCTCTATATAAAATGCCTGCCCCAAAATGTATGCTACACATTTTTTGCTTTGTTTGCCGCAGCTGCTGCTGCTGCTGTTGTTGTTGTTGTTGTTGTTGTAGTCGTTACTTTCAGACACTCCTTTTTGCAGTTGTTCACACAGACACAGACACACCCGAAACACACACACACACTTACACACAGCATACACTAATACTTAAGCAGGAGAAAACACAGACACGCAGCCATACATACATACAGAGACACACAGACAGTGGGCTAACTGATTTTTAGGTCGATGGCGAAAACGACAGAACGACGAACAAAGTCGGCTGAAATCGTGTGGATGGGTGGTTGGGTGGTTGACTGGCTGGCTGGGTGTTTTTCGGGTGGTTTATGGTCTGGTCTGCCGGGTCTGGCTCTCATCGTTAGCACACAGACAAGTAATATATATGTATATGTATGCTTCTGTATATATATATATGTATGTATTTACTTGGCAAATTCAGGCAGACGCAACAACGTCATCGCGAACATCATGATGCCGTTTGTGTGTGCTCGTTAGCCGTGGGGAAAACTCCCGTTAGCCACCACCTAAAAACCAACTGTAGTTGAACTCGAAAGCAAACCAAAAACCAAACTGAAAACCGAAACCAAACCCAAACCCAAACCCAAGCCCAACTCAGACCCAGTCTGTTTTTTTCCCTCCGCAATTTGGTTAGACATGAAACAATTTTTATTTTTATTTTTGCGCAATTGAGGCGATCTCTTTCGCACGCGTTAGAACTCTCTCTCTCTCTCTGTCTCTCTCTGTACATCTTGCTCCCCGCCAGATGGCGCCGCCATTTCGTCTCTTTTCCGCTCTCTTTCTGCTGGCTTCATTTTTGCCATTTTTTGGCGGGCACTTTTCTGGCTTACATAGGTTTCGCTCTTTGATTGTGTGTGTGTGTATGTGTGTGTGTGTGAGAAAGTATATAAAATTGTATATAGTCAAAGCAGTTTTTCATTCATTTCGTTACTGTCCAACACAGCAACAGCAGTACACAGGGGGAAATGAAAGTGAATAATGATTTTCAGACTTATAAATTTATTAGATTAAAAAAATATGAGAAGACTTTACTGGAAAATTCCACTAAAAATGTAATAATGAAAAGAAAACTCAAAAATTACCTAAAAAGACTTTAAAAACGTCAATCTAATACTTTTAATTTAGGAATAATTACTCTTAATGTATACTTTTTGTACAGTTTAAGTTCTTTTTTTCATTAAATAATCATTTTGATTGGCCAAAAGTTGGGAAAAATATAATTTTTATCTGTGTAAAAGCAGCAGACAGCAGCCGCATTTGGGTTTGCCCCGTGTGGATTTTTGGTTCGTTGGGCTTTTGCCATTTTTCCCTTGGGGGGATTATAGTTGGTGGTGGGTGGGTGGTTGGTTGGTTGGTTGGTGCTGTGCCCGTCGTCCTCAATGTGGCCCGCATTGTGCGCTAAGGTTTTCCTTCTTTTTTTTTTGTATTTGTCCTTTTTCGTACCCACTCCCCGTTTTCTTGTCCGTGTCCCAGCTGTTGTTTGGCTCGTGCTGGCTTTTTTTTTTTTTTTCCACCCACTTTGCAACGGTTTTTCCTGCTTTTGTCTGCCTGTTCTCAGTTTTTCTCAGTTTTATTTCGTTTTGGTATTTATTTTTTCTTGGGGTTCCATTTTTTTTCTGATGCTTGTTCCTCTTGCTGTTCTTTGCATCCGTCGCTGTCTAAGCTTGGGAATTTATATGCCATGTGCGCTAGCTCTTTCATATTTTTTCCGACGTTGCCATGCGGGTTGATTCCTTTGTGCGGATGTCTGTGTAGGAGTATGTGTGATTTCCACTGGGATGTGGGTGCTGCAAGATATTTTCTTTACTGTTTTTTTTGTATTAAATATTATTTGCTGCATCTTGAAGGAGCAGCTGTGACAGCTTCTGTAGAGACATTAAAGAGGTGAAAATCTTTAAGTAATAGAAAATGTTGTAGACACTCCTTTTTCACTAAGCCACTAAGTGAAAATCCCATTTTGCTGAGCAAACTTCACGGTTCTATCATAAATTAAAGCATACTTATGGGCGTTAGCTTCACCACACACACACACACACAAGTTTCCTCCTTTTAGGCGGCTGTTTTGCGGTTTCCGCAGTTTCTGGGACTTTGTCACGTTCTCCCCAACCCGCTAGTTCTTTGCCCTCCCAACCACCCACAGTCACTTTCGCAGCGAAAAACTCCCCCTTGGGAAAACTCAGCGAAGCAAACTAAGACAGCGCCTGACAACTACCGAAGAACAAGGAAAAAGTGTCAAAAGTTTGGCTTAACTTTCGCACGAGCGCAGCTCAAGGGTGTAGGACACCTGCACTTAAAAAATATGTAAACTGTATGTTATATAATTTAAGAGAAAGTTTAAAGGATTGTTCGGGGAAAATTCCAAAAGAATTTTAACCGATTTCTGGAAAAACTTTATTTGGTAGTGTCTGAAAAAGGTTAAAAGAGCTATAAGAGGGGCCAATTCTCTGCTTAGTTTTTAGTCAATTAAGAAATGATCTTTATGTAATTCTTCTACTTTCTACTTTCTCCCTGTGTATACCCACATATTTGTTATACTGAGACAAGAAGGCAATTGAGTTTGCTGGCTTTTGCGGTTTTCGTCTCGATTATGCCGAACATTAGCATTATTCCTTTGGCTGCTGATTCTTCGTCTCCGTTTGTTTGTGCGTCACCTCTCCCTGTCTGTCGGTTGTCGTCTGTGGCAAGTCTCCTTCCTGGGGCCCCCTTAACCCAACAGCCCTTAACCCACAATAGCCCACTACTAATCAGGAATGTCGCTTTTCTGTCGCTGTCGCTGTCTTGTCTGACATCTGTCTGTCTAGCTCTGTTACTCAGCCTCAGCATCAGTTTTAGCCTAAGGCTCCTTTTCTCTTTGCCTGCCTCGGGCAGACTTCTCTTCTTGTTTCTGGGAATTTTTGGTATAATTTGCATATTCAATGAGCTTTCCATGTTTCGGTTACTGTTCCAAACACACACAGAAACAGAAACAGTCGGAGGTAGTGGCACGTGTTACATAACTCGGCTACGTGTCTGGCAAACGACGCGACTTGTTTCGTTGTTCACCATGCCGCCGCCTCACCCTTCTCTTTCTAGCATCAGGCATCTCTCTCTATCCCTGGCGCCGCTGAAAGTCTTTACACGTGGCAAAATTGTTTTGCCGGCAGTAAATTTAATTTGTTTGTCTTTTACCCCAAAAGTTAGGTGGTAGGTACGTTGGTACTATCCCTTAACCCCTCTTTCCCTTTCTCTTAGAAGGTCCTTAAAATACCGGCACGTGGTTGCCCTTTTCGACAGCTCCCTCTCGCACTCTCTCTCTTTGCTTTATGGAATTTATTGATTAACTTTCTATATCTATATATAAAGCATTTAAATCTCTCCCTCTCTCTCTGTCGCACGAATATTTCTAATTGTTTTCAGAAGTTTAAGGCGGCTTTAAGGTTTGCCATCGAAATTTGATGGATATAGAACAAAACGGAGGGAGCCGGGGGCAGAGGTTGGTGGGCAGCCAGGTGACGTGCGCCCCAAGGACATTTATTTTAGGGGCGTACAACCAGAATTTCGTGCCTGCCTTTAATATTTACTCAATGTGCCACGCGTCGTATGCGTAATAATATCAAGTATTCCCTTTCGCAGGCATACAAAGTTCGGCTAGAAAACTTTAAGCCAGCTGTGGTAAGAAGGGCAAAAAGGACGTTATAGTTTCCATAAAGCCAACTTGCTTGTCAAGTACTTCGCTATGAAATCCAGCCAGTACTTGAGTTGTTAGGCGACAGGAACTTTTGCCTCTAAGTCAGTGGAAGCCTGCCAATTAGTATGTAAGGGAAGAGGGGATGGGAATGGGAGAATCCTGCCCTTCTGCGTCACGTTTTTCACATTTCATTTCATTTCGCTTCGCTTCAGTGAAACCTCTGGAATCTCTGACTTTGAATGGGCTTTTCTACTTCCCATATTCCCCCCCGTCATAGCAAAACCCCATCATAGCCTCAAGAATCTGATTCTGAGTGGCATTGCCAGGCAAAGCCAGCTACTCCTCTTGTTTGTTTCGCTTCGCCAAAGCGCTATGACAATGACACGGACGCGACTCTGAGCCCGACATGTGACTGCATTAATCATCAGGAGCCGGGCTCATGACTCGAGTACAACAATCCCGGGCCTCCACTCATTAGGACCAACACCAAACCAGACCTGACTGCAGTGCAAATCCTTCAGAAGTCCCTCTGTGGGGCAGCTCAGCGAAACCTTCACTTCATTTTCACTATTCTCTGGGTAAAACCAAAGGCCTTCATATTGTCCTCCTCTACGCTTTCTTCTTTTTTTGTGCTTTTGTTTATCCTTAAAGTACGAGGAGCAAGCGAGATAGCCAAAAAGGTTGTGAGGGAGATAGCGCTGGCTGTGCACTCATTTTGCCGCTGCATCTCTCCTTGGCAACCCCAGTTTCTTTCTGTTTTTTTTTTTGGGCTTAATTTATTTTTTCAGCTCAGGAATGTATATTGGTAAACACACATCGAGAAATATCTGATCTTTATAGTTAAATATCTTAAAAAGTTATAGAAATATCCAACACTTTATCATTTATAAACTTTCCATGTTGATAAAGCCATGTAAATAGTTTCCTTTTTTTGGCCAAAAAGGACTTACAACTTTTTCTCACTGTGCACTTGCAGTCGTATACACCTCCTCCCCTTCTCTTCTCCCCTCGAATTCTCCCTCGCAGTTTCGCCACTCGGCAAAACAAATACCGTCCACGTCTATACACAAAATCAGACGCTCAAGGACTCTTGAGTTACTGCGCTCTCTCTCCCAGCTCTCCCAGCTCTTCACCTCTCAACCTCTCAACCCCTTTCACACCCATCCCTCACCCACTCACATACACATACCTACCAGCTCATACACACATTCCCACTTGAAAATGCCGTGCAATGAAAGTAATTTCACCAAATAGACTCTGCTCGCTGGCTGCTGAGTTTGCACGGCTCGCTGGCTATTTTTTCCAGCTCCCCCCACCTTTTCCATTTCCCTCAGCTTTTCCCACACTCTGCTCTGCACTCTGAACCCGAGACTCATAGCCATTAGAAAAATAAATGAGTGGAAACGGCAGACGAACTAAAAGGATACAGATTAATGAGTTAGCTGATGGGAGCAGGCAAACTCTTCTGAGGGGTGGATTTAGAGGCAGAATGCATCTGAAAATTAAATAAAATTGTAAAATATATTAATTAAAATAAACCAAGGAATGTTTTTAACAAAAACTTTAAGTTTATTTTCTTTCAATTGTTTAATTTATTCCCTTAAAAACTTTTTACTTCAAATAGACGGCCATTAGGACGAGTCCAGGTTCTGTTCCCAAATGATTTCCGTTCTCGCAAAGAAAAGGAAAACTCCGAGGAGGACAACACAATATTTAAATGCGGAAAGGCCCTTGACAATTTGGCTCCTCTAATTGCTTTTCATTGCAAATGTCACAACAATAAAAGCCGCTCTAGAAAAGGCAAAGGCCAGGGGAAAATTCTCGAAGAACTGGCAGCCGCATTTCAACATTTGCTCAGTTAAAGTTTTCCTGCGTTTCCTCTGCGGCAAAGTTTTACCCCAAAAGCCAAGACAGACAAAAAAAAAAAGGCAAGGAAAACTTTTGCCAGCATGCGGCTTCGTTTTTCTTTTTTACTCTTTTTCTTTTGGCTTGCTGTTTGGCCTCTTCCTCATCTATTTTTCCCAGGCTCCTCTTGGTTTCTCTCTGTTTTGGTTTTGTTTTGGCTGCTTTTGAGCTCCATTCAAATCATTGAAGAAGCCGAGATCTGTTGCTGGGCATCATCATCTCGACCCCCAATTTTCCTCCTCCTTTCTTGTGTCATTCAGGCTTTTGGGGTTTCTCTTTGCTAAGTTTTACATTCATACATCCCATCCCCGATTTGCCCCTTTTGCCTGTTCTGGCAGCAGCAGCAGCTCTGGCAATATATCCACGTCTGCCACAGCGTCTGCCTTGTGCAACTGCTGGTGATTCGTCTCCTTCCACGGCATCTTCCCCATGACCCTCCTCTGGCTCCACCACTTTGGACTCTTCAGTCTGTCTTTCAGTTTCGTTTCCATTCAGTTCTGCTGCCTGCTCTACTTTTTGGTTTTGATGCTGAATTTTACCCTTTCTAATGGTATTCGAATTTAGCTGGAAAAAGACCTTCTTAGGATATGGGAAAGGCCCTAAAAGGTGACTTTATGACTTCATAGATATCTTAATCGGAAAAGTTACTCAACTTATTTATAGATTTCGTTCATCAAACTTGTTTCTATATTAATGCGCCTTGAAAACTTGACTTGACTTTTCATTTGCATGCTACTCATTTTCCAGCACTTCTCCTTCTTCTTTTCCCTCTTGTGCTGCTCTGTTCGTGCTCTCATTTCCATTCCATTTGTGGAAAAACAGTTTTCCGCGCTTCCTTCACCGCCCACTTCCGCTCCACATCCATCTGCCATGGCTTGAGTTTTCATTTGTCCGCCTCTGGTTACTCTTTCCTTGTCATCTTTCACCCGTTGAGTCCCATGCCTCGTATTACCTTTGGGTAATCATCATCATTCCGTTGTGCCACACTCATCCACCCAACACCCCCTCCTCACCACGTCTATCCCTCTTCTCCTTCTTTCTTTTCCTGCTTTGTTGTCGCCTTTCACTCCAGGGACTGATTGTCCTTCGCTGGGAATGCTTTTCCTTTCTCAGCATTTTCCTTGGTCTTTCTCTTAATCTTTTGGCAAATTTTAATTTGTATCTCTGGGGGTGGTGCAAGGGGTGGGGTGGGTGTTATCCCCAAGCGCTTTTCCTCGTCAAGAAGAAGAAGAAGTGAAGAACCATTTCTTTATTTCAAACCCAGCACTTCTCGCGGGAATTTCCAATAAAACTTTTCCCTGTCTTCCCTATTTTGGACTGAGTTTTTAAGTCCTTTGAAGGGAGTTCAAGGAAAAGTTGTTGGGATACTAAAAATACTTCTAAAAATCAAAGATCATACTAAATCATTAGAAACTAGCATTATCGAAAGACATTACCATTTCCCATATTTCATTTTTTTCTCCCAATCGATTCGAATCTGGCTGGCATCTCTCTCTCTGTTCTTGTGCTCTGCCATGTCAGCGGCTACTTCAGTAGCTTTGGCCACTGGTCACGCCTTCCCCCTAAGACCACTCGCCAGCAACGTTTTCCCAGCCCAATCTCTGGCGATTTATCTTAAGTGGCCTCTCAGTGAATTACAACAAATTTCTATAATAAAGCAGACAAAAATCTTCAAATGGCCGATGGCCAAAAGGAAGAGGCCACCAGAAGAAAGAGGAGCTTTTTTTTTCGGGTGGTAGAAGACTTGGGAGTGGAGAGTGGGCAGAGTGGGCAAGAAAAACCGCTACTTAAAACGGTCAATCAAAGATAACAATGTGCTGTGGTTGTTGTTGTTGTTGTTGTTGTTCTTGGACAGTAGATTTCACCATAGAGCTGGAGAATTTGTGAGAGAAGTTCCCTTCGATTGAACGAAATCAATAGGTTTGGCCTTCCCTGCTATATAGATTTCTATATATATATATATGTTCCACTCGAAAAATGATGGGGGGGGGTTCATAGAAGGGGAGGGGCATAGAGCACAGTGGGCCTTATCAGCACCTAAGCAAATTGCGTGGGGCCGTAAACAAAAACAATCATTCCATAAGCTTGATAAGCTTGGCGCTACAAAAAGTAAAAAGCTGAAATAAAAAATAGAAAAAAAGGCAGCGACATCGACCTTTGAGTTGCAGAAAGAGAGAGAGGCAGAGAGAGAGAGCTGTCCTACACTGAAAAAAGTTAATTAATTTGAGATTAATTAGGATTAAACTCAAAAAAGAAACTTTACCTTGATTATTACCTGCAAAAAGTTTAAGTAATTTCACTTTTTAAGCCATAAATAATATTTTAAAAACTATGAACTACTATTTTCTCGCTGTGTACCCCACCTAAGCCAATCTAGTGACCAGACACAAGTGGCAGGCATGATGCCGGAGCGTGGAGCGTGTTGTTCCTGGCCCGTAAGCCCACCATTTTGGTTCAGGGGGCCATACACGGGGGGTAAAAGCAATAAATGTATCGATTGCAGGCCCCAGACTGAGGCAACAGTCCCAGGCAGGCACCAAAGCACCTGTTCACTTCGTGGCTAGTTGAAATCAAAAAAAAAAAAAAAGAAAAAAACAAACAAAAAACAGGAAAAAATAGAAAAACAGTACGGCGAGTTGGTAGAAGTAAAAAAAAAGACTAGAGAACCGGCCAAGTTATCAGCATCTGCCCAATACTAATAACCCCCAGTGTGTGTGTGTGTGTGTGTGTGAGTGCCCCTTGCTGTCGATGCTGCTACCCTGCCACATGCCACAAGCCCGATGCCACTCGGTTTCTGGTAGCAACGATGTGTCGTTCACTTGCAAACGAGCCACCAGCAGCGGTAAAAGCAGTCAAGGAATAAGAAGGAGCAGCAGCCACCCAATCTGCCTCCCGCCATAGAAAGAGGCAAGAGGAGACCCCTTGCCACTCGACCATGCCCCTGCCCCTTGCCTTACTCCTCCTGCTTCCCTCTCTCATCATCTGGGGTCTCCGCCTCTTGGTTTTTATGAACTCATTTCGATGGCAACGGGCCAGTAACCTACAGTGGGATGAAGGCAGGCAAAAAGGTGACCAAAAAAAAATATAGAAAAATACTAGTAAATTTATATCGATTGTTGAATCAAATTCCTTCAAAATTTCTTAACTACTAAGCAACTTTATCTAATTAAAAATGTTTAAATTAATTTATTAGAAAATAATTGGCTTTCAGATTTTCTCTAACTTGGTCTAACTTGCTCCACTGTACCATCAATGTTTTAAGAGCTCGTGCGTGGCAGAAGCAGAAGTGGCCACCCCATGCTCTCCTTCTGTCCCGCCTCCTCCTCCTCCTCCTCTTACTCTTACTCCTCCACCTGTTTTCCTTTCCCTTCGAGAAGCCACCCCTTTCTTCATACCAAACACGAGTCCCGGCCACGCTTGTTCATAATCAAAATTAATGATTGAAATTATCTAGCCAGGTAAAGTAGGCAGCAGGAGTCCGGCAGTCGCCATTCGCCACTCGTTCCAAGAGCTGGAAGTTGGAAGTTGGTAGTCGGCCGATCGGTAGTTGCAGTTGCAGTTGCACTAACAGTTGCACTTGCAGTGGCCAGAACATCGTCAACAACATCATCGACGGCCAAAAGCAGCAGCAACAGCAGCAGCAGCAAGAACTGGAGGCAGAACCTCTGCTGATGGCAGCACTTAGACAAGGCTATCAGCACCCGAAAGAAAAGAGTTTTGGCTGGAGAGTTGAGTTGGCCAACAATTTCATATTAAATTGCCAAGTACGAGTATTAAATGGGCGCGCGGCAAGGAGAGAAAAGCGAAAAGCGAGCCATCCACACTCGATCGACTTGGACTTGGAGTGTGTTTTCCACTTCCTTGTTCGGCAAGGTGCGGATTAGCGAAGCGGACGCGCTTTTCCTTGGCCTTTTTTCCATTTTCTTCATCATTTCTGCCTGCAAGGGCTAATTTGTTGCCGAACGATTGGCGCGGCGATCTGGTTCAGTCTGCTTAGGCTTCGTTATATTTGCCATGAAAACTAATTACTGACTCGACTCCGATAATCATCTCTGACCAGTAATGATAAAATGGTGGGTAGTGGAAAGACTAAATGCAGGGACCATCTATTCTACGAAGGCGGAAAAACTGGAACCAAGAACTTATAGAAGAAAATCGCTTATAATAGTTAGTTGGGAAAGCAAAACGATGGACAGTGACTGTCAATTCATATAAATGTATATATTTATTAAAATTAGTTTGATGTTAGAATCAGAAATTCATTATTAAAACCATTAAGATGTTAAATTTTGAAGTACTTTTGGTAAACTTTGCTTAAATATTATCAAGAAACCGACTTCTTTCCTCCTTTTAATTAACTAAAAACCCGCAGCCATAAGGAAGATGTTAACTATTTATCATATCGCCTTTTTCTATCACTTTTAATTAATGAAAAAGGAAGTTGTTGGAGGATTTTCACACGCTGCGAGGCCCAACAAAAAGTGTCAACTTGGCATTTCCAATCGGATCAGCAGATCAAGAGACCCAATTCGCGTTGCCAGCTGTGTGTTTCCTGCCACCAAGCTCAGCAACCTGCAGAAGCAGAAGTTACCAACCTGATCTTAAGAGCCACGACAATTCCTGTACAAACCAAATTGACAGGCGATTTCCGCTAAAAGACCGGAGTCGTCCCCCTGGTTGAAGGGGGGCAAAAAGAAAGAGGCAGAAGCTGAAGGAGGAGGAGCTGGTGAAGCTCCGTTAAGGCCAGCAAAATTGTCCGTCTACTTAGAGTTTGGCGCCAGTCTTCCCCTTCCCCATGATCTCCCACAAGCGGAGAGCGCCACGCGCCGCCGCCAGCTCTTCTGGGCGCCAAGGCGGCATTCAAATTTGAGCTACCTCTCCACCCCACACAATATTCCACTATATCAGCCCCGGATCCAGCCCATTCTAGTCCACGCCTTCAGCTCTAATGGCTGGAATTAGCACTGAGAGAAAATTATAGTTAATATTATTAAGGATTTTAAAATGATGTTGATGTTAGAAAAAGGAAAAGTTTGTTTCTTAAGGAAAGTTATGAGGAGATGTTCTGAGATTTCTTCTAAGACACAGCAACATTTTCCCTCAGTGTAAATAGCTCTTTGGCTAGCTTCTTCCAGAGTTCAACACGACAATGGCAGTTCATTATAGCAGGGCATCGCATAAGCGATCCCGAGAAGAGAGGCGAAAATGCCGCAGGCTCAAGGACACGCCCCACCTAATGATGAGCAGGTGAATGGTCCAAGCTGGTCCATCGTCGTCGTCGTCGACGTCGTCGCCAGGAAAATTACTGTTCTCTGGGCGGCTAATCACAGACGCCGCCACCGCTGTCGCCTTCCTGAGGGGGGATTCTATGCCCCTCCCGGACTCCTCAACCCCCTCATCCACTCCCCCTACGCCCATTTAAACGGGGCAAGAGCAACTTGCAATTGCAACTGCAATTCCTTGGCCAAAGTCGCCTTTATTATTTACTTTAATTAGCATTTCCGCACAGCCTGTTGATTTACCACTGAATGGCGTTCGATTTGAGTTCAGGTTCTGCCCGTCGAAGGCAGATATTCCGCATCGATAAATAACATTAATTAAGTTGTTCTTTGGGCGGCACTCCCAACTCTCAACTCTTAACTCCCCCGACTCTCTCGTCGGCCCCAACTTGAGCTCAATTTTAATTAACCATTCATGGCTTATTTCTGTTTAGTTCTTAGTTCGCAGTCCTCAGTTCTTAGTGTTCTTTAAGCCAACTATTGTCCGGCACTCCACTTGACTATAAGCCGCTTAGCAGCGGTCTTTTGTCTTTCGTGCCGCAGCTGTCAAATGCCAACAATTGGAACAATGCAACGAATCGAAGGCACTAATCAGTGGGCGGGGGTCGTGTCTGGATGGGGCTTCTGCTCTCTGCCATCGCAGTTTAAAATCTACTTAAATTGCCATTGTTAAATGTTAAATTCCTCGTTAGGGATTAATCAACAGTCAGTTAAACAATAACGATAGGCTCATTGATTTATCGGTTGAAGATTATTTGTTGCTTTTGATTCCTAAAAAGACTTCTTGTTAAAGCTGCTCGCTACTTGGTAATGAGTTAACCCTTTTCAGATACAGTTTCCCTTACATTCACTGCCATTTCCATTTCCTTTCTTTGCTGCATCTGTCTAACCCTTTCTTACCTTTCATTTAAGCCAGCTTTCCCCTTAGTTGCGCTTGGCAAAAAATTAAATGCTAATTTCTTATAATTTCTTTGATCTTGATGCGTTGATGCACCCTACGCAATCCCCTTTCTTGCCATAGTTAACATTATTTCTAACTGTGTTTGCCTTGGCGTAGAGGAAGTGCATCCACATCCAGCCTGGGTATGGCCTGGACATTTTGACAGCTGCTCATATCAGAGGGGGAAAATGTTGCAGCAGGTCAAGAAGCGCTTGGCTGAACTTGGCTTTGGAGGTGAGGAAACAAGTAAAGTTGCCTCTACTGCGCTTTTGCGACCGGCTAAGCCGAGCGTTTTGCTTGAGCGCCTCCTTTGTACCGCTCGGCATTAGAGAGGGGAGAGATCCAGAGAGAGAGAGAGAGAGAGAGAGAGATCACAGATCTGGAGATCGATAAGTGGTAGTGAGTGAAGTGAACTGAAAGCGGGGGCGCTGGCGATCAGATCGTAAATAAGCGTTGAAAACTTTATAAATGCCCAGTCGCATAAACTTGGCCACGTCGCGGGCCTTGTCTTGTGTTTTTTACGTGTTTACGAGGCGGCAACCACAATGGTGGTCACGATCAAAAGCGGTCAGCGGGCAACAGCAACTGCAACTGCAACTGCAATAGCAAATGCAACAGCAACAGTAACAGCAACAACATTAACGACAGCGGCAAACTTATTGTACTTTACTCGAAGCCAAGTCGAAGTCTCTGTTTCTGTCTCCGTTCGTGTGACAATCGCCACTGCTCAAACTCAGGCTGAAACTGGCAAAAGCCAGCCCAGACTCAGATTCAGATTGCAGACACGAAATGCACTCTGGAAAATTGAAGCGGAACAAAGATTATAATAATTGCCAATCAGAAAAGAAAGTGATGAAATAATCGTCAGGAAATGTCTGAAATGAAAGATTGAAATCAAGCTTAGCTTAGATATTACTATCTAATAGTTAAGTGTTCTCATTGCTTCTGATCTTTAAATCAATTTCAGAAACTTTCTCTGTAATCTTTTACCTTAATACCTTAAGTTTTTCTCAGTGCTTAGAGCTGGTCAAAGTGATTTGATCGTGGGCAGTCGTCGCCATTGTGGCTGTTGCTGTTTCTCTGCGGTGACATTCCTGAGAAAAGCGAAAAGCTGTCGAAGGCATTGTCATAATTATTAATAAGCTTAGAGTTCGATTTGAATGTGGTCAAGTGGTGCTGCGGTGGTGGTGCACAACCAGCACCACCAACACCTCCACTCTGCGGTGATTGAGACTGCGGCTTGAGTTCCATCGATGTGTGTTTGGCATATTTTCTGGCCAAGACAAGTGGCGGCGGCCTTTTTGATGTCGACCATTATGCTCGAGAGATTTGTCATTTTCTTGTGCAAGGTTATGGCAGGTGGGTGTGGCAGGCAGCAACAGCAGCAACAGCAGCCCGCCTTCTAATGACGCTGTCCAATTGAAATGTACGTCACGCACCTGAACGGTGAAAATGTAGAAGAAAAAAAAACGTCGAAAAAGGAAAAGCGCTCGGGAAAAGTTGCAAGATGTTGATGGAGATGTGGTGTGGCAGAGAAAAACTTTTGCCTCACAGGCTTCTCAAGCAAAACTGATTGCAGTTTGCAGCTAATTGCAACACTCGAAGGCAAGTGCAGCACCAAAGGCTAAGGCTACCGACTTGATTTCGCCACGATTCTAGACACTGAAAGATGTTAAGGAACATTTTGCTAAGATCCTTAAAAAGTTAAATCAATAAAAATGTTAAAAAATACTTATAATGTTGCACATTTTTAGAACTTAAAGAGATTATTTTTTAAATATTTGTTATTTATTAGTATTAGTACCTGAAAATACTTTTTATGGCTTAATAAAGCCTTTTGATTTTTCTCTAAGAAACTAAATTGCAAACTCTTTTTTCTGCAAATTTGGTAAACTCATTCATCACATTTTCCCAGTGCCATTTTGTTTCTCTTTCCACCATGACACATGGCAGCTGTAGGCTGAATCTAAATCTGAGGTTGGCTCCTGCTCCTCATTTAAATCGCACATTTGTACGCGTCATCTTCAAGTCTCTGTCTCTAGTTTCCCCCCTCCGCCTTCCTCGCTATATGTTTTTTTTTTTGCCTCTCATTGCTGGCAGCTTATTTCCCTGCCGGGAAATCGCAAGAAAATCAAAAAAAAAAAAAAAGATTCAAGAAGAAATAGAAGCGGGGCGAAAAAATTAACTCTTTGGTATAATTTTTCATTTCTCGGAATGAGTTTGGAGCAGCCGCAAGTAACACGACTTGTGTCAGTATTTCCCCGCCGCTTGGCTTTTGCTTGAGGAATTGTAGCACAAACATTAGAAAATTGCCTGCCCGTTGTTCTTGGCTCTCTTCACCAACCACCCACCACCCCCCCTGAATCTGCGGCCATCTCTTTCTGCGAGTGTCTCTGTATATGTAAATATTGGCTCAGGTTCTATCATTTGCAAAAATCTGTGGCCAGCCAAGCAAGCATATGGACTAAGGTGGCCTCAAAAACAGGGAGACGAGGTGGTGGCAAGGAAGCTGGGGATCAGCTTGGAGGAGGATAAAGAAGGAACTGCTGGCAGAGGCGATGACTTCTTGAATGAGCGCGCCCCCAAAATGCGGAAGTTTATACAAAAACAGAACAAAATACACAGATTTATGAGAATATATATGAGGGGCAGATGTGTGTGTTTCTGAGGGGGCAAGGGATAACACGCTGGCAGTGCAACATTTGCAACTGTCAACGCGACAGCCCGATTTGGCCGGAGAGAGTTTATTACCGGGTTGGACTAAGGCCAATAATGATGAAGGCTCCCGCTCTGTCATTTGGCAAAGAACAGCGAAAAATACAAAATGCATAATTGCCAAGGGATTTTGTCTGTCTATTATTAAAGTTGGCAAAAGGGAGATCTAAATGAGGGAAGCTAAAAGATTCTAGGGGCTTAATAATGACTTTACAAAAGTTTTTCATTAGAAATTAGATGGTTTTCGAACTATTTTAAGCGATGTTGCATTCAGTGCTAGCTTATCAAACTTGTCAAACATTCTGATAATAGCATCCTATCAAAACTTCTCATTACTTCACTTCTCAAACATGCTGCTCCCCTCCCACACATGGCTAATAGTATGGGTTTTTCTCTGCCCGAACCTTGAAACATAATTCTGTACCCAGCGTGTGGCGACCACGAAAAAAGCTACAGAGTTAAGGCAAACAAATAGTAAAGCACTCGCAGAACTCACAAAGCCAAATGCTTTTCAAATGCATTCGACTGTTGGACTGACTGGCCGAGCTGTCAATGACATGGATTTGCAGCCACCAAAGAACCAACAAGAAACAATCGAACCGAAGGAAAAACAAAGCAAAAACCCCTCGCCACATGTGCAGTGCCAAATCAAAACGTCAAATTATAATTGTCTACGAGTTCTCGTTTTTTTGTGGCTATTTTTTTTTTTGTATATAGTATTTTTTTTTGGTTTGGCACGAGCAGCGCAAAAACAGTTAGAGAGCACGACCAGCGGGGCCAAACCCAAGAAACGACACCCACGCAGGAAACCAAGAAAAAAAAAATAGGAAAACCGAAAGCCAAGAAAAGCGCCCAAGCGCAACCGACTGGCATTGACTTCAGAGATTGCACAGTCAAAAATTTTCAAGGATTTTGTAATATAAATTCATTTTAATATCTATAAAGATATCTATATCCAATCTATAAAACCCCATTAGTTTTTTAATAAAATTTAGGTACTTAAGTTAAACTTAAAGAGAAACGTAATAGTGGATTTTTCAACCTTTAAATACATCGACTATCGATAATTTCCCATATTTTTGGTATTTAATTGGTATATACAATATGTAAACAAACTGTGGTATACAAAATAAAAATAAATACATTTGTAATCGATAGTATAACCGATTGTTGTGCAGCGCTATCTAAAACCATTTTATTGCAATAGATTTAAGTTATAAACTAAAACTAATTAATATTTAAAATTATTAATTAAAAAAAAATGTTAATCAAAAGTTAATTTCAGTGCAGCGTCCACATTGCAGTATTTGAATTTGAATTTAAGTTGAAGTTGCACTGCGACGAGGTCAGGCCTGAAGTCCGAACTCGAACTCGACTCCGCACATAAATTAGTCAGAGTTGCATGCAAAATGAGCAGTCGCCCCCCTTCCCACCACGCCCCTCACCGGCTGCGTCGTCAAAATGTCTGGGTTAACATTCTGTCGATTGGCAATTAGCCCGGATCTCCCAACTCCAGCCCCCAATCGCTATTCGCTGGCTCATTGCTCATTGCTCATTGCCCGATTGTTCAATTTCGGTTAATTGGTTCTGATTGTTTTCGAGGCGTGTAGTTGATTTTCTCTTAGTTTTTTTTGTCTTTGTTTTTGTGGGTAGTGAGTGGGAGGAGGTCCAGTTTTTACTCAGTGTGGATTATGCACTAGGAAATTAATGAGGTTTATCTTAGTAAAGGGGGATTTCTGTGTTTTCAGAAAGAAGATAAAGCTTTTATCGAAGTTTAATATTACATTCCACATTAATTAAAGGATTTATCGTTAATTGGTAGTACATCCAGGCTAAAACCGAATATATATTCCTTCAATTCTTAAATTGCAGCAATGAATATTTCTGGCAAACATAATGTTGCCTTACCTAATCCATTTCAAATATTTCCTTAGCATACCTAACCCACTTATTAACATGGTTATTAGCTTTCAGAACTACTAATTACGACTGATTGACAAGTCAGATGATAGATTGTACATTCTAGATTTCTAGTTTAAGTATGCAAATGTCTTGCTAGTGACTAATCTATCCGTATCTTTTGCATCTATCTTTACAGGTAAGCGGAGTCTGGCTCTTTGAAGCCAAGGTCAACGCCAAGTGGCATCACCTGTAAGAGTATGTAAGTCCCTGCCTAATTATCACCCAAGTTGCTGGGGCGTGGGTGTGACCCACGCGTCATTCTGGTAGACTGTCTATATCTGGCTGGGGGGCCACTGGAATTGAAATCGAAACTGAATCTGAATCTGAAACTGATTCTCCCTGGCCTGAGGCTCGTCAAACGACTTGCGGCATCGTGCCGCTGGCAATTATATTCCATGCTGCCTTAGCTATAAATTAATTAAATGGAAAATAATCGTGTGCAGCCAGTCAGGCAGCAAGCAGCGTTCTTCAGAGACACCGATGCCGACAAACGGAGCCGAGTTCTAAATGCTTTTGTAATTTTAATTGCTCCGCGCCAAATGTTGGTTCTGCCAAATATGGCAGCGGTAACTGAAACTTGCACTTGCACACACACACATCCACATCTATGAGATACAGATACAACCTGCTGGTAACAAGCAGCCTTTGCCTTTCGTTGTTAATGTCTCAGTTTAGCCAACTTCCTTCTCGCGTTTATGCCAAAAGAGAATAATGCATCACGAAAGGTTTTCCCCAGCAACAGCACGAAATTCATTGCCACCCGCCATCGTAAATGTATCTTTGGCTGTCGTCGAAGTTGTATCTTTATCTTATGTATCTCTAGCTCCTACCTCCTCCATCTGCATCTGCATCTGGCTGTTGGCGGCTTAGCGTTTAATCGCTGGCTTTGAATTATTTATGTGACTGGCTGCCACAAGTGCGATGTGTGATCTTGACGATGAATGCCAATCGATTCGGTAATGCCCCTGATTGAGAAGTCAGGCAATTCGAAAATATCTTTAAATTGCAGATACATATTTTCTGGTTTCTTAGCTCTCAAGGTGTTAGGTAATGTTAATACAAAATCTTTAAGTGTTAAAGAGCTTAAATAGTATCTGATAGGTATACTGTGGCTATTCTTAAGATATTACAGATACTTAATTCATATTTGTTTAGTTTTGAAATCAAATCTTAGGGTTTTATATATAAATACCTTAGTTTATCCAAAAGTAACCCCAAATACTCCTCCTCCCTTAACAATCTGAAAGCCTTTTTCAAATGTTATCGAACTCACTCACTTTTAATTCAGTTTAAATCAATTATTTAATTTAGTTTGCGCTCGCCCTGAGCTCCTTTGAGCAAAAACAGATTTTTAAATGCATTCATTAACCCCTGGTGACCAATGTGGAAAGGGCTCAAAGGCCGTTCGGCCGTTCGTTGGTCAGTGCTGGCCTTTTGTTTTGGCCACAGCAGGGCGTATGGTGGTGGTGTGAGAGCGGCGCTCATATTGAGTTACCAAAGTACAGTGAGCACTCCACTCCGGAGCTCTTTTGTTTGCCTTTTGTGCTTTGTGCATGCCAAAATAAAAAGGCGTAGTCCGTTTGCCAGCAAAGAGAAGGCAGAGGGGAGTGGGTTTGTGAGGGGGGAAAAACTGGGCGGAGGCGTTGGCAGAGCGGTGGGCGTGGGCCCGCTCAATGGGCACTGGCCGCTTGAAGCGAACGAACGAACGTTGAGTGAGTGACGGACTGGTCGAGTCTGACATGCACTGCCCGAAAAGTTGGGTATAGGACTTGCCCTAATTGACCCACCAAATGAGCTACTTAATGTTTGAGGATTATTAATTAATTAATTACTTCCCAAAAACTAAATCATTTAGTCCACTTGAAATATAGATTTCTCTCAGTGCAGTCTGTCTGTAGTGTGAGTGAGTGACTGACTGACATGCCCATTTCGCATGCCTTTGTGTTTTCGGCCTGTTTACCTCGCCCACAACCCGGCAGGACCCCACCGCCCCTCCCTGGCATCTCCTGCATAGGCTCTCTCGTATTCCTTTCTTTTTGGCGCAACTTTTTCGGCTGTTTTTTTCCCTCCTTTTTTGGTTGTGCAGGGGGGTGGGGGTGGTGGTCTGGTTTGCTTTTTGCATTTTGTTTATATTACGTGTCGCTCGCGCGCTTCAAGGCGGCACCACCACCACCACCACCGACTGACTGACAACTTCAATCAGCATCAAAGACACGGAGCCGACTCTCGACTCTCTGGACACTAGAGCCCCCTTTGCCCCCTTTTCTACATGTGGCATGTGCCACGCCCCGTTTGCCGCTCGTGTAATTGGAGCAGCGTTGAAGTTGCGGGCTTTATTCCGTTTCAAAGCCGATTCTTTTCTGTGGGTGTTGACAAAAGTTGTTGCTGTCTGCCTGCCGATGGGGGGTTAATTGCGGAATAGGCCGCCAGCGGGTTAAATGTGTGTGCGATAGGCAAAAGGAAACAGTGTATACTCCATGCAAGCGACAAAAGCTATACAAGCAGACTTTATATAGATTACTCGATTCATAAATAACATGAAAAATATACAAGCTGGCTGAGGCTGCCGCCTCTGGGCCTTGTTCGATCGATTTGGAATCTCGGTGATTTGGCATGTTTATTCAGTGGTCGTTTTCACTGTAGCAGCACCAGTTCTTTATGCATGCCGCAAGCGTGACTTCATCTTGACCTCGCGCATACGCAGCATAGCCGGCATACGTATACGTACGGGTATCCGAGCAACCCAACCAACCAGCCATCCATCCATCCGCCTGTCCATTGGTCCAACCCATTCCATTCCATCCCATAGTGATTCTATAGCGACTCCGATTCCAGCCCACACAAAAATGCCGCCAGCTTCCAAACGAGACACACTGTCTGCGGTTCTCCTTTCTTCGCTACTCCAATTGGTAAAGGAAAGGGAGTGGAGTGGGGGAAGCCCCCTTTCTCTGTACAACCCCCTCCCAACTCCTACCCTTTCCATTTATTCTGCGGCGCTTTGCAAGTTATTTTTATTGATGAAGCGTACAAATTGAGTCAGGGCGACGGCAACAATGTTGCCCTGGCCACTGGCAACATTTCATCTGAGGAAACATTGCCTTCATTAACGGCGATATTGAATTTATGTTGCTGGCAACAATGTTGCCGCCTCTTCTGCTGCTTCTTCTTTATCTGCACTTCCCCTACTACAGTGATGACAATGACAAACGGTCGCCAGATTGATTCGTCGTCGTCGTCGTCATCCGACATATGGCCATATGTCCAGCCATCCCAGCCATGTGTGTGGTCCGATCTTCATCCACTTCCTCAGGGCATTTTTCTGGATTTTTCTTCTTTTTTTTTTGTTTTGTTTCTTTGGTCGTTATCAGCCCGCCATTTAAGCTTTGAGTGCCTTTTCTAATTCACACTTTTTTTCAACCGATTCTTCCCCTTTCTTCTCTTCCCTTCTGCCGTATTCTCTTCCATTCAGTTCCCAGCATGTGACGACGTTTGCGTTTTTACGCGTCTGGCAAATGGCAAGCGACAATGAAGAATTGAGGCGGAAGGAGATTGTAGCTTTGGGATTCTACAAATTGTATACCCTTAAAAAATACCACAGGGGGATTTGGTATTTTCTAAGTTTAAAACGTTGTATATGCCTATTTTGGAGCATATCTTAGGAGATTATTAATTATGCGAAACTTGAAATGCATGTTCCCAAACCAGTTTGGTTGAGATGTCATATTTGGATGAGTGAAGGTCAAAGTTAACCGGAAAAGAGACATTATTAAGACACAACTTATGAATTTATCATTAACAAAAACAGTTTTTAATATTACCATTGATAGAGTTCAAACTTATTGATATAATAATCTGGATTCAAAATAAAGTTAAGTCGTGGTCTTTAACTTTCTATAACTTCCTTATAATACCTTCAGAAAGGGTATCACAATAAGAAACTGAAGTGAGAACGGATCGGGGGGACCACACACGAAGCCCAGCCCAGAGAGCGGCATTCGTCTAGGCCTCCTCTTCTGCGACATTGCGACGTGATGAATGGGCAGCGACAACATCAGACGCAAATGCAGGCGGTTGGGAAATTAGCGGGGAAAATGGAAGGAGGAAAAATGGTGGGAGGGGAGGAGAGGTAAGATGGTGGTTGGTCAATCTGAGTCGCTGTCAGCTTTGTGCGACTCTGTCAACGCCGTTGCTTTTGGCACGCCGCTTTTCTCAAAACCTCATATTCTGACAACGACGGCGGCGGCGGCGAAGGCGGCTTTTTTAAACGGTTGCGCGTTTAATTTGCAAATGAGCTTAGATCGGAACCCTTTGGAAGTCTCTTTACAAAACTGACACATGACCTCGGGCTTCTTCTAGAGGCCATGACCCTTTAAAAAGAAACGCTGGAATGTACTAAGATTCCCTTGTACTGATTAGCTTGGGAGTACAACCGACGTTTTCTTTGCTTAAAAAATGATTTGCTGAAATCTTCTCATCATCCTCTAAGACTAAATGGCAATTCTTTCTAATGACCTTTAAGTGTAACTAGTTTTACATTATTATCATGGAGAACTCTCCTTAACCCTTAACTCTTAGTGACAGTCCGTAATCTAAAAGTTAGCTTATAGCTTAAGTTAGTAACCCATACTATCTCTTCTGTCCTTCACCTGAACTTAAACCTTTTGAACAAATTGCAGACTATCTTTCTCCTCTCGCCTGTTAATTAAAGCCTCCCCCTTACAGTGTCAGCAGTGTTTGTTAACCCATTACTTAATTATTCCCCTACCTATCGAACAGAAACGAAAGGAATTAAATTCATTTGGCTGTCTCCACTTCGGAATTTGTTGTTTTCGCTGGCTCAGCATTCCGCTGACAGACAGAACAAAAAAAAAAAAAAAAAAAAAAAAAAAGGCTTCGAGAGGCGGGAGGGGGCGTGGCATCCGAAGTCTATGTCTGGTCAGGGTTTTAAGTTGTGGCGCTGTGCCATTCCCGGAATTGTTTGTCTTGTCTTTGGCCTTTTGTCTTTCGTCTTCCCAGTCCGTCTGCGGATCCCTGGGATCTCAGCTCTCTGGCTTTGGGCTTTCGGGCTTGGGTTCAGATGTTTGTTTTGATGCTGGCACAGCATTATAGTATTTTTTATATATACTATATATAACGGCCACGCACCGATTTGTGTGGACTTCCAGGAACGGAATTCAGAAGTTAGAGTGAGAGGAACAGCACTCATTCATAGGCCATTGATTGAATTACAGCGTGGCCTGAACTTGTTTTGAATGCGATTCAATTTCGTCAAGTTCGCAGAACTTAGGCAGGATCGCGTTAGGCAATCGTCATGATGAGCTTCTATATCCCTCTATATTCGCTGGAAAAATGTAGGTCGTTGCTGTTGGGGTTCGCAGGGCCAGAAGTTTGACCCATTTCGGGGGAAGCCGCATGAGGGCCTTTTCAAAACAGAAACGAACGAACCGAACCGCCTACCCAACAAATCTCACATCCCATAAATTATAAAAACAACACAGAGGAAATGTCAACTCCGTCGTGTGGGTCAGGCCAACAAATATAGAAAATATAATACCAATCGGAAAGTAAGGCAACGAAGTTCATATGCCCTTGATGTATTATATTTTTCGGGTTTGAGTTGGGTTTCTAAAAATATTTATGTAGAGGAGTAAGATGAATGTAACCTAATATTGAAACGTTATTTTGAGTTATTAATTATGAAAAAACCTATAAAAAATATCACAAAAACAATCTACCCTCTAGAAGAGTAAATATCAAAAAAACTCAAACGAAAATCCATTGCAGCCCTTGGCGGAAAGATAAAAATCTATCGTAAAAATCAAAATTATGTCAGAAATGCAACCCACCCAAACACCACCCACCTACCTACAAGACATTTGTGATTTGTGGCTCTCGTTTTTATTTCCAATCAAAAAATGAAAAAAATAGGAGAAGCCAAGCGGCAACCTATGCTAATCAGTCTCCCACATGGCCAGACAGAAATCGAAACAGAAAGAAAAACAAAAACTTGTCTGGCCAAAAATAAATATGTTAGTTTTTTTTTTTGGAGTTTTTCTGTATTTGGAGGTGTCGTCTTCATTGGCAGCAAATGAATTTATTATTTATTAATAGAGTGGCGCAATTTAATGTGACATTTTGGCATATCATTAAAAGCGTATTAGCCATGGTTGTCTGTTAGCCATTAGAGAGTGGATCTGGTCAGTGGCTTTAAGGGTTAACAACGGGCAGTAAACACAAATCGAACGGCAGCCAGTCGAGTCATAAAACTATTTACGGACACTTTATTGGAGTGGTTAATGTGAGAATTTTCCGCCTCGCACAGTGAGGAATGCCAATTAGACGATTTAGTGGTTGGAAAACTAGCGTTTATAGGGACAGAATAAATGGGAAACAATGTCAATTGCTAGGCATTATGAATCTATGGTCAATAAATATTGCATTCAATTATAATAAATATAAACCAAAAACATCAAATTATAAGCTTGCAAATAGTTAAGTCCCAAAAGAAAGAATAAAAGTATCTTTGGCTAAGCTTTCTTTATCGAAACGAAAAACTAAAATCATGAACATTCACCGGGAAAGACGATTAGGCAGTCTCCTTTTCCCAATCATCTTTCCAAATCTTCAAAAGGCCTTTCTCCCATTCATTTTGAACACTTTGCTGAAAGAACCCTCCATTGAATGGAAAGTTTCCTGGCCAACTTCAAATATCCCTAATTAACGCCTTCTGTGCCGACTACCAAAACCATTTTGCCCACTTCATGACAGTTAACCGCACTTCACACTGCCTTCAGTGTAATTATGTGCTTCCTTCCCTTGAAAACCTTGTCTTTCCTCTACAAATTTTCCCGCCATTTTCCCGCTGTTACAGCTAAAGATCAGGTGCTAGATTCTAGATTAACCATAAAGCGGACGAGCGAACGAACGGGTTATGTGAGACGATAACAGAAGGCGGCAGCGTCAAAGTTAAAGTTAAAGGGCAGCGGCGAGACGCCAACGCAGACACAGCTAGAGCAACTAACTAGCGGGTTAAGGTGGTGCTGGTGGTGTTGGTGTGTGGAGGGTTAAGAGCAGCTGCTGCCCCAGCAAAGGCAAGCCATGGCTGAGATGAGCACTTCGAGGAGAGATACAACGAGGACGCGGGCACTGCAATGCAACATAAATAAGCAGAAAGGCAAAAATTGTCTTTTATGATAGCTGTTAGATGGTGAGGGGTTTCCCGGGGGAAAGATGAGGTGCCACAGTGATCACTCGCTAGGTTAAACAACAGTTTGATGCAATGTTATCTTTTCAAAATGAATTCAAATTAGCTTTTTAGCTGTCCTTTAAAAACTGAATAAACATGAAAGATATATAGGGGGGCCCACGGAAGATTTGCTTTCTAAAATCGCTATAAAAATATCAATATTTCCCAATTTTCTTCGGGCGTAAACTTAACCATTTCGTTAACCGCAACCTTCTACTAAATATCTGACACATTGACAAGGACATTCGAAGTTTAAAAGTCAAAATTGTTGATAGTTCAAAAAGCAAACGCTACATGGGTCATCCTGTATCTAACACTCATACCCCTCTAAAACACATTCTATATATCTGAGGGATCACTGCTTTCTAAATGCAGTTCAGTTCTCTTCGGGATTTTCTGCCTTTTTCCCTGTACCATTTGCTTTGGCATTGGGCCCTCTTCCTGGCCCCCGCCGCCGCCGCTGCCCCTACCGCCGGGAGGCACTTAAAGGTGCAGCGCGTGTGCCAACGCATGAGAGCATGGGAGCGAAAGAGATGGAAGGGTTAAAGGGACGGAGCAGGAGGAGGAGGAGGCCGGGTATGGAGGATGGAGAGCGGGAGATGGGGCGCAAAATAAGCGGAAAGGCACAAAACACAATGTTGCGCAAAGAACGTTGAACTCTCTGCCTCTTGCCACTTTCCAGCGATGCTTATGCACGTGTGTCTGAATGTGTATCGTTGGTGTGCGTGTGTATATATGTGTGTGTGTATATATTTTTTCATAATTTTTCATTTTCACGCACTGTTGGGACATTTGAAAAAAAAAATACAGCCAGAGAGATTTGCAGCTAACCCCAGTTACCCCCAAACCTTGCTCCTTTCCTTTCCACCCCCTCAGCTGCATTCTGCACTCAACTTAATTGGGGAGATGGTTTGGCAAGGATCTTAAAAGAGGGGAAGTCCTGGGAGAAATTTAAAATGCATTTAAAAAACATTGAAATTGCAAAACTCAGATGGAGAAGGCATAGGGGTGGCTTGCTAAACGACTGGAAAACATTTTTAACTTTAAACGAGTTTCGAAAGATAATATTACTTTAAGGTAGTAGAAGTTTTAGTTACTATCAAGATGTACTAAAGTAAAACATAGTTAAGCTTAAGTAAACTAAATTATTATCAACCCAAAAGTCCTAAGGATTTCTTCCATTTCTTAATTTACCAAATGAAAGATCTTAGTTAAGCTTAAACTTTATACATTGTGCTAACTTCCCTCTTCTAAATTGTCCAAAAAACAGATCATTTCTTTTTATAAATCAATATTTATTAAGGAATTTTAACATTTAGCTTTAACTTTTATCTCTTAACTTTCAAGTTAGAAAACTAAACTTTATAGGAAATTTTTTCATCTAGTAGCAATCCCCCGATATAGTTAAGAACTTTCAAGTGTCAGGCCTGGCAGCTTGGTTTCCCCTAATCCACTGACAGTTTTAGCCGCGTTTTCTTCTCAAGAAAGCGAAGAGTTTTCTGGCCTTTTCGGTTCGGGGTGTTGTTGTCTCTCGGTCTGTCATAATGTTTGAGGATAATGCGGCCTGAAACCATTTTGTTTGTAATTGGCATAAGAGTCTCTAATTCCAAATGCATTTATTATTTCGACATGGCCAAAGACAAGTTCTTGGCACGCAATTTCAGCGGCAGGAAGACTGGAAAGGCAGGGTGGAGGGGCGTCGTTACAGCCCGGCTAAGCCAACTTAAGCTGGAAGCCATGACCAAGAGTCCCGGCCAGAAAAACAGAAACAGATCAGCAACGCACAGAACTCGTTTCGCTGTCTCCTCTTTTTCAGTTTTAATGTTGTATTTTTCTCCTTTTTTTTTGCGGGATATTTTTTATACGAGATTTTTACATTCGTGCGCGTTTTGGTTTTGCTTGGCAGCAGCAGGGGTGAGGGGCAGGCATGAGGAGTACGGAGGAGGATTTACTGGAGAGGACCTTGCCAGGTCTCAAACCTGATTTGGATGGATGACGACCAAATAAAACGAGCAAAATAAAAAAAAATACAAAAAAAAAGCGAACCCAATCTGGTTTGCCTTGCAGAAGGCGCGGTGGAACGGTGGAGCGGCGTGGTGGGCGGGGTAGGCCTACCTTTCAGACATCTGCGGCATTTCAAGGTCTGAGTCAGCAAATCGAGGAAAAGGAAACGCAGACCAAGTTAAATCGGAGACCATGGAGCTTCGTTTGTCTGTCGCCGGCTGCGCCCTTTTCTACCAGCCACGCCCCTCTTCGATCCAGCCATCCAGCCATACAGCCATCCGAACATCTAACCATCCAAACATCCAACCATCCAGTCATCCGCCCCATTCCAGTTATGGCGATTCCCCTCCAGACACACCTAGTTTCTGTCTCTGTCTCCCCCCAACGCTGTTTTCTCCTGTTGCTGTTCCTTTATATTTTTTGGGTTTCGGGATTGGGGTTTGGGCCAAAGAGATCTTCGTTTTGGGGCTTTTGTCTGCCGTTGCGGTTTCTTGGCCAAGTTATTGAACTCTTCGCTTCTTGCTGGGGAATAGGGATGCGAAGTTGGAGGGATATGCGCTATATTGTTTGCTTCCTGTTTAGGCGGAAATACTAGAACTAATAATAGTTTAAATTTGATTACTGTTGGAATACCACCTCTATTCAAAATACAAAAATAGCATGCATAAATACTAAGTGAGGTATTATATTTGGAGACCTAAGTTGGTCACACTTGATCTCTGTCTCTTTCCTTCCTCTTCCTTTGACAAACTGTGCATGAGCAGTGGTGTTGCGAAATTAGGAAAATACTAAATGAAACATAGAAACTATAGTGTTATTATTTAATAGTAATAGAATCTATTTTTCAATAATTACCATAAATATCTGATTAAAAAATGTTTATTTTGTTTAGTTCTTTAAGCCATTTTAAGGCACAGTTTCGACTTAACCAACTTATTTAGTTTTTATAATCTTTACCCGGCATCTCTGCTACTTTGCTTTATTATTTTTGGGATGAAAATTAATATGATCGGAATTATTTTAACTTATATATAAGCCAGTTTTAAGTTATATAAGTAACTGTTTATGTTTGAGATAAAAGTGAGAAATGTTTTCTCTTTTAAAGATGCCACTAAACAAACATTAACTTAACATTACTTTATAATAGATCTAATAAGGGTAGACTATATCTATTAGGGACCCTACAAACCCTACTGATCACATTTCTCATAAGTCTAACATCTCATTTAAGAAAACTGTTCTTACTTCAACCCATCCTTAACCCATTTCAAGATACTTTTCCAACTTAACCAGAACTTTAACCTGCCATCTCTACCTCTCTCCGGTTTGTTCTTCCTCTCCTTTTGGGCTCAATTGTTTACCTGAAGTTTAATCACACATGGTTTGGTTTTGAGGAGTACCGAGTGCCATGTAGCCAAGAGGGAAGAGTAGAGAGTAGAGTACCAGTGTCCGGGGCATATCAAATATCATTTGATGCTTCAAAGGAGGCCGACAAATGTGACAACAGCCACGGCAACAATGGCCCAGAGCAGCAACAATAATTTAGTTTTGTATGCTACGAGTATTTAAATTATAAACTGACCAAAGGAGAGGGTTTTTAGTTTTGTTTTTTTTTTTTGCCTTCATTTAAAAGCAAAAGAAGTCACATCAAAGCGTTGACTCTTCAGCTCAACTGCTGTCAATGACCCCACGAAAGGCAGGGCTTGAATTACCTTAGCCCCTGTGCTTCTAGGCGGCTAAAAGGGGTTAAGCCACGATCCTTTGTAGTTCCACCGAAATGCAGAAATGAAAGAGAAAAAAAACATCAACAACAAGAGCGGTTTCAATTACGCAAACAAAGTGCCGACACAAATTGGGGGAAAGAGCTGTGCTCTTAGCAGAACGGGAGGGAGGTAGAAAAGTGAAAAAAGAAAGCAATTACAAATAGTTAAGACTTATTTAGCCATGTCAGGCGGCTGCCGGCTGCCGTTGGCGCCACTTGGCCATTAAAATTTGATTGTAATTATGACCATACAGTCTTCGCCACTAAACCAGCCGAAAGGTGCCACACCGATTCACCCACTTTGCATATAGCCAAACCAAACTGAACCAAATGAAAATCCACCCACTGTCCCTCCTCCCGATCATTTTCTGCCCAGTTTTATGGGGCCAAAGTCCAGAGGCGAAAAATGCTGAAATTGCCATTGAATGCAAATGGAAAATGCGAAAAACGAATACGAATACGAATACGAATGCCAAATGCAATCCAAATGCGAATGCGAATAATATTTTCTATGCCATGCGCCATTTGACACATGAAATGCAGTATCGTTGGTGGGAGGGGGAATGGCAAAAGGGGGTTGGGGAAATGCATAACTCATACGCAGGGTGTGACGAACAAAAGAAATTCTTCTAAAGGTAATGGTGGAGGTAGACGATTTGACATTAGGTTTATAGATTTCTTAAAGAATGAATCAAATATTAGATAAATCTCTTTTAAAGAGGAGGAAGTTTGATTAGGCATTCAAATTAAAGCCTATTAGAGTTCTAGAGTTGCTTTCCTAACGCCTTAGGCTCAACCAATGACTGTTTTTTGTAGATGACTACCGAGACTTAAGACCCCTTTACTTACTTTTACCATGATTATTTTCAGTTTTTGCTGCGAAAGTTGATTTAATTACTAAAAAGTCAAAAAACTTATCCTTAAACAGAAATTTGCAATATTACTTGTGGCTTTCTAGCTCTATCTTGGTCAAAACAAGACTCACAGTCAAAAGAACGACTGTTTTGTGCTGCTAACGACCAACACTAACCACCCCTATCACCCGTTTTTCGATTTTGGGAAAATTAATTTTGGCCCAAATTTTGCATTTTTGATAAGGGGTACCATCATCCAAATTTTCAAAAATGGGCCAAAATTAAAGTTTCCCAGATTTGAATGCAAACCAATTGGGAATCATGGCAATCAAGTTACGAGCCCTACGAGGTATTACATTTCTCATTTGGACCATTTTTGGCTGTGCTATGACGAAAAAACTGATTTTTTGTTCTCTTACTTTACTTTTTACAAGAAATGTTCGATTTTAGATAACAATTTAGAAATATGAATATTCCAAAATTATGCCTGAACTACTTCACTAATTATCTGATTACGATAGCAACTCCTCGCCCAACTCCCCATTTTCACTAATGAACCAAACTTCATTCAAGGAGGCTTAGAATTCCCTAAGACCAAGTATCAGATTCCATTGACATGTCGGTCTTGGGCAGGAGGTTTCCGTTTGGCCAGTCACGTGCCCATTTGGATCTTCATCTACTCAACTCAATCTCCATTTACAGCCCCAGCTTCATCTTCATTTTCAAACCCCATCATCAGAACACAGAACGCTTAACCATTCGCTAAACTTGGCAGCTTTTTTCGGGCTCATTTTTCAGTTGTCTTGCCCGGGGGGCCCAAAAGACTGAGGATTGGAAGCCGCTTTAACTACCGTTTGCGGACGCAGGAGACTGCTCAGAGTTTCTTTTGCCTTTTGGCCATTTGGCTACTGCAGCAGCAGCAGCAGCAGCAGCAGCAAACTTGCAACAATCGCCAGTTGGCGGCAATGTGGCAATTAACTCTTTGATGGATTTACTGCCCGCTGCTGATGCTGACGTCGCTGGCGGCCCAACAGCCTGTAAACTCTCTGAATCTCTCTCAATTAACCCTCTTTGATTTTACAACTGCCGTTTAAATAGTAATATAGTTGCTAGTACTAAAACTTAAAATGTATTTAAAGTAAATTAAAGTGAATTACAAATTAGTAAAATAACCATTTTAAACGGGAAGTTTACTTGAATTCTAATTTGTATTTATTTAAAAGTCTCTTAGACCTTCTTTTCTCCTGCCAATTGCCATCTCCATCTTTGTTTGACTATTAAAAATGGCCACGAAATGCGTTTTTCGACTGCAACGGATGCAGTGGCCAAAGAACCGAACCGAACCGAGCCGCCGAACCAATCCAAACTGAACTGAACACTCCACAATTATAAAATAACCATCATTTATAATGGTCGTCGTCGCTTTGCTCTCTCCCTTCTTGGCTCGTCTAGTAAATTTGCCAGAGGCAAAATTCTCAATGCGAGCGGAAACGCAGCGCAAACTGCAAACTGCAAACTGCAACTTAAAACTGCAAATGCAACTGCAACTGCAACTGCAGGGAAAACCTGCGTGTGGATTTGAAATATTCTGCAGACATTTAGCGGCGCTTTTGGCCGGCAAAGCTGAAATTAAATCCAACAAACGGCGGCAACAAAAGTGGCTGCAGTTTTTCCGAGTCAGAGAAGCGTTTCAAATTACAGACACCAAATAAGCCGACGCCGCCGCTGCCGCCGACGCCACGGCCGGTGATGATTCCCCAAACTTCACAGTCCCCCCTCGGAAAATCTCCTGCCCTCCCCCTCCCCTACTCGTTGCGGTTGCCGCCTCCGAAAATGGAAAACTGACTGCAGAACGGCATCGTTGAGGCCCGACAATAAAATGCGTGGCAAAATGCAATTGAGAAATTAATTTCTTCCATTCATTCGGGCTCCTCTTCTCGCATTTTGCTCTATAATTATAACTAATTTGTGTATGCGAGGAGATCTACCCGCAACAATAGCAAGTGCAACAAATGCAACATCGCCACATTCAGCGGAAAAACGCCCCAAACAAACACTTGCCTTTGCTCAGAAGGGGAACTTCATAAAGAGGTGGTTGCCCATTCCTATCTGCCCATAGCAGAAGGTCCATCTAAGAGCTTTGCAAAAATCTTTGGCCAGTAATTAAGAGTTTCTTTCAGCTAAAATGGTGTGTTATTACAATAAAAATTAGCATTTTGTAGTTTTTATTAATATTTTTTACAAAAAAAGAGCCGAAAGTCCTAGCAACTATGGCTGAAACTTTTCCTGTAAACTTAAATTCCTTAAACTCCTTTTTAAAACGTAAAAATTAAACTTTATTTACAGCAAAGTTCATATAAAGACCTGTTAATACACCAACCGCCTTATCAATTACAAGAACTAACTAAAAACTAATCTAATTTACATTCTATGAAAATCAGAGCAGACCCCAGTTGACCCCACACTCTGCGAAACATCCTCGATAAGATCAGAAAGTCGGTTGGGGGGGTGGTGGCAAATCTTTTGTGCATAAATAATTAGAAACTATCCGAACAACTCTGGCATCAAATTAAAATAACAGACCAGCAGATTTCCAAGTGGAGACAGAGTTTGTGGCAGTTGCTGGATATATATAGTTTTTTTTCAGGTCGATCTACTTCATCCAGGCGTGCTAATGAGCTACGGCCCAGGATGAGAGATGGATGGGCTGCTGGGCTGGGCTGATGCCTCCCGGAGAGGCCCATTCATGTCTGCTGTAAGGGAAGGAGGCTGTGGCCATAGTTGAAGCACTGGAGGCATGCAACCAAATGAAGTGCCAGAAATGCGAAGCGAAATTGCATAAACCTCTCGACCGAGCCAAACGTTCAAGTGGAAGGGGCAAAAAAAAAGAGTAAAAAATACGAAATATTTTTTACAGTCCTCCGATGACTGAGTTCATTAACATTCCAAACTTAAAAAATAAAAATGAGAGCACAGAAAAAAAGGAAAAAAGAAATGGGGACTTCTCTGCATTTCAGGTGCTGCCTCTGCTGCTGCTGCCCAATTCCTGTCAAACTGTGTTTAAGTGTGTGTGTGTTAGTGAGGTTGTTTTTTCTGGGGTGGACCACTAGCGCATATCCCTGCAGGACTTGCTGCCATATCTACCCCAAGCTTTGCAAATCTAAATGACTTTATTACTTTTTTCCCCCATTTTCCTTCCCAACTCTGGCATTTTATTTTCATTTTGTTCGTTCAGTTCTGAGCTGAGCTGCTCCTAGCTGCTAGCTGCTCCTCTCGACATTTTGCTCCCTCCGCTCGGCTTCATCTTCCACTTCCACTCCACTGCCACTTTCATTTGAAATTCCCGCAAGGATACAACAAAATGCGGCAGAAAATCAGCAGAGCCAGGCAGTGGAGAGAAAAAAAGGCGGCAGCTAGGATTGCAGCAATGCAAATAAAGGAGGCTCGGGACTGTAGGGGTTTTGTGATTCTATTTTTTCCCCACCCACCCATTTCCATGCCAGCCCCCTCTCTTTCAAGTGCTCTACGGATTGTTCGGCTGTGCGGGGCAGACCCTAACCCCTAACCGCCCCCAACCACCCCCCGTGCATTCGCTCGAGTTGCTGTTTAAATGCTGTGTGCAAGTTGCATGCCCCAGCTGAAATTTAATTAGACAACAAAAATCCAAAAAGAGGGGTGAAAACTTTGGATGTACTGGCATGCAGGATATATTGTGTGGGTCGTGTTTCAAGGGTAATTCGTTGATGGCAGGGGGGTGGTGGGTGGTGGTGAATACCCAGGAGAGGTTGCCATTTCCCAGAAAATCGCGCTACTCCACTTAGGGTTTATACAATGAGAAGAATGGGTAAAGTGGGAAATTCCAAGGAGCTCTCCCATACATTTTCAGCCATTGTTGTGTGATGTCTCCCGCTTGGGGGCATAGCATTAATTGCATTGCATACTTTTGGGCGTGGAGCCAGGGCTATCCCTATTCCTGCTGCGTGTGTGTGTGTGTGTGTGTGAGTGCCATTTTACCCCTTTTTTCTTTGTTATATGTACATATATTTATTAATAATGAATTAAACTTGACTTTCGCTTCGCTTGTCAGCCACAAAAGAAACGTTTTTTATGCTCAAATTAATAACGAATGTTGTATGCCCTGGGAGGTGGTGCTAGGAGTGGTGCTGTTTAGGTTCTTAGATATATGATAGGTCATAGTTCAAATATTTACTGAGAAGGAACTCCCTTCCATATATATATTACTTAAAACCCTTCCCTTAAATTCAAATTAAATCCTAGAACCCAAGCTTATGCCAAGATTGTTACCTTAAATCTCCTATTTAGATTTTAAACCCAAAGTAGAAGTAGGATGCTCTCATAACTCACGTTTTAGTAGATCTTTTTTCCATTCTTTAATGTTTTTGACAGTTGCCTTTTGCACAGGGACTTCTCCTGCTCCCCTATTTCTCTGCTTCTGCTTCTGATTCTGTAGCTTTTGCTTTTGCTTTTGGTTTTTGCCTGGCTTGAGGGTCTCATTTTGCCGCAAAGTTAAGTTCAATGACATTTCCTGGTCGCTGCTCGAGAACTGCCATAAAATGAAATTCCAGTTGCGGTGACAAACGAAAAATTACAACCAAAGGCAAAGAAAAACACACGCCCCGAAAAAAAAAGTGGGCTCCCAAGGCGATGCCATTGGCCCGCAGCTTTAACGGAGCTCTGCAGAATTTACAGAAGAGATTTCCACTTGGATTGGACGTGATCCTAATTAAAGCTGGAGGAAAGCCCCGCATGATTTGGCCTGGAAAGGCCGCGATAGCCGGCTCATAGAACTGCAGAGAGAGATCAGCTGGCGGTCATAAAGTTTTACTGGCCTTCGACTGCTTCTCCCTGGTGACCATCTTTGGTCAGATGGAAATGCTGGCAATAAATAAATCGAACCACTGCTTAGAATTGAAACGAAAACCGTAGCCGTTGGAAAACACTAAACAAAGATGGCCCGGCCGAACGAACATTTTCATAAATCGCCGAGAATCAAACCTCCTCTCTCTTTCTTTATGGCATTTTTGTGCAAAGCTTTTCGACCATTTCAACTGTAAAAGAATGGCGGCAGTAGGAGGTCAAATGGTCAACAATGGGCACTACTAAATGCCAAACACCTTCTTCAAGAGTCGCGAAAATCTCTCCTTCACTGACAGTTTGACAAACATTTCCCCCGCCAGTTTCCCAGCTACCCCACACTCCTTTATCGTCTTTATTCTAGTATCTAGCCCTTTCTCCCTGCCTGTCAGTCAGTCTCCCTCCATTCGAGTGCAAACCAACTGGAGCTTGACTTTGTCAAAAGTCAGAAGGCATGCTGTTGGATTTTCCCTCCTCTAACTTTGGCTACAAAATCCATACAGAACTAGTCATAAATGGCTGCACAGAAAGAAAA
This sequence comes from Drosophila eugracilis, assembly GCF_018153835.1. Taxonomy (NCBI): domain Eukaryota; kingdom Metazoa; phylum Arthropoda; class Insecta; order Diptera; family Drosophilidae; genus Drosophila; species Drosophila eugracilis. The sequence goes on from NW_024573245.1 coordinate 961,798, forward strand.
AATGGAATTAAATATATTTTATATATTTATCAGAAGATATTACTCCAAACTCCATTATCAACATTTCAATTTCAATCTCTGATCTGTTCTTTGTGTTAAATCTAAAATCAATCTCTAAGATACATTTCTTTATTAATATATTCCCTGTGCAATCCAGATACTCTCTGAGACCTCCACTATATTCTATGCAAAGTTTGACTGACGTTTCGACCTGTCTTAAGGGGCGTGGCTGGGAAGTTTTTCGCCTTCGGGGCTGGCAAAAGTTGCCGAGAAGTTTTCTCTAATTTGCTGTGGTTAAACTTTTTAATTTAAATGACATGGCCAAAAGAGAGAGAGAGAAGGATGAGCTGGTTAAGAAGTGACGCCCACGACAAGCGACAGTTGATGGGCATTGGGGGCGTGGCCGGGACATGTTCATGTTGATTTTGGTGCCATGCCCCGAAAAGATTTTCATTAGCCCAAGAACAACATGAAAGAAACGTAGAAGTGGAGCGGAGGTGGGTCTATCATTTACCGTTTTCTCACAGTGTCCAGAGCAAAAGGCCAAAACAAATCATAAATTTTGTGGGCCAATTGCCGTGGCCAATTATGCAGCAAACAAATGACCCATAATGAAGCGGAGAGCTCTATCTTCTGCCGCAGTTGCTGCTGAGGCAGTGGCAGTGGCAGTGGCTGTTGCAGCTATTGGGGCAACCTGACAAAGTCAACATTTATCTTGCCATATACGAAACGGAGGGAAGTTTCGAATTTCGTTGGGGAAGCTAAAGTGGAAAATGGAATACTCTTAAAGAGCGTTTAGAAACATTTTTTAACCATTGCATTACTTTTGTCATTAAAAACTATCTAGAAAAGAGTAAAATTACTCCTGCAATAACTTATTTAACCCAACTACTTAAAGCCCTTGAAGTTTTCGTAAAGTTCTCACATTTCCTAGTACTGAAGTGGCTCTCATATGATAGCTACCCCGTTTCCATGACCATCGCCATCCATTTCCGTGGCACAGACAATAAAGCCTTGGCGGGCAACAAATAAATTTCAGCCTCATGATGGCCAAGGCGGCTGCCAACTATTTTTTTTTTTGCTGCAGCTCGAACCCAGCCTTAATTGCCATGTTGCGGCAACATGTTGCTGATCAATAAGAAACCCCACTCAACTCGACTCGGGACAGATGATAATGGCTATGCAGCGGTTGCAACGGAACGGCAGCATGAAGCAAATTGTTCATGTCTAAGACCAAGTCCAAGTCCAAGACCAAAGCTAAGTCCAAGTCAAAGCCGAAAACCCGATGCAATGGAGTCCCCATGATTAATGACAATAAATTTGAGTCTCCTTCAAGGGGAGGGATCTGCTGGGTTTTGGTGGATCATCAGCAGCACAATGGAAGGCTTGATTAGAGCGGCCGAGAGCAAAATCAGAAGCTGGGCCTCGTAAATTTTGAAAATATGACACGGCGGCTGTCATAAAAATGCAATGCAATGTTGCAATTTGTTACTCTCTTTTTACCGCGCTGCATAAAATTAAGTGTGACTTTTGCACAGAAAAAGAAAATTATAAAATTTAAATATCTTTTTATAAATTATAGTTTTTTTGATATTTTCCACTTAAAAGTTACAAAATCTTTAGTGTTGGTTTTAGGTTTTAAAATTTAACTAGTAAACTTGGAACTTGCAAACAATTTAATTTCTTTCTGTGTGCCGTTGTGGCAGTTGCGCTTGCGCATTGTCTGACTTTGTGCCATCACTCAAAACGTCGCACGCTAATTGGACAGAGAAATTGCCGAGTGCAGAGCAGGGAAAAACACTTCAGATATAAAGGAAAAGTGCAGGGAAACGCTCCCAGAACTGCTGCGACCCCGACATGATTTAGTAGACAAGACATTAGCTTTGTATTTATCTTACGCGCAGATTCGGTTTCATTTAGTTCCTATTGGAATTTTCCTGAGCTAATTAAGGCTACTGTGGCCAGCCAGCCTGAACCTGAAGTGGAATTTGTTTTCGACTTCATTAAAAGTTGATTTAAATATCTTCCTAAACGCAACGTATTTTCTTCTAAGCTCATATATCTTTTCTCTTTCCCCTTTTTTATATATATAAATATATTTATTTTAATTAGTTTTTCTTGAGCTTTCTTCGTTTGTTTCGCGCTTTTTACTGTTTTTGAGTTCTGAGCGTTGCGCTCGAAACGCTGATGATCTTTAATTAAATTAGCCATTATTTTAATGGATCTGCATGAAGTTATTAACATGAAGGTGGGAGTGGAGATGTCTAGGAAAGTGCAGATTCTAATTTAAATGCAGAAGCTTAGGTTTAACATTGTTGTAGACTAACACCTATTACTAACTCACTGAAATCGTTATGAAGTTTAAGTAAAGTAAACATTAAACCAAGTTTAATCAAAGCCATATCCAAATCAATAACTCTTCTTCTCCTCAAAGCTATTGAGCTGGCTGTGTATGTCATGGTCATGCTCGGAGACTCTTGACAATAGTTGACTTTGTTTCTGTAGCTGACTTTTTTCTTAGTTGCTTGCTGGATTTTTATTTCGCTGCTGTTTTTGGCGCTGCCTTCGCTCTCTTTCCCTCTTACGGGCAGACAACAACACGAATGGAAAATTGTAAAATGTCGCCGTGGAAAAAGGGGGAGGAAGAGAAATGGGATAGTAGCGAGTGTAATGTCGATACGAATTCGGCGGGGTAAACAAGTTTACAACCAGCGCCAGACGCAAACAAAAACAGCGAAAGAAAGCCAGGAGTACACTGAAACAATTTTGATATATTTTGGTTTTCTATTGTAAAATATTCTTTAACCGATTAAGCTAAGAATCCTGTTTATAATCACTCCTTTCTTTATAACATTTCTTTTCTATTTAGAAATGGTTTAACCTTTAGTCTTAAGTGCATAGCAATTTCTTTAACTGCATTGCAACATAAGCAGCGACAACAAGATGACGCCAAGAAATGCAGATGAAGCTGACAGCAGCCAAACTACGACGATGTCGGTGCAATGTTCAATGCATATGGGTCGCTGCTCCATTTCCACATGGACGCCACTGCATCCCAGTATCCAGTATTCAGTATTCAGCATCCCGAGACCCCAGACCCCAAAACCATCCTCATCAATTGGGAAACATGCAAGAAAGCAGCAGCATGAGCAGGAGCAGGACGACGCCGATCTTTGGCTGCATAATTGCCAGTCTAAATCAATGGGGCGCAAGTTGTTGCCGCTGTTCATGTTGCTGTTGTTGCTGTTGTTGGCGTTGTTGGCGTTGCACCCATACATGACTCGGTCGGACTTCATTGTCAACGCCGTTTGCCATTGCCGTTTGCCGTCTCCATCGGCATCTCCACATCCACATTCACAACCATCTCCATCGCCATCGCCATCTCCATGTCCCATGTCCCAAGTCTTATGTCCATGTCCGTCGCGGTCGTCGTCAATATTTGCCATGATCTTATCGTCAAGCGGAGTCATGTCGCTGCCATGGCTCTACTGCCGTCTGCCTTGCTCACGTCTGCCATTACCCCCTCGCCACCCCCTTTTTGCCACACCCCTGACCAACAGCAGCAGTCACTTGGGTGCAATTATTTTTTTAGATACACTTACCAAAAGCGATCCTGGCCTTCAATGGATTAGGTCCAGCTTTAGGTACTATATTATGTTAGATAAAAATTACCCAATATGAACTTTTTTAGAAGTTCGATGATTTTTCCGGATAATGGTAGTTTTCTTTAGGTAAGCTGAGACTTTCAAAGTTTGATTACTTCCTATAACTATTTCCTTATAGTTAGGGTATACAATCTTTAATATATATTGATCTTTGACGATCTGCCTGAGTGTCTCCCCTTTGGGGTCTCCCGCTGCACATCATCTTTGGTGCTGAGTTATGGCAAAAGACCTTGGACTTAAGCACTAGCGTCGTCGATATTGCGTCCCGCTTCCCCAACCAAACGGTGCCATGTTGCACCCGCACTAGCAACCAAGATGACTCCGCCACCACCTGCCCCTGGCCAACAACCCCTTCTGCTCCTCCCGTGCCAATAGTGCAATTTGTCATTGCACCGTCAGCGACGACGCGTGCGCCAGCATGGAGACTCGAGTCACTAAGCTGCCGGCTCTTCCTCAGCCACTCTGCTTCAAGGCACTTGAAGAAAATGTGTCTTACATCTTAAACAGTCAAGAAACTCCAAACTAATAGAAATCTATCATGTAAAAGTGACATTTGGGGTTAACCTAAAGTCAGAAGCAAAATATCGTATTTAAAAAGAAGTTAAAACAATAAATCAAGTAGGTTATGATTAATAATATTGTGGATATATTTTCGCTTGATTACTTTTCGCTGAGTGCACACTCGAGCTCCTTGGCTGCCACAGAGCCTCGTCATCTATCGCTGGCTGCCATCTGCTTACAGTTAAAGCGACTGTCGGTCGCCGAGCTTCGAGCACCGGGCATCTCCTGCTGCGGCTGGGGCTGAGGCTGAGGAGCTGGCGCTCCTTTGCGACGACTTCTTTATGGCTCTTGATTTTTATGATTTTGCTGTTTAATGGTTCATTTGTGGGCCTCCACTGCGAGTGCGAGTATGTGTCTGGCTTCCAGTTTTCTTATCGCCGCGTCTATATCTCTCTTGGCTTTTCCAATGGGTGTCTTATTTTGTTTTTATATTTTGTATTTTTTTTTTTTTGTTATTTAGTTTGCCATCGTCGCCAGTTTGGGGCCATGTCTGCCAGCTTAATCTCTCTCCTTGGAGTGCTGTTCTTTTTTTTTCAATTTATTTATCTATTTATATTGGTAGCCTTTTTTTGGGGCCAACTTGTTAACCCGATCGCAAACCAAGTCTGAAGTTATATCCAATAAAGTGGAAAATTGTAAGTCCGTGTTGCATACTTTGAGGATAACAGAAGGGAAGGAGAAAAACGAAACTGGTTGTTAGGCCAAAAGATTTAATGGTAGCTCCCCTAAAAGCTGAAACCCAATGCCATGATTATGCTAATTAGCCGTTGTTGACACGCTCGCTGATCTCCGACTCCGACTCATGGATCTACAGATCTCCATCATCATTAGCCCACCTTTCGGTTTACCATTTACCAAGTCAGCGGCAAATCTCCAAGAGGCGACTTCCTACAGACTCGTTTCGATCATCGCCATCGTTTGCTTTGGCCATTTGTTTAACTGCCGCTGTGACACCTCCTCTGCGTTTGGCAATGAGGATGAGTATGGTTAAAGGGGGCTGGAGGACGCAGTTGGCCATGAAGCTGGCGGTGGAGATGGCTATGGCTATGGCGATGGCTATGGCTATGGCTATGGCTATGGCAATGGGTAATGGATAATGGCGCCGCCTCCATTCAAAAATCACTTTATGGCTGCTGCGAATGCAGCTGAGGTTGCGTTGTCCATAATTGGACGCAGTGCCAATCATTTTAACAGCTACACAAACACGCAAACCGCGGAACCGGCTACGTTTGCTCCTCTTCGTTTTCCCCAACTCAATTCACTCCTTCCTTTAACCATGCTGATAATGCAAATATGAGTTAAAGTTTGGTTAAGAATTTTGAATACCTTGTAGCTCACTCTGTAGGTCATTCTGTAAAAATTAAACTTCTCATTAATTAACATTTCTGGTTTAAATTTTTATAATATCTCATATAATGTATATTTAGGACACATACTTATAAGTGCTACTGTACTTTCGAGACCCACTGTAGACTAGAATAGCCCAAGTTAACTGTAAGCTTTGTACTGTTATCCCTTTCTACCTTTCTATGAATAAGCATAACAGATACATATATCCATCTCACTGACGAATGAGGATAAGACGAGGATAAGGAAAAAGAGGAATGGCGACATTCGGTTTTTGTCGTTGAGCGAAAGCCGTTATATTATAAAGGAGAGCATTTGCGTATTTAACCTGCAACATATACGCCCATATTTCCTGCATATACAGGGTATAATGAGTGGTAGCATGTAGAATGAGACAACTGCTGGCAGCCACTTCAAAGCCAAAGCGGTCTCCAGTTAGTTACAGGACCTGGAGAAAACCGCCGCCGCCCGTCCAGTTCGGTGCCAATCTACTACTCAGTCTTCTCTCTCTAACCCCCGCCAGATTCTGGTTTCGTCTCAATGACAATTGGCGCCATAGCCGCGGGGTGCGTTTGGGGCTTGGTGTCTGGCTTTCGAGGATCGCTCCTTGGGTAGTTGGGTTGTTTGTTTATAATTAGCCCACTCGCTCGCCTCCGACTGCAATTCAAATTGATGATGGCTACTGGTTTTGCCCGGCTTCCACTGCTATTTTTATGCTCAATCAATTTTCTAACAACCTTAAGGCTTCCACAGCAAACAACAATCTCCATTTAGTTCAGGTTTATTGCTATGAGGAAATTATTAACAAGCCACTTTAAATATTAAATCTATAGACAGGTGCATCACTAAATTAGCTAATTAAAAGGTTTTATATAACTGTTTATTTATATAACTGTCGATTTTATTTTTCAAAACTCTCCGCTATATAATTCTCTTTAACTGTCCGATATAAAATTATATTATTAAGATTTAAAATGTACCAATTGGCCTGTATTTTCTCTGCGTGTAACCCCTTTATGATCAATCAATTTTCTAACGACCCTTCCTCTTACTCCAATCTATTTGCAGGCGGAAATGCTCATGGATGACGGTCTTTTGAGTTCGGGATATGTTCTTGGATTGGCGGGACATCCTCATGGACTGGTGGGCGCCTTGGCCCCGCCACCGCCACCGCCTATGAAGCAGCCGCAGATGGACATTCCCAGTGGCAAGAAGCAGCTGCAGCAGCTCAAGGGGGCGTCGACGGCTGCCACATCCACGTTCGATTATCAATATCAGCTCATGTATGCGCACTGTGTGCAGAGGGAGCGGGAAAGGGAAAGGGAGCGAGAACACCTGCCGCACTCGCACCCAATGCCCCACCAGCATCGAGCAGTTCTGGTGGCCGCCGCACCCCATCCGCATGCACCGCATCTTCACCCACCACCTACGCTGAACTCCTCGTCGGCCTTCCGACCTTGGGGACCCAACACCACCAAGGCATTTCTGCACGCCTACCCGTTGTCTACGCTACCCTATGCCTGCCAGGAACCACCCGAGCTTCAGAATCCGGAGCGCGTAGTGCGAAGTACAGACAAAAGATACGCGGAGAGGACGTACCAACCGAATGTGGCCTTGGCACCCCGAAAGAGTATACTCTCCAAGGAGAGGGACAAGGACAGGGAGCGGCTGGAAAGGGAGTTGTTGGAACGTCAGAGATTAAGGGAGAAGGAGACGGATCACCAGGTGGTGCACATCAAGCAGGAGAGATCACAGACACCGACACCACCCACAGCATCGTCGCCCGAGGGTGTGGCAGCCCCTCTGGATGTCGTTGAACCGCCACACACCTCCTCGAGTGGCAGCAATTCACCACTACCCGCCCACCTGCCCGCAGCACTAGCAAGTGCGCCCCCAGTGCCGCCGGTGCACCGCCAACACCAACTAACCTTCGAAACATGCGAAGTCCGGAGGAGTTTTCGGCGGGCGGCAGCAATGAGATTACCTCGTCCACCTCACCACACCATCAGCAGTCGTCGCACCACCAGGTGGGGCAGCAGTCGTCAGGAGCTCAACCACCGTCGCAGCACATCATAGCCACCGTTAATCAGCATGCCAAACTTTTGCCCAGCTCTAGTTCCCTGCCAAACGGCAATGGCAGTTCGACGCTAGCGGCCACGAACAACGAACCAAGTCGGATTAGGATCAACAAGAACCTGATGAGTCAGCAGCCGGTGGTTGCGGTAACCGGCATTGCCCCACATCACCACCAGCACCACTCAACGCACATGCATCACTTTAGCCATGGGTACTACAAGAGCCAGGCCTCTTCGCCCACCCAATCCTCCAGTGCTGGCCTGAATCTGAGTACGCACTCATCGAATGTGGTCAGTTCGCCCCATCATGCGAACCAACAGAAGTCCCAGCACAGTTCGGCAGGATCTGGGAATCATAGCCTGCCAAATGGTAAACCTCATTTGGGCAGTGAGTTTGAGCTGTCCACGGACACAGATGATACGGACAGTCTGAACGGCGAACCCGACTCGAGTGCCATGTTACCACCCTGGGAGCAGGCTGTGGAGTCTCTGAGAGAAACCCGACCCAGAGACCGGGAGAGAGTGCTCCACCTACTCCAGAGATTACTGCAGGAGAACCATCAATATCGATATAATAACATCCAATTGAGTGAGCTGCTCCACAAACAAGATGCCCATATAGCCGATCTTACGGAGCAGCTTCAACGGTATCGCAGACAATACGAGGAACAGGTCTGCAAAGTGGATCTGCGAAAGATGCCGTTCAAGCAGCAGACTCGACTGGAGGATGCCGTCGAAGAGGGTCGAGGCGAAGCAGAGGAGGACGAGGACCTCGAGGAGGAGGAAATCGAGGACAGGGCCAATAACAATAATCAACTGGAGCTATCTCCCCTGACGAAGCCTCCAACAACCCTAAACTGTTGTGGGAGCGAAGGGGATCTCGAAAGACTCGATGAGCCGGAAAACAAAAGAATAAAGCTGCAGGAAGTAGAGAAACTGGAGCACAGGCAGGTGGCTGAAGAGGAGAGTCCATCTAATAATTCGGAATCCGATGATCTGGAAAAACCTCAAGAAAATGGCGAGAAAACCCTCTAAGTAAAACTCTTAAAAGTCCCCAGCCCAGTCAAATCTCCAGCGATGAGGAAATGGATGAAGATGAGGACGAAGACGAGGCGGATGAGGACGAAGAAGTTCAGATTGAAGCTCCCCATAGTAGTGCTCTGGCCACGCCCCCCACGGCAACAACGCCCCTTTCGCCGGATTCGGCGGCAACTGCTGGACAATTGTTCGATAGCAGCAACAGCAGCGATGAATCCTCAATGAAAAAGGCCCAGATGTCCGCCTGTCATGCACTGGAAAAAATCAGCAATAATAATGGCAGTGTGCAGAACAATCAGAGGCTGGAGGAGGAAAGCCAGGAGGAAGAGGCGGACGAGGAGGATCCAGAAGAAGAGGACTCCGATGACGATGAGATGCCATTGCAGCAGCGACAGCAGCAACAACGTCAGCGGGTGGTGGTTCCACAGACGGTGGTCAGTGGATCACTTACCGCCGGACACCATCAAGCATCAGCACCACATACCCCCATGGCCACCAAGGCCAGCAAGAAGCAAACACCACCAGCACCACCCACTGCAGCCACATCCACCACCACCACAACAACAGCGACAACGAACTGCGAGTTACAAATCAAAAAGGAAATAGCCTAGAGATAGAAACCCCAAAAACCTCTCAGAGAAAAGCTCTTTCCACTCACCCACACACACACCAACACGACAAAACAGTTAATACTTGGTTAAGATCCCTATTTTATTTGGAAAGCAAAGTGCAGCCGTAACTCAAGCACAAAGCCTAGACGCACATTTTGCCCATTTTAGGGATATGACAAAGAAAGCAAATCATTAGTAACCAGGAAGGGATTAGATCGTATTTGACATTTTTTAGGCAATGCTTTTCAAAGAGCCCGCTAAGTGAAAGTGACTGTTAAGCGGCAAAGTAAACTTTCTAAGATAACTTAAAATGTTTGGTTCTCTAGAAACAAATATTCAAGATAAAGTTAAAAACCTTTTATCAATTTCTCAATATTTTTTAAAAATGAGGTTTCTTTGATGATGTCAATTAACTGACAAGCTTAAAAGCCTCAACAAAAATATGACAAAGGGGAAGTTTGATTTGCATGCCGTTTACCCCATAAAACAAAAAACTATTCAAAATTTTTTAAATATATTCTAAAACGCTTTTACATAGCTTGAATCGATCTCACTTTTAAAAACAAACAAAAAGGACAAAAATAAAATTCATCTACGCTTTCCGATTTCGAAAAACCTTTCAGCGTTGCTTGCAGAAATTACAAATGAAACCAAAGCTTTAAAAAAGAAAATGAAATTTGTGTATATTATCGAACGACCAATTTGTGCGTGTGTTTTTACCACTTACTGCTAAACCTAATTAAGTTATTGTTTTTGTTTTTTAATAAAAACTTGTAAGCTCTGCAAGACATTTAAACCCAAAACCAGATTCAAAGCAAGGCTTCGAAAGCAAAATTTAGGAAAGTTTTTCTTTGGTCAAACAGGCAGCTGGTTCTTATTAGGGGAGGAAGCTTGCACGTCGCCCTATGGTAACCAATGTAATTACATTTAGTTTAAACCTAACTTTAAGTTAAACAGACAAATTGAAGGAGCAAAAAGAAAGAGAGAGAGAGGGAGAAAGCGAGAGCGAGAACACACAAAATGAACCCACCACAGACAAGAGCAGAAAATAAATGCTAAACAATTCTAACATAATTCTTATTAAAGAAGGGAAAACCAATTTTTATGAATAAGAAGTTGCCGCGTTAAATTTATACAATACAAATACGAGTATATGGTATGAGTAATATTCAACGATATATGATAGATGATGAGCAGCAAATGCGGGATTATTAATTAATGCTAAGCCCAAGCCTCCACGAGAGCGCGTAAACATATACATAAACATACAAACATAAAGATTAATATTTATTGTAGCTGCTAGTTCTAATTCGAGCAATTCTCTTAATTGTATAATTATAGTCTTCTTCTGTTCTTCTTCACCTTGTAAGCTTTGCTCTGTAGGCATTTAGTTTCGTAGATCGTAACCGTACAACAACAACAACAACAACAACAACCACATTTGCTAACTAGTTCTTAAGGCTTCTTAAGCTCTTCTTCGGCGGCTCAGTTCTTTGTCTATTGTGAATGGCATCGACACTGGTCCTCAATTTTTTTGTATATATATATATATATTATATTTTTCCTTCGACGAGATTAACGTACTATGGATTTTAGTTGCCAACACTTTGTGAGAAGCGTATAAGCATATGCTAGATATCTTCTGGATGATAAACCTTCTTCTGGAATAAACCCAAGCCAAGAGCCAAGCGAAAAGAGCGCAGAGATTTCAAAAATCTATAAACTTTTGTTATTAAAAAACATATTTCATAAATTATTTATGCCTGTGTGTGTTTGTACTTTCTAAAAGAAAACATTTCGTTCTGTATTTAAGAATACATTTTCTAAGCTAAAAACAAAAACAAAATTTCAAAAACGAAACAAAAACATTTAAACAAATTTATAACCGAAATTTGTCTACATCATAAGCTAAAATTGTGTAAAATTGTATAAATTTAAAAAGGCTATAAACGAAACATTTAAAACGTAAATAAAACATTTATAAATCATTTAAATTGAGACATTAAACGTGAAACAAATACATTGTTATGCATATTTAAAAAGGTTCGATAAAAATTGATATGCAACAAAAATACGAAAATACAAAAAAAAAAAAAAAAAAAAACAAAACGAATTACAATTGCTATGCAAAGGAATAAAAACAAAAATATACTTATTATTGTAAATGAATTTCTCCAAAAACTTTTGTGTTTCATTTGCCAGACCAGAACCAGTACGTTAATAAATAAATAACTTTAAACAAATTGTAGAAGACAGCAGCAAAGCAGTTAAGTACCGAATGAATAGGGACGAAAAATGGTTAATCAAAAGCGTCGAAACGGTTTTCAGCAAATTTCGTGTATTTATGGCCAAATTTTACAAACGATGGAAATAGTTGAGCATACTACAGAGACGATAAAGACCCAAAAACATTTTTTGTATCATTTTTGCTAACAACCCAAAGAGATAAACAACAACAACAACAACAACAAAACAAACAATCATTTTTATAATTAAACGTTTAAAATATATTGACAAATTTTACATAACCCGAGTGTTTATATATGAAATATTATATATTTAAATTTAAATACGAAATAGAACGATGCCCAGCAGAAAATAAGAGCATCTTTGACCCCGCTTAATGAATCGACTTCAAGAACTTGTTAAAAACTTAATCGTGCAAAGGCTAAGCAACCAGAAGAACAAGAAATCACAAAATAATGGCATAAGTTATATATATATATATATATTAATTATTTAAGCATGCAGCAACAAATCCGCGTCTTGTCAAAATACAACATATACATACATATAATAATAATATATGTCTGACGATTCAGAATGCAGAAATAAAATGTACAAATTGTGGAGCAAATAAACAATAGAAAATGTAGTGAGAATTTGGGGGACAGAGGCGTATGGACGCGTAACGAAAACATCAAATGAAATGCACCACAGCAAATAAAGTTTAATCAAATTAAACAGTTAATGAAAAAGCAAATTTGACTTCAACGTTTCATATTTAAGTAGTGCAGAAACAAATAAATACAAACGAAAACAAAAGTAAATTATTGCATATGTAATGAAAACAAAAACAACAAATAAAAAACCGATAAATATTATGCAAAACATTTCAATGAGACTTTTATTTACAATGAAAAAGCTGGTAAACTTCATGTTTAAAATTAAATTTAAAAAAAATCAATTTTTGCTTATTACCAAAAATTTTGAATTCATATGCAAATTTAACATGAACTGGATTTATTAAGTAAATATTTAGTTCTTAGTTCAATTTAACTCTTCTTAATGGGTAAATTTAATTTTTTTATTTAGAGGCATTCGGAATTGTCATTTAATTATATTTTATAAACCCCTTACACTCCCTAAAAGATGCATTACAAAATATCAATCTCAAGTTTAGGTTTATTAATTGCGCTTAAAATCAATGAAATCACTTAAAAACGTAAATACAATCTTTAATTTTAATAAACATTATGTATATTACACCGACATTTTGCCGTTATGTAGATGACTTCTATGTAGATAAAGATTTCGGGTAGAATCAAATAAGTAAAATAGGATTATGTTGTTTCTACCTAACAATAGATGGCGATTGTCTGTATGTAAGAAGTAGAAAAACAAGATTACAAGACAAGAAACAAGATTTGTTTTTACAGTGAAGATTGCCGATATTGATCAAATTTTTTTTTATTAATCGGAATTTTTTGAGTGTGGTACACAGTTCGACGGGGAGGTATGACGAGGTATGACATTCCATGCTACGATCATTTTTGGCTTCGTAATGAGGAAAATACTGATATTTTGGGAGGTAAATCGGCACAGACTGATTTTCGGATTTTTGGAAAGGGGTAACATCATAAAAATTCACGAAAATTCTCAAAAAAATCACTTTTTGAGTGTGGTACATAGTTCGACGGGGAATTTAATTACGAATTCAACGAGGTATGACATTCCATGCTACGATCATTTTTGGCTTCGTAATGAGGAAAATACTGATATTTTGGGAGGTAAATCGGCACAGACTGATTTTCGGATTTTTGGAAAGGGGTAACATCATAAAAATTCACGAAAATTCTCAAAAAAATCACTTTTTGAGTGTGGTACACAGTTCGACGGGGAATTCAATTACGAATTCAACGAGGTATGGCATTCCATGTTACGATCATTTTTGGCTTCGTAATGAGGAAAATACTGATATTTTGGGCGGTAAATCGGCACAGACTGATTTTCGGATTTTTGGAAAGGGGTAACATCATAAAAATTCACGAAAATTCTCAAAAAAATCACTTTTTGAGTGTGGTACATAGTTCGACGGGGAATTTAATTACGAATTCAACGAGGTATGACATTCCACGTTACGATCATTTTTGGCTTCGTAATGAGGAAAATACTGATATTTTGGGCGGTAAATCGGCACAGACTGATTTTCGGATTTTTGGAAAGAGGTAACATCATAAAAATTCACGAAAATTCTCAAAAAAATCACTTTTTGAGTGTGGTACACAGTTCGACGGGGAATTTAATTACGAATTCAACGAGGTATGACATTCCATGCTACGATCATTTTTGGCTTCGTAATGAGGAAAATACTGATATTTTGGGCGGTAAATCGGCACAGACTGATTTTCGGATTTTTAGAAAGGGGTAACATCATAAAAATTCACGAAAATTCTCAAAAAAATCACTTTTGAGTGTGGTACACAGTTCGACGGGGAATTTAATTACGAATTCAACGAGGTATGGCATTCCATGTTACGATCATTTTTGGCTTCGTAATGAGGAAAATACTGATATTTTGGGCGGTAAATCGGCACAGACTGATTTTCGGATTTTTGGAAAGGGGTAACATCATAAAAATTCACGAAAATTCTCAAAAAAATCACTTTTTGAGTGTGGTACACAGTTCGACGGGGAATTTAATTACGAATTCAACGAGGTATGGCATTCCATGTTACGATCATTTTTGGCTTCGTAATGAGGAAAATACTGATATTTTGGGCGGTAAATCGGCACAGACTGATTTTCGGATTTTGGAAAGGGGTAACATCATAAAAATTCACGAAAATTCTCAAAAAAATCACTTTTGAGTGTGGTACACAGTTCGACGGGGAATTTAATTACGAATTCAACGAGGTATGGCATTCCATGTTACGATCATTTTTGGCTTCGTAATGAGGAAAATACTGATATTTTGGGCGGTAAATCGGCACAGACTGATTTTCGGATTTTTGGAAAGGAGGTAACATCATAAAAATTCACGAAAATTCTCAAAAAAATCACTTTTTGAGTGTGGTACACAGTTCGACGGGGAATTTAATTACGAATTCAACGAGGTATGGCATTCCATGTTACGATCATTTTTGGCTTCGTAATGAGGAAAATACTGATATTTTGGGCGGTAAATCGGCACAGACTGATTTTCGGATTTTTGGAAAGGGGTAACATCATAAAAATTCACGAAAATTCTCAAAAAAATCACTTTTTGAGTGTGGTACACAGTTCGACGGGGAATTTAATTACGAATTCAACGAGGTATGGCATTCCATGTTACGATCATTTTTGGCTTCGTAATGAGGAAAATACTGATATTTTGGGCGGTAAATCGGCACAGACTGATTTTCGGATTTTTGGAAAGGGGTAACATCATAAAAATTCACGAAAATTCTCAAAAAAATCACTTTTTGAGTGTGGTACACAGTTCGACGGGGAATTTAATTACGAATTCAACGAGGTATGGCATTCCATGTTACGATCATTTTTGGCTTCGTAATGAGGAAAATACTGATATTTTGGGCGGTAAATCGGCACAGACTGATTTTCGGATTTTTGGAAAGGGGTAACATCATAAAAATTCACGAAAATTCTCAAAAAAATCACTTTTTGAGTGTGGTACACAGTTCGACGGGGAATTTAATTACGAATTCAACGAGGTATGGCATTCCATGTTACGATCATTTTTGGCTTCGTAATGAGGAAAATACTGATATTTTGGGCGGTAAATCGGCACAGACTGATTTTCGGATTTTTGGAAAGGGGTAACATCATAAAAATTCACGAAAATTCTCAAAAAAATCACTTTTTGAGTGTGGTACACAGTTCGACGGGGAATTTAATTACGAATTCAACGAGGTATGGCATTCCATGTTACGATCATTTTTGGCTTCGTAATGAGGAAAATACTGATATTTTGGGCGGTAAATCGGCACAGACTGATTTTCGGATTTTTGGAAAGGGGTAACATCATAAAAATTCACGAAAATTCTCAAAAAAATCACTTTTTGAGTGTGGTACACAGTTCGACGGGGAATTTAATTACGAATTCAACGAGGTATGGCATTCCATGTTACGATCATTTTTGGCTTCGTAATGAGGAAAATACTGATATTTTGGGCGGTAAATCGGCACAGACTGATTTTCGGATTTTTGGAAAGGGGTAACATCATAAAAATTCACGAAAATTCTCAAAAAAATCACTTTTTGAGTGTGGTACACAGTTCGACGGGGAATTTAATTACGAATTCAACGAGGTATGGCATTCCATGTTACGATCATTTTTGGCTTCGTAATGAGGAAAATACTGATATTTTGGGCGGTAAATCGGCACAGACTGATTTTCGGATTTTTGGAAAGGGGTAACATCATAAAAATTCACGAAAATTCTCAAAAAAATCACTTTTGAGTGTGGTACACAGTTCGACGGGGAATTTAATTACGAATTCAACGAGGTATGGCATTCCATGTTACGATCATTTTTGGCTTCGTAATGAGGAAAATACTGATATTTTGGGCGGTAAATCGGCACAGACTGATTTTCGGATTTTTGGAAAGGGGTAACATCATAAAAATTCACGAAAATTCTCAAAAAAATCACTTTTTGAGTGTGGTACACAGTTCGACGGGGAATTTAATTACGAATTCAACGAGGTATGGCATTCCATGTTACGATCATTTTTGGCTTCGTAATGAGGAAAATACTGATATTTTGGGCGGTAAATCGGCACAGACTGATTTTCGGATTTTTGGAAAGGGGTAACATCATAAAAATTCACGAAAATTCTCAAAAAAATCACTTTTTGAGTGTGGTACACAGTTCGACGGGGAATTTAATTACGAATTCAACGAGGTATGGCATTCCATGTTACGATCATTTTTGGCTTCGTAATGAGGAAAATACTGATATTTTGGGCGGTAAATCGGCACAGACTGATTTTCGGATTTTTGGAAAGGGGTAACATCATAAAAATTCACGAAAATTCTCAAAAAAATCACTTTTTGAGTGTGGTACACAGTTCGACGGGGAATTTAATTACGAATTCAACGAGGTATGGCATTCCATGTTACGATCATTTTTGGCTTCGTAATGAGGAAAATACTGATATTTTGGGCGGTAAATCGGCACAGACTGATTTTCGGATTTTTGGAAAGGGGTAACATCATAAAAATTCACGAAAATTCTCAAAAAAATCACTTTTTGAGTGTGGTACACAGTTCGACGGGGAATTTAATTACGAATTCAACGAGGTATGGCATTCCATGTTACGATCATTTTTGGCTTCGTAATGAGGAAAATACTGATATTTTGGGCGGTAAATCGGCACAGACTGATTTTCGGATTTTTGGAAAGGGGTAACATCATAAAAATTCACGAAATGGTACACAGTTCGACGGGGAATTTAATTACGAATTCAACGAGGTATGGCATTCCACGTTACGATCATTTTTGGCTTCGTAATGAGGAAAATACTGATATTTTGGGCGGTAAATCGGCACAGACTGATTTTCGGATTTTTGGAAAGGGGTAACATCATAAAAATTCACGAAAATTCTCAAAAAATCACTTTTTGAGGGTGGTACACAGTTCGACGGGGAATTCAATTACGAATTCAACGAGGTATGGCATTCCATGTTACGATCATTTTTGGCTTCGTAATGAGGAAAATACTGATATTTTGGGCGGTAAATCGGCACAGACTGATTTTCGGATTTTTGGAAAGGGGTAACATCATAAAAATTCACGAAAATTCTCAAAAAAAATCACTTTTTGAGTGTGGTACACAGTTCGACGGGGAATTTAATTACGAATTCAACGAGGTATGGCATTCCATGTTACGATCATTTTTGGCTTCGTAATGAGGAAAATACTGATATTTTGGGCGGTAAATCGGCACAGACTGATTTTCGGATTTTTGGAAAGGGGTAACATCATAAAAATTCACGAAAATTCTCAAAAAAATCACTTTTTGAGTGTGGTACACAGTTCGACGGGGAATTTAATTACGAATTCAACGAGGTATGGCATTCCACGTTACGATCATTTTTGGCTTCGTAATGAGGAAAATACTGATATTTTGGGCGGTAAATCGGCACAGACTGATTTTCGGATTTTTGGAAAGGGACATCATAAAAATTCTCAAAAAAATCACTTTTTGAGTGTGGTACACAGTTCGACGGGGAATTTAATTACGAATTCAACGAGGTATGGCATTCCACGTTACGATCATTTTTGGCTTCGTAATGAGGAAAATACTGATATTTTGGGCGGTAAATCGGCACAGACTGATTTTCGGATTTTTGGAAAGGGACTGATTTTCGGATTTTTTAAATTCACGAAAATTCTCAAAAAAATCACTTTTTGAGTGTGGTACACAGTTCGACGGGGAATTTAATTACGAATTCAACGAGGTATGGCATTCCATGTTACGATCATTTTTGGCTTCGTAATGAGGAAAATACTGATATTTTGGGCGGTAAATCGGCACAGACTGATTTTCGGATTTTTGGAAAGGGTAACATCATAAAAATTCACGAAAATTCTCAAAAAAATCACTTTTGAGTGTGGTACACAGTTCGACGGGGAATTTAATTACGAATTCAACGAGGTATGGCATTCCATGTTACGATCATTTTTGGCTTCGTAATGAGGAAAATACTGATATTTTGGGCGGTAAATCGGCACAGACTGATTTTCGGATTTTTGGAAAGGGGTAACATCATAAAAATTCACGAAAATTCTCAAAAAAATCACTTTTTGAGTGTGGTACACAGTTCGACGGGGAATTTAATTACGAATTCAACGAGGTATGGCATTCCATGTTACGATCATTTTTGGCTTCGTAATGAGGAAAATACTGATATTTTGGGCGGTAAATCGGCACAGACTGATTTTCGGATTTTTGGAAAGGGGTAACATCATAAAAATTCACGAAAATTCTCAAAAAAATCACTTTTTGAGTGTGGTACACAGTTCGACGGGGAATTTAATTACGAATTCAACGAGGTATGGCATTCCATGTTACGATCATTTTTGGCTTCGTAATGAGGAAAATACTGATATTTTGGGCGGTAAATCGGCACAGACTGATTTTCGGATTTTTGGAAAGGGGTAACATCATAAAAATTCACGAAAATTCTCAAAAAAATCACTTTTTGAGTGTGGTACACAGTTCGACGGGGAATTTAATTACGAATTCAACGAGGTATGGCATTCCATGTTACGATCATTTTTGGCTTCGTAATGAGGAAAATACTGATATTTTGGGCGGTAAATCGGCACAGACTGATTTTCGGATTTTTGGAAAGGGGTAACATCATAAAAATTCACGAAAATTCTCAAAAAAATCACTTTTTGAGTGTGGTACACAGTTCGACGGGGAATTTAATTACGAATTCAACGAGGTATGGCATTCCATGTTACGATCATTTTTGGCTTCGTAATGAGGAAAATACTGATATTTTGGGCGGTAAATCGGCACAGACTGATTTTCGGATTTTGGAAAGGGGTAACATCATAAAAATTCACGAAAATTCTCAAAAAAATCACTTTTTGAGTGTGGTACACAGTTCGACGGGGAATTTAATTACGAATTCAACGAGGTATGGCATTCCATGTTACGATCATTTTTGGCTTCGTAATGAGGAAAATACTGATATTTTGGGCGGTAAATCGGCACAGACTGATTTTTGATTTTTGGAAAGGGGTAACATCATAAAAATTCACGAAAATTCTCAAAAAAATCACTTTTTGAGTGTGGTACACAGTTCGACGGGGAATTTAATTACGAATTCAACGAGGTATGGCATTCCATGTTACGATCATTTTTGGCTTCGTAATGAGGAAAATACTGATATTTTGGGCGGTAAATCGGCACAGACTGATTTTCGGATTTTTGGAAAGGGGTAACATCATAAAAATTCACGAAAATTCTCAAAAAAATCACTTTTTGAGTGTGGTACACAGTTCGACGGGGAATTTAATTACGAATTCAACGAGGTATGGCATTCCATGTTACGATCATTTTTGGCTTCGTAATGAGGAAAATACTGATATTTTGGGCGGTAAATCGGCATAGACTGATTTTCGGATTTTTGGAAAGGGGTAACATCATAAAAATTGACGAAAATTCTCAAAAAAATCACTTTTTGAGTGTGGTACACAGTTCGACGGGGAATTTAATTACGAATTCAACGAGGTATGGCATTCCATGTTACGATCATTTTTGGCTTCGTAATGAGGAAAATACTGATATTTTGGGCGGTAAATCGGCATAGACTGATTTTCGGATTTTTGGAAAGGGGTAACATCATAAAAATTGACGAAAATTCTCAAAAAAATCACTTTTTGAGTGTGGTACACAGTTCGACGGGGAATTTAATTACGAATTCAACGAGGTATGGCATTCCATGTTACGATCATTTTTGGCTTCGTAATGAGGAAAATTCTGATATTTTGGGCGGTAAATCGGCACAGACTGATTTTCGGATTTTTGAAAAGGGGTGAAAAAAATACATAAAGTAGAATTATGTTTTTTCTACCTAACAATAGATGGCGCTTGCCTGTATGTAAGAAGTAGAAAAACAAGATAACAAGACAAGAAAAAGATTTGTTTTTACAGTGAAAATTGTCGAATATTGATCATCGGGAAATATTAATAATTTGTATAAACAAATTCTGATATACATAAAGACCTATGTTGATGATTTTTCATGTTTTATTAAATTAAAAACTTTTAAATCGCATCAAAATATGCAAAACAAAAACGAAATGAAAATGCTAGATATTTATTTCATAAACTTTTGGTTCCATAAAACTAACAAAATCATTATATTTTTATTGTGTCACTAAACACTCTTGTCCGCCTGGCAAACAAAACGGAATGTCACGCTGCACTCGAGAACCCACATGAGATCGTGATAAACAACAACGCAATGTTGATCTTCGGTGTAGGATTTGGGTTCGCCGAATCCCCATTTTAAGAAAGTAGCTCTTTTTCCGGAGGACCCAGTTCTAAAAACGCCCTCTTCCTGAATATCATTTATGCCGAGAAAATACGAAACAGATGGATTCAGTCTTGATTTAAGTTCATTAAATTCATTTTCACTGAAATTGTAGGCCAGGTAACCCCCCATAAGTTCACACTCGCGCGCAGCACTGGTCCAATTTAGAGTTTCATTATGCTCAATGTAGAAATATTTGTTCCCGATTCTCTCGAACTTTGGTAGTAGTCTTTTCACTTTTTTCAAGAGACATCTTAATGTCAAGAAGTGTTTTCTGTATATCTGTTAGTTGAGTCTCCACTGTGACTTGCTTGCTTTCGATTCTATCAAGTCTGTCCTCGATGCTCTCCGATATAATCTTTATCCACGATTCCTTCAATGATGCTTGATGACCTTCAATCTGATCTTTAATAGCAGTCTGCTGCACTGATAATTTCTCCAATTTTTCTTGGGTTTCGTTCAGCCTAACATTGTCGCAGGATTGATGCGAAGGATGCTCCAACAGGTACTCAGATTGAGTAATATCCTTGGTTTCTGACAGCAATACATTTATAATAATTCCGAATACAAAAATACATATAAACTTTAACATGCTTAAAAAGCTTAACTTCTCCCGACAAAAGTTTAAGAAACACTGAATTTTTATAAATTTGTTTACTTGCCAAGATGCCGAACTTCTGCTGATAAGCAAAAAATCATAAAAATGTTATCAACTTGGAAATGGGGAAAACATAATAGCATTTATTTAAGCAGTGCAAACTTGTATATGTATATAATGAGCAAAATCTGAATTATAGTTTGGACTTTAATATATTTGAACGAAATTTAATCATCAAAAGAAATTACGAATCAACCTGCAATTCTCAACCAACAAGGAATAGATGGATTCATTCTTAAAGTAAGTTCTTCAAATTCATCTTCGCAAAATTTGTTCTCTAGGTAACCTTCTCTGGATTATTTTGACTTTTTCAAGACAAATTTTAATACCAGTTTTCTGTATATCTGACCGTTGAGAATCCATTGGGAGAAGCTTACTTTTCATTCTGTCAAGTCTGTCGTCGATTCTCTTCGATCCGATTATATAAGTCTACTTTTAAATCCGTAGAAAATTAGTTTGATCAACTATGACGAATCCAAATTATCTTTTATATATATTTAAAGTCAGAAAGCAAATAACTTTCAGTCTGGAGCAACCTTATGAGAGACCAATAAAATGAAATACTTATGTAAGTAAAAGAAAAAAATATTTATGGCTTTCTTAAAAACTCAACCACCCCTTCAAAGTCTTAGCCTTTTTGGCTACATCCGTGCTAGGCCAATTCACCGAAAAGCTCTTCCACAATTTAATCCAGTATCATAAAAACAGCAATTTCATAGTTTCGACTCTCAGCGTAGAGATCGGCATGAGCATGATCCTCGTGGGAGCGGAAGAAAACACTGCCAAAGAACTGAGGGCTGCTCTCCTCCTGCCACAGGATAAAAACCAGGTGGCCAGCCAATTCGAAGATCTCTTATCTTATCTCGATAAGCGTAAGAAGGTGGCAATGCTACATATAGCTAATCGATTATTCGTCAACGAATCATATGAAATTAACAAGGACTATAATGAACTAGTCAAGAAGTCATTCAGGGCCGAGGCAGTGACGATTAATCTGGCTAATCAATCGAAGGCAGCCTGGACTATCAACGACTGGGTTATGGATCAGACCCTCGATAATCTAAAAGGTGTTATTGCCCCCGAAAACTTGGCACACGATGAAACTGCGGTGCTGGTTAACGCCGCTTTCTTCAAGGGCTACTGGAAGACTAGGTTTAGAAGAGTCCACACCGAGCCAACGACATTCTACGTATCTAATCATCATAAAGTTTCTGTCAATATGATGTCTCAAGTGGGGAGATTTAAAATGAATGAACTCCCTTATGGCCAAATCATTGAGCTGCCATTCGCCTACTCAAACCTTTCCATGGTAATCGTTCTGCCGAAGAACAATAGTTATCTAGGAAAAGCGGAGAGCGTAATCGAAAGATACTCCGAGGTACTTCCAAACGAAGTGCATGTACGGGTGCAGCTTCCCGATATTTAAAATCGAATTCCGCACAGAACTCATTGGAATTCTAAAGAAGGTATGTGTCTTCTGTTTAGTTTGTTTCTACTCTCATGTTATCAATTTACAGATGGGAATAAAGGAACTCTTTACCGATTCCTCCGACCTCAGCAGCCTTGTCAAGCCAAAAGGTACCAGAATCAGTCGAGTCGTACACAAAGCCTATATAGAGATTAACGAAGAAGGCGCCTCGGCTGGAGGAGCTTTTGCTGGAGCCATTTCTGTTGCGGGGCTTATCTGGTACTCTGTTGTTAATTTATCCATAATTTTAAATTTTATTTGTTATCCTCCCTTCCGCAGACAATGCGCCCAAGGCATCTTTTAGGGCCGACAGACCGTTTGTCTTTCTGATTCGAGATAAGAACACCGTGTTCTTCAGGGGACGTCTCATGGATCCGATGTCTATAGCGACAGTTTAACATCTCCAGAGTCCAGACATATTATTGATATATTATTATTATTATTTGATAATAATATTGGGAAGCGGAAAAATACAATTAAATAATAAAACAATAACATCGCATGCTGTAAACTTGAATCATTGCATTGGCATTGGTAATCATATTATTAAAGTTTGTCAAACTAAGGTATTTCTGACAGAGAAATGTACAATTACGCTAACAGGTATAATATCCTGTTGCCTTCGACTAAATTCATTCATTAATACAAATATATATAGCATCCCTAAGAAACTCATCTGTGAAAAGAGCATCTCGAGAGAGCGCAACAATGGAGAAAAGCAAAACAAAAACTAATCTCGTTTACCTGTTTGGGAGAAACGTTGAGAAAGAGCCAAAAGAGCAACCTGGCCGAAGTCTCTTCTTCAGTCTTTACTAAATCGCGATCGTGAAAAGAACAGCCAGCGGTCAGCTGAATGCAGATTCTGTATTTGAAATATCTAAAAGCGCAATAAAAATTTTCATTCAATGTCTATAAATTAAAAAGTATAATTTTAACAAGAAAGTTGTGAAAATAAATACCATTTATTATGTTTTAAATTGTTTTCCCAGACCGTTTTGTTTGCCAAAACGATTTTGTGGCTTGGTGTTGGCCAAGAATTTTCAGCCAGGAACCGGTTTCTGGCTCCCACAAATCCAGCTATTAAAAGAGAGAAATTAAGAGAGTTTCTCCTTGAAGCGAGTCGTGGTAGTGAAAACATAAACAAACCCCTTAGCAAAATAATAACAAAAACAAGTGCTTGAAGAGGGACATGGCAACACGTGCATCCCTACACGATTGATTGCATTTTCTCAAAGCTAAAGACCTATATTTCCAAGTTAATCATGAGTCTGCCCCAGTTAATCGACGACCTGCAGCGCCTTTCAGAGGATCAGGATAGTGCGGATGTGGTATTTATTTGCGGCAGAGATGAGCGCATCTATGCCCACAGATTAATGCTGATGGCACGGTAAGTTCCAAGGTGCACAGTAAAAAATGCGGAATTAACTTTTTTTTATTAAAATAGAATATTAATGGTCTCTAACTTTATTACTAAATTGTAAAATATTTATATTTTCCAAGCCATTTAAGTACTTTTGCTTTTCTCACTGTGGAAGAGGATAATTACCACCATTCGTTTTCCTTTTTGGGACCTTACAATGTTGCGTGCTGGAATCTCGGGCATTCCAGTTGGTCACTCAATTAATTTGTGCTGTCTCTTCATTCACTCAATTCGATTTCAGATGCAAGAGCTTCAAGACAGCGAAGAGAGGTGAGGTGTGTCGAATTCCCGGATGCACAGTTTCCCCAGCTGCCCCAGGAGCCTCAACTCCAACTACCATAAGGTTGCCCCATGTGAATCCGGAACTATTTAGGCAGTTTATTCTATACGTTTACACAGCAAAGGTACGGAATAAAAAAGTGATTTGTTCTTAATTCTTAATACATTTTGTAAAACGGATTTTCAGTTGGTTCTCCAGGACTCGCAAGTTTTTCAAATGATGATGATGGCACAGGACATGGGCGTTGTCGATCTGCGTACCGCCTGCGAGGATCACGTTATATCCACACTATCGGTGGACAATGCCTGCACATTTTTAACCGCCGTAATGGATATACACGAAAAAGCAGGTGAGCTTATGGCTATAAAAAGAAAATACTACGAAATCTTTAAACTTCGCGCCAAATTAATTTCCATATTTGACATGTCAAGTAAACTGTAAAACCAGAGAGGACGTTCAGAGTAACATTTCTGGTATTTTTAATTAACATCAAATATAACTAAACCTGCAACCACCTATCGATAGACAAACATATGCACGTTGTGTTATCAGAATCACGTAACACATGTAACGCATGTTTTTATTGCATTATTAAACTGTATATATTACAACTAATCAATAGCTGGCAGATATAGTTAGTCCCGATCTGCCCCAAAATGCAGAAGCCGATGTGTGTTCTCTAGAAATTTGATTGTTCGCGCTGTAATCTTTGGCCATAAGTCCGAGAGATGAGGTTCCACGAATCCATAAACCGGTCCATGCACATGGAAATGCATTTCTATATCGAAAATTTCAGAAATTGGGATTAAGCAATAATCTTTTTGCACTTAATAACCCATAGCTTGCCTGTTCAGAATTATCGAGAGACGTTCCCGGCTTGTTGACACATTTCTTAAAGCACTTTTGCGTCATTTGTGTGAGCAATTCCTGGGCATTCGCAACAGCAATCTGTTGCTTTACCTGATCCATAAGTTCGCCCTTATCAACATTAGCCATGGCCATTTGTTGTATTTTATATAAACTATACTTTAATTCAGCTACGAAATATGGCAACAACTTCAGCCACCAACCACACAAACTTAACAGTGGGATGGCGATAGTTTATTTATAAGCGTTTATCGATATTGCGGTGATTAGCAATATATGACCATTTTGGTATTTTTTTATGTTTTGTGTGATCAACGATCTACGTCGAAAGCGTAAGATTCAGTTTCTTAAACAAATAATTAGCAAGACATTTTTTCAACATAAATATTCTTCAACAACGAAAATAAGTCAAACTTGTAGTTATTCGATAGTTCGGCTTACACTCCACATATTGACTCACCTAATCTGAATGTGGCCGTTTGTGCTATGTGATATTTTCGCAAATCGATAATTCTGCTTATCGCCTGGAAAAAAAAAGACGCCGGCAAAAAGAAGCGAAATTTTGTTTAACTGAATTAAAACCTCCGGAAATCATCGAAAATGTCGTTCAAGGGTAATCCCAAAGTGCAGAAGGTGATGGTGCAGCCCATCAACCTTATCTTCCGATACCTGCAGAACCGTTCCCGCGTGCAAGTCTGGTTATACGAAAACATATCGCTGCGTATTGAGGGCCACATTGTGGGGTTCGACGAGTACATGAACCTGGTGCTGGACGATGCCGAAGAGGTGTACGTGAAGACCCGCCAGCGTAGGAATCTCGGCAGGATCATGCTTAAGGGCGACAACATCACGCTCATACAGAACGTTAGTCCTACGAAGGACTAGGGGATAAAGCTCCTATCCTGCGAATTCTGAGATTTCCACCTGCTCCAGCTACGCGTCCTAAATATAAGTTAAATAAATGTAAAGCCGAAATATGAAGACGAATGTTCAAATAAAAAGTAGACTTTCTAAGTTCAAGTGTTTTAATGGGTTAATAAGCAAATTTCAGTAAAAGTGGACATGTTAGGAAAATTCTTTATTGGGAAATTTTCAAAGGTAAAACATTTGTATCTGCCTTTTAATAAATAAGTATTAATCATCACCTTTCCTTCTATTTGTAGGTGCAAAATGCGCTGCTTCGTTTATGGAACGCTGCATCATCTTTATAGGCGAAAATGCCAACGAGTGTGTCAAGACAAATGCGTTCCTTACTTTGACCAAGGATGCCATCATCAAGATTATTTCATCTGACTATGTAAGATAACTACATTCATAAACGACTTAAAGTCTTCTAGTGATGGTTTTAAACCACAAAACGTTATATCTTAATGATCATTAATCTTATATTTAATTCCTTGTATTACTCCCAATAGTTCTGTTTGGAGGAAGAGGAAGTTTGGCGTTGCGTTTTGTCCTGGGCCAAATACCAGGCGGGTGTCACCCAGCCTACTGCACATTGGACTGAGGAAGAGCGTGCTAGAGTGTGCCAACACCTAAGTGGTGTTATGGGTCATGTTCGTTTGCTTCTAATAGATAGTCAAGTTTTTGCGGAAGAAGTGGAGCCCACGGGAGCTGTACCGATGGAGCTATCCCTAGAACGCTACCGCTATGCCGCCTTGCATGCCAACAAAATGATGGATAATGATAAAAGACTGCAGCCCCGCTTGACTGTAGCGGTTAACATGTTTCCTGGCTCCCAAATCCTGAGGAATGATAACCTACCACTACAGACTGTTCTCAATAATTGGTTTGGAGTGCCCAAGCAAACCTGGAAATTAGTTTTCAGGGCATCAACCAATGGCTTTGATTCTGGGGCCTTTCATCGTTATTGTGATGGGGTGGCTCCCTGCATGGTTATTTGCTTGGGATCGCACGGTGAGATAAGTGGTGGCTTTACGGATGTGGCATGGGCTAAAACTAATCGGAAAGGTGGATACATCCAGTCCGAGAGGGCATTCCTTTTTGCTCTGAACCCTGCTAATGGTGAGCAGCCTGCCAAGTTCGAAATTGTTAAGAAACCGTATGCAATCTGCTATCATCCTGAGTAAGTCCAATGTCTAAACGTTAATACAGCTTACATTGACGTTTGTCTATGTTTTTAGTTGCGGTCCTATTTTCGGAGCTGGAGCGGATCTCCTCATCTCCAGCAACTGTAATACCAACATGGACTCCTATTCGAACCTTCCGCATTCGTATGACGGTGCCAACGCTGCTCATTTGACGCTCTTCGGGGACTATAATTTCACCATCACCGACTATGAGGTGTACACCGTAAACTCACCAAGTGGAAGTGGAAACAGTGGAACAAGTCAGAGCAGCAATCATAACCAGAACCTCTCAGCAAATAGCCAAGCTCCTGGGGTGCCTACAAAGGCTAAGTACGATAGATATTAGAAATCGGAAAACAACATGTAGTTGCATCAGCTATGCTGGCAATAAAACTATTTCCTTGAACAATTCAAAACACTCGAATATTGTAATCCCAGATCCGCAACGGCTGGGCTAATGGCATTAGGTGTCGGGTTCATGACTCCGCCCAAGGTAAAAACCAGAAATCGAAAGGTAATTAATGAATTGTTATATAAAGAAAACTTTTTTGGCGGCTGTCTTGACTTCCATCTAGATGCCAAGAATCGAACCAAATTAATTAACTGGTTTCCCACTTGTATGTAAAGCTGAAAGTGTTACCGAAAAAGAAACAAGAGGGCGGCTCCAATAGTTGGTAGTTTTCGCAGAATAAATACTTGAACATGGTACCAGGTACCAGTGCTGTCACTTCAGCTTTTCCCACAAAAACCTTGACTTTTAAATATAATATTAATGTAGGGTTCTTACTGTGTCAATTTAAGTTTAACATTCATTCTGAATTAAAAATGTTTTTTTATCTTAGCTAGATATCTTGAAAACTATTAGTACAGAATCTGTCAGCGAAAAGCGATCTTTTCCCTTCGGCACGTTCATCAACCTATGGCTTCACTCTCGCAGTGACTGCTCCATATTGTTACAGATATATAATAGTTATGAATGTGCACTTGAACCTCGTCCACACCTCTCGAGCAGTGGAACAATTGACAAAGAAAAACAAATGCGTAAATGGCAATTTCAGTTTGCTGTTTCAGTTCACTTCAGTTGGGCTTAAGCTATAACAATAATAGTGTCGGCTAATGCTGAGTTATAATGAAATCTGCGGCAACACCTCCCTAACACCCCCTTCGGAAATGAAGCTGAAGTTGCTCTCGACTGGTTTTCAACTACTTTTTAAAATGCTTCTGATAAATTGGTCCGCGCTCTAAATTGGTTCTAATTAAAGCTTTTTTATGCTGATCGAATCGATCAACATCGATGGCTGGCTTGGGCCCCCACATTTTTGTCATTCGTTTCGATCCGGGGATTGGACATCCAAACCTCCGAGAAATAACCTATAGAGAGAACCCCTTGACAATGGCAGCCAGCAACAAACACTTGATGTTTGTGGCGTTTTATTTTATTGTGGCTGCACAACGGATTGGCAGTTAAAATTTGTTAACGACTTAAGGCCAAAGCTCGAGAGCCACCTTTCGATAAGGTCTACAAATTGTTGCCGGCGCTGTTTCACTTCTCTTTGACAGACGACCAAAAAAGGCCCGCGGCCATATAATATCCAGGTCCAGGCGCTAGAAGGAATGTCATTTGTATATCTCGATTCAGTTCGATTTCGCGTCAAATTATTTGATTGTCGAGTGGACTCGGCTTTTGGATTTTGGAGCCATGGATTCGTTATGCTCCATGTGCTAACAGCAAAATCCGACCAAGAAGTTTCAATGTCTGTCGCATGAAAAGGGAAAGGCAAAAAAAAAAGTTGTTTTTTTCGTTTGAACTGAACTATGTGCAAACTTGTTCTGGCCTTAAGAAATCGGTTCGGTTCAAATTGCATCTGGGCTTGCAGCATGTGAGCACAGAGACTAGGGACGGGCAGGAAGTGCCATTGTGTCGGATGAATCATTAGCTTCCTCATATGGGGAAAACTATAAACAGTTTTATTGGCTTCTTCTGGGGAAACGGACGGAAGGCAGGGCTTCGATGCAGAATATTTGCTATATAATAAATATATACAGATCTGTAACTATATACAAATTCTATGTTATTTATTGAGAGTATATTTCTGATGCCCAAACTCCGGAAAAACGTTTGAACTTGTCATGCCTAATTTCTTATTAAACTAAAAACTGTTACAGTTCTTATTTTAAATAGCTTTCCGTCCCTGGATTATGAAAATATGCGATATTGGTTTGGGCTTGGTCAGCAGCAGCCCCCATGGAACAAAGGCCTGGCTATTAGCCATGGCCATGGTTATGGTTATGACTTGGCCAGCACTCAACATTACACAGAGAATAATACAAAAGACTTAAATGACGGGAACCTTATTCGAAAAGTTTCTATTTTAGATTTCAGGTTATTGTTGGGGTGACACCTTTTATTTGATTTGGCCTATTTTAGTAGATTTGTAAACAATCTACAACTCTTATGATACTTTTTTAGTATTTAGATTCATCGCTGGAGATACTAGAAATGTTATGGAATAAAGTATTACGTACTCCTTTTCATTTTCAATATTTTTCCCAGTGTCTTAGGCAGACAGCAGCTGGCCAAACCCAAGTGTTACACTTTAAGTGACTTATTTGCATGTAAGAATGCGAAAAAGGAAAAGTGGCTCAAGTCAGCGCGAGTGACCCTGAAAAGGGGATCTGGGTAGAAAAAGAATCACCCACGGGCCAGGGCAGTATCGTATATCCTCCATCAGAAAAATTCCCCACTCGGAACTGATTCATCGATCAAACAGGACGGACACCATTAAAGGGCGTTTTTCCCAGAAAAAATCATGCCAAAGATAAGATCATAGCACGCTGGGGTTGCTTATACCATCCGTTTCCGGCTCTCGAAAGGCGGGGAGCTCCAATTCTATAGGTGCTACTATGCAAAGTGGACGCATTGAACCGAGATCTGTGACGTAGACTTGTCCACACCTCCATCGATTAGCTGTTATACACCGAGTCATTCATTCACAGCATCATCGCCCGTCATCCATTTGCTCATCGCCCGATGCACTCGACACACTTCAGACCCCGCTGACCCCACCCTGTAACCACTAGCCACTGTTTCAGCTGGCTAAGAGAGAGTGTGAGATGTGAGACGCAGAGATATGCGGATGGAGAGAACCCTAGGGAGGAGGGTCTCCCATTATCCACTCTCTTAGACTGGCAGTCATGTGTGTAACGACTCGACTCGCGATGCTCTTCACAACCAGTTTTGAAAGCCCACTTTAAATATACTTTTGCTTTTCATTGCCTTCGATGTGAAATAAAACAGCGCAGACTTTGATTTCGGTTTGGTTACTGTGATTAATATGCGTTTCTCGGCAAAAGCCACTAAAAATGTATATCAGCCGCTTACGAGTCGACTGTTCGACGCATCCAGGCATTGACCTAGGTCACAAATGGCACCTCCAACGGGGTTCTCATTAACGTTAACCTAATCTCAGTTTGAGGGATGCCGTCGGCACTTGTCGAAGAAGATTCCCTCGGTTAAGGTATAGCAGAGGTATATTCAATTTTATATTCCAGAATCATTTTACAAGTTTTTATTCTTAATATAGTGTATTTAAGTTAGGGTTTTTTTAATTTTGGTCTCATTAACTTCTTAAAGAGGTTTTCAAATATATATTAAACCAGCTCTTAACTATGCCAAACTATTAAATAAAACCTCTTTTCTTAATCAAAACATTAAAGCCAAAATAATAAAAGACCTGAATGAAGATTTGCGGCAACTGTCAACAACTTTAAGGTTCACTATTTAAAATGCCAGATCAGAGGAGTTCCATCAAAATATATTATTTAAGTTTATTGGGTTAGTCTATCAATCATAAAACTACGTTTAAATATGTGCACTAAATAACGAATGTTGTTTAAAATTATGAAGTTTGTAAGTTATTTTTTGGAAAGCATTCTCTGATTCTATGTACTTACCTGTAAGGCATTGTGTTAAGAATATCATCAGCTTAACACAGATTTAAGTTATAAATTTTTCATTAATTTTATTCAAGATAAAATTCTAAGAAAGCTAACATTTCAGCTGAAAACCTACCTACATTGTAGTAAACATTTATCTTAAATTTAATGTCTAACACTAAGAGCATTCGCTGTTCGATCGACTCCGTATTGATTACTTTCCGGTTTTGTTTTATTTTTCGATTTGCCATTCAGCAGAAACCGAAAAACGAAAGATAAAAACGCAGCTCAGTTCGCCGAGTGCTCGCTCTTAGCCAGATTCAGAGATTGAGGGAGCTGAGCGCAATGTTTCAAGTTGCGGAGATTTTGAGATTTCGAGAGTTGAAACATTTTCCACCCATTAAGTTTTTTTTTTAAGGCGCACACCGAGAACGGCTCAGTCTCGATTGTCAGCTTGTCGTGAATGGTTTTTTAGCACACACGCGGACCGGGGACCGGAGCTAAAAGTTCGCGCTTAAGTTATTTAATAACAACAACATCGTTTGCACATACCTCAATATCGCCATATATACATATATTTCTATATATATATATATATATACGACATAACCCGCCGACCGACGTGTGTGTGTGTTGATATTCTGTGTTTGCCAGTGTGTTTTTGCCATTGTTGCCAGGGGTGGGAAGTGGGAAGTGGGAGCTGATCTGACTGATTTGTTATTTTTGCATAAATCAATTTCGAGAGCGCGCGCCATCAATTTCCGTGCGCTGATTCTGTTCTAGATGATGTCGCATGCGCGGCCGGATCGAGTTCGTGGCCTAAGTCTTTCGTTTGTGTATTGAGAGGGCAAGCATATTTCGCAAATATTCCGCACCACCTTCCATGGCTCTGACGAATTTCTCGCTGCCCTTCGGTGCCCTGGGTCAGCCGTGGGGAGTCACCCTCGCACCCCTGCATCCGATCCACCAGCTGGCCAGCAATACCAATAATCTGCTCTACTCACCGGCGGATCACCAGCAACAGACTCCGGCAGAGGCAGCTGCCGACCCCGAGTACTTTAAGAACAATCCCTATGGGCCACCCCAATCGGGAGGCTATCAATATCAAAATACAGCTGGACGCCGTAAGCAGAGTAATGCCTATTTACCGCCAACGGCTCCGAATGCGGTCCGAAATTCCGTATACCACATTCAGCAGGTGCAGCAAACGCAACAGCAACAGCACCAGCAGCAGCAGCATCATCACCAGCAGCAACAGGAAAATGAGAACAGCGTGTCCTTCCAGAGCTCCAGTTCCAGTTCGAGGTCGAGCAGCAGCACGGGCCAAAGTTCCATTCAGCTGACACAGACGCATGCGAGTGGCCGGGGTCCAGCAGAGGGTTCGTACAGCCGATATCCCGGACAGCAAGCCCAACCGCCGCAGCAGCAACCACAACAACAACAAAAGCAATATTTCAATGCCCATGGCAGTGCCAGTGCCACTTTTACTAAGAACAGCGGCAGTTTTAGTATTACCAGCTTTGGCAGCAGGCAGCAACAGCCGCAGCAGATCCCGTCTCAACAGCCAACACAGCCGCAACAACCACCTCCATCGCAGCAGCAGCAGGCACCACCACCCCCAAGGTCCAGGGCCTCCAAGCCGGAGGCTCAACCTGCCCAGACCTACGGAGTTGCTCCGCAGGATAATTACCCGGAACGAGCCCCGGGCTTTACAAGGGTTCAAGCTGGACAGGGGTCCCGGACTCAGGTGCACGCTGTGCTAGACTATGATGTGGAGGAGGGCGAAGAGGATGAAGAGGAGGAGGGTGAGGAGGAAGGACAGTACTACGAAGGACAAGGGAAAGGTGAGTGATAAAAACTATATATCAGACTTGGGTTTTCCAAAGAAAGTATTTTAGAAAAGAGATCGCTTTTTCTAAGAAACCGTTTTCTAGGAGATTGGCCAGAAAACTGTTAAATGATCCCGAAAGTTTTAAGGTGTTTTAGAATACCAAATTCGACACTAAATCACTTGCTAAATGTTAAAAGAATTATTAGCATCGTTCCGAAGTAACCAAATGCATTAACTTTTTTGTTAAGCAAGTTAAATTTTAACTTAAAAACGTAAACAGAAACCTTCTAACTAGAATGACAGTGTTTTTCAGCTGAGGCCACTTGTTTTAACTACCCCGCGTAAATGTGATTCATGAGGCTGTTAATTAAATATATTTAATCACATAATAAATTCAACATAAAATTTCAAAAGAATAAGCTTTGTAGAACGTCAGTTGAAGAGCCGGAGAATCACTTCCTCATTCACTCGAAAGAAATTCCCGAGATTCGGCCGTATCGCTCCTCTGAGTACATTCCATTTTGAGCGTTTCCTGATTCACTGCGATGGCAATCTGAACAATTAACAAATAAAAACAAATGTTGGTGGTTCAATTTGTTTGCCTTTGTGTCAAAAGGTATGTGTAGTGTGAATTTGGAGCATGTAGATCATCCAGCGAGATAAGCGAAAAGAAGAGTCCCACGTCTGCACACGATCCAAAGGCGGGCGCTGAAAGTCATGTTAATTTCTGCGGTTTCGCCTGCTACTTGTTTTTTGTGTGTCTTTCCAATTGAGAGCAACTTCTGCACAAGATCGCGGAGCAACTATAACACATAACAAATAACAAATAACAAACCTGTGGGGTAAACAAGCGCACAAGCAACTAGCGGCGACAAGGTCAAAGGTCTACAAACCGATCGGCAAGGTCACTTTCAAGACAGTAATGGCCAGTGTTTGACTTTTATAGCAACTAAAAGGCTGGCACGCATCACGATTTATGTTGTGCCGGGGTGTATCTGTATCTGTATCTTAAAAATGCCTATCTAACGGCTCGAGTATCTGTGTATCTGTATATCTGTGTATCTGATGCCCTTGTTGTCCTCTTGGAAAACTGTCAGCGGCGCTTCACTTTTTCGGATGTTTCACTTTCGGCCTAGCTTGTGGCGCCTCTTTGTTTCTGCCACTCCATCTCTCAATCTGCGAGTCGTCGAGGCATTAGCCAGCCAGCAACCTGCCAGACTTCAGACCTCAAGTACTCAACTCGGTTACGGGGCTATTATGCAAGAAGTCGCGTTTCAATCTTCCGAAATGAGGGGCAAGGGGGAGGACGAGCTCATGAACCAGCTCTCATATGAAGACGTGCGCACGCAAGACCCAAACTCAGATACTAGTTTGGGTTGCTTTTTGTCTTGGCACTCCAAGTACTCAACACTGGGTTTTCACCTTTGTGCAGGCAGAAAAAAAGATCATAAAAGAAGCGATCTGATCTTAAGTTGAGATCAGTGCACAGAAACAAAGAATCTATTTCACAACATGCCAAAGAATTTCTCATTAGCTGAAAGTGACATGATTTTGATGCACTGAGAGAAAATTTTGGGTTCTAACTAGATTACATTTTTCGGGTTTTAAGATGTTGGACCTTGAAATTAACTGCTGATTATAGATAAGGTTTTTAAGTTAGAATTCCTTTTGCAAAAACTCTATCTTAAGATGCTGTAAACTTAGCTTAAGAAAAGATAGAATTACTATTTTTAATAGTAACAGTTTTCATAAGTAGCTAAAAAATAAATTACATTTTTAAACTAAATCTTTGTTAATTTGGGAAAAATAAAAGTGATCAGGAATACTGAAATACATCGCACTGGAAGTCAGGAAGAGGATTCTATAAAAGTTTGGTTTTTTAGCTTCTAAAGAGTTTCCAAGTAAATTTCTAAATTTCATTCCAAAAACATTTGAATCCTTAAGAATAGAATTTGAAATACCTAAAAAGGGCATTTCCTACCCTTCCTTAGCCTTAGATTTGAGTACCAAATTTTTGCACTGTATGCTCCCGTTTTTCGCATTCTCCAACTCGTTTTGCATCCTGCAGTATGACTATAAAAGGGAAAGTTTCTGTCTGCGCCCAGATCCGGATCTGGGCATTACAAATGCCAGGCAGACATGAAATTTATACATGCAAGTGTCAACTGGAGTGCGATTTGTATGCAGACACCGAGTGCACTTGCAGTTGCAATGGCAGCTCAGCTTTTTTTTTGGGTTTAACCGGGCTGATTAATGCAGTGACAACGGCCACGGATACGACATTTTGGCCGTCCTTGCCATGAATCACCGCCGCAACAGCAGCAAATTTAAAAGCACTCCAATTTCCATTTCCATTTCCACTTAATTTTCGAATCCATTTACATTCCGTTCACAGATAAGCCGAATAACAATCAGATGCCCACGGTGACGCCCATCCAGGGACCGATCTACTTGAAGAACGGGACGGTGCCAGTGGTGCCGCTCTTCTCCTATCCGAAACTCAACAACGGATCGTTCCTACAGATTCCGGTAAGTGTGGGGCGGGACGGAAAGAGACGGTGGGCGGTACGAGGTTCTAAGCACGCGCGCACCTTAATTGGGGCACTGAGGGAAATATTTGGATTTTAACTTTATATTATTTTTGAAATATTTTATTTAACTTAAACACAAAATTAGGCTGATTAGTAATCGAAGTTTAAAGTTAATGTCTTTCTATGAAGTTAAATCGGTTTTCTTTAAGTTCTAGTTTTCTTGTTTTCCTGCAGTGTACTCTCGATATCGATCGAGTTTGTTCATTTGCGGAAATAACTTTGACGATTTTGTGTTTCATTTCGGTTTTATTTTTTTTTTTTTGTTTTTGTTTTTTGCGCACGAAGGTCGTGCGAGTTCGTTTCATTAAGAGGTGTGATGATGTTGATGACGACGAGAGCAGAGAGAGAGAGATTGATATTGAAAATCGGCGCATGGCGACTCGAGGAAGCTTAATCCCAAAATCCAACTCTAAACTCCACTCCCCGCCTCGCGAAAACCCCAATCGTAAAACGCTCTTTTATGTTTTATGGCTTACTTGAGTCATTTTCACACCCCGGCCATAATTTGTTATGGTCGGCAAATCAATCTGAATCTCAGTACCTCGCCTTAACTCAATTGCCTTCTTCAATGCTAAATACATATACAGATATATCTCTGGCCAATTTAGATCTGGTGGACGGCTTTGTCGGTGGCTTTGGGACTGGATGTGCGGGGCGATGTCATCAAGGGAGTGCCATGCATCAAGCGATATCATCAGCTGTTCTGCCCGACGGCCGGCAACAGTTATCCCATGTAAGTAACTATTGTTCTCTATTTTTGGGCTATATGGGAAATCCCAAATGGAAATGGTATTTCCCTTGGAATAGAATCTATCACGATTGTGACGACATTCCCTTATGGTTAAGCTCAAGGATGTTTGAGTTTCTGTGGTTTTCTTTTACTTGACTTCCTCTTCGCCAAAACTCTGATCTGAATCACATTTAATCCGGCTGACTGTTCTTAAGTGATTTAGTTAACGGTTCTCATTAGCATAGGCACGTAAAATTACTTTGAATTTCATCATTAGGCTTAAAGCTAAGCCGAAAAGTGTGAGTCTACCAAGTTTAAGCCTTTTGATCTATTCTAAAGTTCGTTAACATCAAGCCACTAAGCTAGATTTTTGAAGTTGACTAATCCATTTTCTTAATCAATTCAATCCAAAAATATTAATATTAATCACCGTAGAGTGTCTATCTGACCTTATCTTATCACCTTTACGGTCCCTCTCAAATTAATTTATTATTGCCAAATGATTATTGTTTTTCAAGATCAATCCCACTAGCAAATGACTTAATTTGGCAACTTATTTTAGCGGAAGAGTTTCTCTTAAACATTATATCGTCTCATTATAAGAGAACTATAAAAATCTATAAGAAATAATTTATATTAACTTTTCTTCTCCCCTAACTTCTAGTGACAAGATCGAACGTTTCATAGACGACAACAAGGCTCTGATGCGACGGATGTATGGAGACTTTGAGATGAACATGGAGGGTCCTGGCGGAGGAGGCGGACGCCAGCAGGCCAAGGTACGAAAGCGTCGTTTCATAGACGAGCCGGATATATTCATACCGCCAGGAGCATTTGCTGCCAATGCTGGCGAGACCGTCGAAGCCGGAGATAGTTATTTTGGCCAACTGCGGAATAAGCGCCAGGCTGCCGCCGGAGGAAGTCGAAATAGAGGCGGATCTGCTGGCGGTAGTAGCAATGGGAAACCTAATGCCAATAGGCCACCGGGAAATGGAAATAGTAATTCGGGAACTGGAAGACTTGATGCCTGCGAGTCGAAGATAGAAATTGTCACACCCTATTGGGCATCGAACTCGGCGGGAAAGATCAGGGCCATTGTGAATACCCAACATTTCGAACAGGCCATCCATCAAGAGGTCTGCAGGTTAGTAAGATTATAATTTGAAAAATTAAATCAGAATTATATAAACAAATATTATTTTCTAGTAATACCCAAACTCCGAGATGCGAGGGCGAATGTGGATGCGAGCAGAAGTACAAATGGCATCGCCTGCTGGCCTATGATCCCGACAACGATTGCAAGGGCATTTTTATGGATTGGTTCCTGTTTCCTTCGTGCTGTGTCTGTAGATGTAATCCCTAGATCACCTGACTCTGAGCAAATAATAATAAAATACGATTGATAAATGTAATTGAGACAAGTAATTGTAGGTAGAATGCCACTGAATGTATTTTAGTTGTTGTTAAGTAGACCTTACGTAAGCCCTAATCGGTAGCTCTAGTTAAGATCGCTTCCACATATAGTTAAGGTGTTATACGAGCCATATGTATATCTCTCCACTTTCCCTCCTTCTTCCCCTTCCATCGACATGCGATTAAACTCAACCTCCATTTTTTTGTTGTACGGTAATTGTAAACGTAATTGTAAAACGATTCAAGTGAATAAAGTCTATGCAAATATTATATACGAAATTTGGGGTTCGAATCACTGTCTTATATCATACCAATTAGCACGTTGCGAACAGCTTAGAATACCACGAATGAAATTCAGATACTAGCTTCAGGGCTTAAATAATAGAAATGCTAAAGCAAAGCATATGTATAAATATCTTCTAATAGTTTGATTTTCTCTTTTATGGAAGAAACAGCATCTATCCAGGCTTTCTTTTGACTCATTCGGAAAACTAAAACTAAAACAAAAACAAGATCGACCGAATAGTATAAAATCCTTTGCTTAAATTGTATTTTATTACTAAACATTGTTAGGAGGCTTTCCTCTGCTTTCTTATTAGTTAATAAGTTTATCGAAAAGTAAAGACAAGGAAAGTGAAAGTTCTAATTTTGCTTGAAAATGTAGTCACTTATTTATTGTGAAATACAAAAATAGGTAAAAAATTATATAAATCGCAAAATGTATAGTGTTGCGGGGAACTCATTTTAGTTCCATGATTTATTTGATTGCCATATGACCGAAGGGGAAACCCCTCAACAATTATTGACGTTTTAATTAATTTCAACTGTGAAGTTGCTAAAATTAAAATGATTTAGTTAACCCTCAGTGAAAAAATGAAAAATAAAAAAATTGTTTTGCATCGGCCGGGAATCGAACCCGGGCCGCCCGCGTGGCAGGCGAGCATTCTACCACTGAACCACCGATGCTTGTGACTAACGTCGAACGTAAAGTAATCATAAGCTAAGTGAAATGACGTATTCAAACGTAAAGTACAGAAGATAAAGTACCACATAAGCAGCGCCACCTATTTTTAAAGTTACTTTCAATTACGTATACCATATAATACCAAAGGCGTTAAGGAGGTGGTTGTTTCGGAGGTAGTCCTGGAAGATTTCGATGGGTAGCGAAGAATAGATCAGATCCGCGAGTGGTGGTGTATGGCTTTTAAGCTAATTACTCAAACGGCATTAACTTAAATTACATCGACTTGACCTGTATATATTTATGGGCTTCAAAAAATAAATATTACTGCTTCACCAAGGAAAATAATTTTTCAAAAAGCTAAAAAACAAAAATAATAAAAAAGACGACAGGCTGTTCCGAACCCACAAATCAACGATCGGAAGACGGGTGTCTTAACCATTCGACCAAAAACTAAGCAACTCGCGCAGAGACAAAATCTAAACTAGAATATAGGAAAGTTACGTTCCAACACAACACGAAAAGGAAGAAGTGAATGTTTCATTTTTTGAGTAATTGTTTTCGTTTTTTTAATTTCATAGCATAACCAGAACGCAATGAGCATCCACAATTTTGGGCTGTTTCATAAAGCGTTTATATGCGAAGGGCCATAAATTAACCAGCAGCCGAATGGTGGGCGAAGTGTGCGTATGAATGGGCATATTGCTACTAGTATCGGGGCCGTAAAACCCTTGCCTCGAACCTCGAAACTGGGTTACTTCCCATGCTCGTCACGTATTCAATCACAGCAATGGCTACACAAAACTGCGCTATATCAAAAATTTCGGTCTATCAGTCGTGCGTGGTGTACAAATGGTCCATTTTACCGACACCACAGATATCCCAGCGGCGGAGAGGAAGACCATAACCATTGAGTGCTGGGCTCCAGTTAACGCTAACCAAAGTCATAGCTCCGGGGACTGGGACATTTATTGACGCCCGCAATGTCAACAATTGCAGCCATGACGACGGCAGTCGCAACAGCAACGCTACTAACAACAAGTTCAAGTGGGTTAATTAGGTTCTCGGATGGTGGAATACCCTGTAATCTTTACTAGTTACATTTAAAAGTATATTTTAACTTTCTTAGAACCAACTTAAAGCCTTGGAAACAAATTGTAATTGATGTAGAAAAATTTTAAAAAGAAATCTATAAAGTTAATAATAATACTATAATACTCTATAATTTTAATGGAATTTCTATTAGATTCCTTATCCGAAACCTACAGAATTCCAGTCACTTGTTCCTCCCAACACTTCCTTTTGCTGACTAAACACCCATTAACGTGATGACAAGAACAACCCACTAAAGCCAGCAGCGAGTTAACCATGAAAGTTGGCCAAGCGAAACCATTTCGCCAGATGAAGCTGGCTGTTTGGGATGCTGGGAGTACGTACTGGGCGTATACGTATTACGACGATGACGCCCGATGAGAGCAGGACAATAGAAATACGAGGCCACACACACACAGGGTCGCATACAGGCACCGCCACAACCACAGCCACAGCCGCATGTAAACGAGTGTGTGTGGTGACAATGAAATGGATAGAATGTTGTTGCTACTTTCGCTGGCTTTTCCCGACGCTGCGCGCGCACTAAAAGTGAAATGATAGGGGGGGGTGGGGGTTAAAGAAAAAAGAGCTCGGCTTCGGTGACAGGACAAACCAAAGGCTAATTCGAATTCCCCATAGGGGCGTAGCGCATTCGTTGGGCGGAATATCCGGGCCGTGGCAGAAAGCGGCGGCGTCCTGGCGTCATCTCCAAATCTCGGCCAGTGCCGCAATTTTGGCTATAAATACAAATGTCGGCACGCAGCTTGGCTTAAACTTACATTGTTATCCTAGTTCACAACATCGCTCGGGGTCTCCTTAACGCCGCCGAACAAAACACATTCGCTACGTGACGTTGTTAAGACGGGAATCCACCCACGCATCGCAGGACCACTCCACTCCGAAACTCCATCGAAGCACCACAAACTGTGAGTCACAGCGGGCTGCAGGTGCAGATGTACCAGTTGCCATCGCTTCTGGTTTCAGTGTCAGTGTCATAATCATAAATTTCGGGCATTGTGTAATCCTCTTTCGATTGGGTAAACAAACCAAGTGGCTCTGCTGCAGTTTTATTATCACTGCGCAGCCGAGAAAACGCGAATTACATTTAAATTGAAATTTTCGAAGGCGCCACTTAAAGGGAGAAATGAAATTTTAAGCTTTGCCGGAAATTTACTAAGGCAATAAAGAATAAAGTTGGGAAATCAAGTTTTACGAAAAAGACTTTTAAAGTTAAAAAAGGTTTTAGTTTCCGCCGTTGCAATATAATCTAAAGGAGAGATAAGTCTCAAACTCTCGCTTTAGCCATATTTACTTTTAATTTAACAAATGCTGTTAAATATTAACAAAGAATTATATTTTAAGCAGTTTAATTTCCAATCTGATTGCAAAACTACAATCAAACTGAACAAATTAATAACAGATTCCCATGAGATATCCACAAGAAAGCATCCATTCAAGATTTATGACTGCCTTTAATGAAATCCCAATGGATGACTCT
Source organism: Drosophila eugracilis (assembly GCF_018153835.1). NCBI lineage: Eukaryota > Metazoa > Arthropoda > Insecta > Diptera > Drosophilidae > Drosophila > Drosophila eugracilis. The sequence continues at coordinate 1,003,207 of NW_024573245.1, forward strand.
CCTTCAGTCGTCAGAAATAATTTATCTGTTACTCGATTCCCAGCAATCTGTGAGTCTCTGACTCTGACTCTGACTCTGTGAGATGCATTTCTGGCTTGCCTTTATTCCCACTACGACCCCACCTTAAAAGCCATCACCATTGCCATGCCAATTACACATCCTGCAATTGTCTTCGTCTTTTGGCTTACATACTTCCCTCTCTCCCGCTCTTCTTGCAGCCCAGTGCCACGCCCTATTTAAGTGCAGACACCACACCAGAACGCCCCCCTACCAGGACAACAATGGGAGTCACAAGGAGGCAGGGAAGTGGAAGTGGACACAGGTGGCTCTTGGTTTGGATGACGGTGCTGCTCCTGGTCGTCCCACCGCACTTGGTCGACGGCCGTTACCTGCCGACAAGGTCGCATGGCGACGATTTGGACAAGTTGCGTGAACTGATGCTGCAGGTGAGCTTTTGTCTACACTGGGCGAAAAGTTGGGTATAGCTAAGGGTGTGGGGAGTGTTGTTATGTGGGGATTTCTCTTAACTGATTTGGGTTTACTTTTATTTATTTTTAGTTTCTTTGCTAATGAAGTTTAAAGGAGATAAAATATTAATTTGAGTGGAAAATATTACATAAAATTATAAGGAAAATATATCAGAAATGATGTATAAATTCTTAAGCTATATAAGAAAGGGCACAAAAAGTGATATTATTTTGTAATAGTTAAGTTTTGTAAGTGATGGCAAATCGTTTTCATTTCTAGTAAACCAATCAGTAATAAAAAACAAACTTTAATCCAATATAATTTTCGTTAAGTTTCTTAATTCGCTCGTATGTATGTTTTACTTTAATTACTGACTTGTCTTTATTAATAATTGTGTACATAATTACACCTAATTGGCTCACAGCATAATTAATGAAGTGTTGAATTATGCTGTTATCATTTGGCATTTATCATCAAGGCATTAATGGAGTCGCCTGGCCAAAATGATCCATTATTGACCATTTGCTCAGTGTATCTGGCTGGGTGAGTGTGTATCTTCGGCCGAGTTTTGTGCATTGGCATTTTTGGTGCGCTGTCAATATAATTAACTAAATGAAAAGAGAGCCAAAGCGTGGTATTAAGTTGCAATTATGTCGCCAATTATTGGGGTTTTATTTTCGACTTGTTTTTGTTTTCGTGCGTTTCTACCTTTTGGTTTTTTGTTTTCTTGTATTTTTGGTCACTTATGGCGTGTAGCGAAGACGAGTTGAATGGAATGGAATGGAGGTTACGTCATCGTCTCTGGGTATAAGGTTACACAGGTCCCTCGGCCACGGCCCCAATGTTTCCACCGAAGAAGATTCCTGCTAACCGCACCCCCTCTCTCTCTTTCTTTTTCTCTTTCTGGCTCCAATCTCCTGGCGCTGCGGTTTCTTGTGCGTCTGCAAACCATTTCAGAAATATTTTTACATATTTCGCAAGCGTTTCTTCTTTTTTTTTTTTTTGTTGTTGTCTTCTTGCCCCCCCATCAATGGAGCAGCAGCAGCCTGCTCGGCTACAATCGCCAACTTGGCCAACACTTGCATGCCGGGCACCTCATCTTTTGCACAATTTTTGATTCGCCGCCACCACCGCGGCAGTTTGTTGTTATTTAATGTGTTTTTTTTTCGGCACAGTTTCCTGTTCTTTTTCGCAACCAAGACGCAAAAATGCGGCTCAACTAGGAGGGTAGGAATCAAGGGGATCACAAGGGGGTCACAAGGGGATTCGGCGAGGAAGCCCCACTTAGCTGCCTGTGTGGATGTTCAGAAATCCAATGCAGCTGCACGTCTGTGAAAACTGAAAACTGAAAACTCCGGCCTACTGCAACTGTTTGTCTACCAACGAATCGAGTATCTGTAGCAAACAGTTTCAGCACTGGAACAAAATGTTCGACTACTGCGTTGGATTTGGTCAGTTAGGGCAAGTTGAGGGAATCTTATTCGAGATTCTTTCATTTTTGGAGTTCATAGTGCTATGAAAGTGCTCTATATAGCTTAAAACTTCTCTCTCTCTCTCTATAATAAGTTCTTATAAAAATGGAGATTACTTTTTCAAAGTGGAAACTGGGCTAGCATATGTCCAATCTCAAGGAAAACAAACTAATAAGATAGCCTTTGTCTTAAAAGTACAAATAATATCCACAAAAACCAATAAGTTTAACTTGATTTTTTAGCCAACATTCATTATTTTTTAAGAACTGCAATATATATTTCAAGTTTCGCATACAAAGCTTGTAGATATTTTACAAAGAGTGGCCTAAAAAATACTTAAGAACTACTTCTACGAAACAAAAATACTTTCATCCTTGACCCTAAACTTTGATAAGGAACGAATACTTTCTCGCTTATAGAAAAGCCATCAACGATTAAAATTTAATCTCGAAACAAAGGAATGTCAAGAATTTCCGGCTTGTAGGTTTCTGGGCCACATTTTTTCCCCCACTGTACTCAACTCAACCCCTTTTGCAGACTCTTTTCTGAGTCATGGTCCCTGCAAATCGATAAGTCGCTGACGTGCTGCGCAGACAAAGACCAAAGACCGAAGACCAAGAGCAGACCATGTTTGGACAAAAAAGCGAGCACAAAAATAAAGCATTTCGCAAAGAAAAAAAACACAAATACAAGAAGCAGGCAAAAGAAAAGGGAAATCAAATGTCAAATAGCAAATAATGACGGTGACGTGGTCGCATTGCCGCTGATGAAGGTTGACTTGGCTACGTCACTCGGAAGACTCAAAACTGGCGATGAGCAGGGGGGGGTGGAAAACTCAGTGGAATGCGAAATGAAAACACTTGACACACAATAATGCATTGAACCTGAGGAGTAGATGGTAGCAACAGCAGCATTAGAGACATGAGACAACATAACTTGGCCTTTAGCTTATTGCCTTCCTCGGGATGGATGTCAACAGGAAGACACACGACATCCCCCTAACCAAACCTCCTTTGGCTTTCAGACCGACCGAGAGAGAGAGATGACAATGAAGTCGGATGGTATTCCCAGAAGCAATTTGTGTTATAGAATGTGGAAAATGACAATTTCATAATGCTCTTGACTTATTAGAGATATATTGGATTATAATTGCCTCGCTCCAGGGGTGGCAGAACGGGCTACGTGGCCAAACTTTATAATTGTTTTAGGGATTTCAAACTAATTCAAGGATGAACTTGAGCTTTTGATTCAATGTTAATTTAATAAACCGACGTTGGGGGTCTTAAACATAATCCATTAAGCAGCCAATTTAATGAGCTTAGAATGATACTCAAATGGGTAGGTTAAAGTTACTTAAGGAAACTAAATTAGCTTAGCTTGTTGAGGGAATCAGAAGGGAAAGCAATTTGTGGTCAGGTAACCTTGGAATAGGTATTCAAGGAAATTGAATTTGTTTGAATTAGATTTGATTTAATGAAATATTTTACAAACATTTTGAAGGGCAGTCCATCAACAAAATACTCATCTAGAATCACTGTTTGCTTTCCACTTTTAACTTCAAATCTTGAAACCAACTTTTCCTTAACTCTCCCCTATGGAAGATTCTCTTGATACTTCTTTATTACCATACCTATAACTTTTTCCTCCCTTATCACAACATTATGTCCAATTGATGGCAATTATTTTCAACATTCTTTTTGCCACTTGCCACAAATGTCTTAGCCGACAAATCCCACCACTTATCAAGTGGCCCATACCATAAAGCTGGAAAGGCCGAACCCAGCGAATTCCCCCTTTCGTATAAAACTCAAACCAAACGCAGCTGTTTATTTATAAAGTATCTGCCAACTCCCTTTCCAATTGCCAAAACGAAATCCTGGCCAGAAGAGCGAAAGAGATCGATAAATGAAAATGGACAGAGATGGCTGGAGAAGGGAGAGGGAAGCCAAACAAAATCACATAACTTTTCACTTAACGACAACTCTCAAATTAAACTGTCCGAAGAGGCCTTAATGAAAAGCAGGGAGATGAAGCCCAGCTGACACACCAGCACCCTCCGTCACCCCTGGAAAACTCACCCTCTTCAACTCCCCTCCCCCTGGGCGACAACCAGATGCAATGCGATAACAATCCCAGAGTCATCATCGCTTCCCTGTAGACCTCTGGTCTCCATTAATGGCATTTAAGTCAAGGAAAGCGAAAGGAGGCAAATATTGCAAGTTGGCCGAAAATAGAAAACATTTTAACCTTTTTTTTTTGTTTTTTTGTTTGCTTCTTCAAAATTAGCAATAAAATAATTACTTGGCGCGAAATTGTTTTAGGTTTTTCGCTTCATTTGTGGTTGTTTGTGTTTGTTCACACATCACCAGCCAGAGACTTGGCCAAAAACAGAAGACAAAAGATCAGCTCCAGAGGGGCCAAGGCGGGTGGAGGGATTACAGTGGTAGCCAGAAAAGAGGTTGGCGGCTGATAATTACACGACAATACCCCCCATTAACACATTTTCAGCTCATCAGTGCTCACAGCAGCAGCAGCAGCAGCAACGTTGAGGGGCCAAAAGTTGGCAGCCAAGTCAAGAGGCTGCGAGACAGGTTAACCCATTTTGGTTGCCAGCTCAACTTGATCGATAGATTCGCCACATTTTTCACATATTTTTGTTACCTTAATTGGGTAAATCTAAAAAGAAGTTAACACATAAGAAATACCAATAAAAAGCCTATTAAAGTTAAGATTTAGTCAATCATTAATCATTAGTGAATCTTTTTGTTTTTAAATTATTTATGAAGGCTAGTAAAGGCAAGCTTATAGTATCATATATTGCAAATTAATATATTAAAAACATTTAACTAACTTTACAAGTTAGCCACCAATGGGTTAAGCCTTGCCAACAACAGAAGCTGGCAGCCTCGTCGTTACAGATAAAGTTCATTCGATTTAATGATGCGCCAAAAAGCAAAAATTAAAATTTAAAAAAAATACAAAAAAGAAGAAGAAGAGATAACTAAAAATCTGTGACGAACTTCCCACGTTGGATAAATAAGATTTCGAAAAGATTTTTGAAATAACTCACTCCATCACTCTGACAAGGCGGCGGGGGGCCGAATCGTGTTAACAACAGCAACTATACGATAATTATAACAACCATAACAGCAGCTCGGAGTTTAAGTCTTTCTCTGCCCCGTCTTGCGTTTTGTGTTTGCAGATTTTGGAGTTGAGCAATGAGGACCCACAGCAGCAGCAGCAGCAGCAACACCCACAGCTGCGTCTCCGCAATGAGGCCACCAGCAGCAACAGCAACAGCAACAACAATCCACGCGTGTCCAACGGCAACTCCAATGCCGCCTGGCTGCAGAAACTGAGTGCCATGGGTGCCCTGGATGAGTTGGGCGGTGATGGAGTCCGATTTGGACCCAACTATGGACGTTACTAAGCCATCTGAGCCGAGGACACCTGACGACGACAACAACAACAACAACGACGACGACAAGGGAAATGGAAACTGGGGGTTGGGCGGGAACCATGTTGTGAATGAAAATGTTTTGTTTGGGACCGAAAAAAGGGATAGTGTAGTGTCGGAAATGTTCACAGGATTAAAATCCAATTGGAACGAAAGCAAAGTGCGTGAAAATGGACAAATAAATGGGGCAAAGGATTCTCGTGGAAATCGTGTCCGAAGAGGCCTTTGAAGTACGTACTTTGAATGAGCTTCTGCCAGTTGGGAATGTAAAAGAGGACACTCTGTAAAATCACTTAGACCTTTCTTTCTATTAAATTGAAGTTTTTGCAACCTTTTTTAATCCTTTCATATGCGAAAGTTAACTCTGAATTTGGCTTAAATTAATTAAATTAATGGAAAATAACTTAAATCATATGTCTTGCTAAGTTAAAATCAAACTAAAATCCATTTTAAAGCTTTTAAATTAACCTAAAAATGTGTATAAAAAAACAGATACTTACAGGTTTTTATACAAGTTCCATTTCCAACATGGTTTTCCCTGTACCCATTAAAGATTTACAAAAAAATACAAACTGAGTAAAATCTCAGATAATAAACTGAAAACTTGAAAGGACAAAGACAGTTCCTATGCTAGAACAATAATTTTTAAAATCCTTTGGGTAAACCCGATGGCCATCAATGTACCTATATGTATGTACCTATGTGTTGTAGAGCAACCCCGTCCCCTATGAAAAACCAAAAAAAAAAACACACAGAAAAACCTCTGAAAATGTAGCCCTTTTAATGGCGTAGACTAAGTGCGGATTTTCAACTTCTTTTTGCGCGGCCAAAGAAGAGATAAAATTGAAATTACCATTAAATTGTAAATATTTTAGCCCCGAAAACCGCTTCTCGCACTCCCGCCCCACGAAATAACAATAATAACTGGAGTTTTAATGGGCCCCCAAGGCTGGCCGGGGCATATGAAGATATATAGTAAATGTATTGTGTATTTATAAAATTATACTACTCCCAACTAACCTCCACTAGATGGCCTCCGCTGGAAGATGGGCCCAAGTTAAATGCGTTTTCGGCTGCGACTTTATGGCCAACAACATGTCGAGGGAGATATATACCTATATATATACACTATTAAATTCGTAACTATATATATATATATATACTTATAAATGTACATTTAATTGTTGTTAACTTACGTTTTATCGTTATTACTTATGATTCGCCGCCGAAGCAAAAATAAACGAAATCATTTTCAATGCAAGATCTGAAGCCTCTTTTAACTAGATCTCTGTCCAGCGTTATAGATACAGTCAAGCCTGTTATGCAATGCACCTGTGAGTGTGTAGAGAGTAACGTAAGTTTACAACATACGGTCTCAGATTCATCTTCATCTTTAGGCTCAAATACTCAAATGTACATTTCACATCCATCTGCTTGAGGGCGCCGCCAGCCCAAAAGATTCCCATCTATCTCAATTTACTTTCTCGTGCTTCAAGTGCAACACTCTCGACAAATTAAACGCCGCAAAGTGGCACCCACCAGAAAGACACATCATATCTCATCTAACCAAAAAAACCCAATCCAATACTATACATCATTTTCGAACCCATTCCCAATGTCAGTTCGAACCCGTTAAGTACTTTTTACCCGGCCAAGTGCCGTTTCTCGTTTTGTAAACGAAATTATAATTGTTTTTGTTTCTGTTTCTTTTTTTTTTTATGTAAATATAATATCATTTAAATGGTTCCGTCTGCCTTTGTTTTTCGCCTGTTACATAAAGTCACAAGAGATACAATATAATAATTAGTATCTGTGCATGCCGAGGTGTAGATGGCAGCGAGTTGGTAGCTGGTGGTGGGCCATTTTCGGGGAACTGTGTTACTCGGTTGAGGCCATGGAGCCATGGAGCCATAGAGCCATAGAGAAAGCCGAAAGATGAATGCGACGCTGATTATATGCCTCAGAATCGCTGTGGCATAGCGAATTCATTAAGATCTGGCAATGTGCCATGCATAATTCGCATAATGGCCAGCAGAATGTATCTCTCAGATGGTAGCTCATCCCAGAATGCATAATGTATCTGCGGGATTTCAGTTGGTTGAATTCAGCGAATGATATATAAGGTTGTCAAAAAAGTCTTGCGGTATTTTCGCTAGGTGGCGTAGTTCTTGGTTTATTCGTCGCATCGGGTCACATACTAAACCTTTTTGGAAAGCTCATTTCACGCGCTAAAACGTGTTTGATTGATTGTCTTTTCGTTTTAATCGTTCGTGGGTTATAGCGTCGCAATCATGGAGCAAAATAAAGAGAAAATACGGCATATTTTACAGTACTACTACGATAAAGGCAAACATGCATCTCAAGCCGCCAATGTGCAGTTTATGGACCCGATACAGTTTCCATTTCCACCGCACAACGATCAACGGTATCAACGTTTTCGTTCTGGTGTAGAAGTGGTCGAAGATGCGCCACGCTCCGAGTTTTTTGCCAATAGGCAAGCGAGCTTCTATGAGAGGGGCATTCTGAAGTTGGCATCTCGTTGGGAACGCGTCGTCGAACAAAACAGCGCATATTTGACTTGAATGGCAATATTGTAACCAATTTTATACCGTAAGACTTTTTTGAAAACCTAATATGAGACTTTTCAGCCTCCTCTTGATGCCTGAAAAACTACTAATTTTGTCTGCTTAACAATATTTCCTCATTATTACCTATTAAGTATGTTATTTACAATATTATTAATCTAAAATAATACAATTACAACCCATAAAAATTATTAATAAATCAGTCAAAAGTAACCTAACCTAACCAACCTAACATTTGGACACCTTTAATGTCAAATTAATTTTATTTCCTAATAAAAAACTAATTTTATGTCTACCTCAGACTGACAGACCACTCGTTTTTATACCCCGTTACTCGTAGAGTAAAAGGGTATACTAGATTCGTTGAAAAGTATGTAACAGATAGAAGGAAGCTTTTGCGACCCTATAAAGTATATATATTCTTGATCAGGATCAATAGCGAAGCCGTCCGTCCGTCCGTCCGTCCGTATGAACGCTGAGATCTCAGGAACTATAGCAGATACAAAGTTGAGATTAAGCATGAAGATTCTTGAGGTCCCGGGACAGCGCAAGTTTATTACAGCATCCTGACACGCCCACTCTAACGCCCACAAATCGCAAAAAACTAAAATTGCTGAAATCTCAGGAACTTTGCAGTTAGAAAGTTGAAATTCAAAATTATAATCTTTAATTGGCAGCGCATCTTATAGTGGTACTACTATCCGGCACACCCACCCATACGCCCACAAGGCTCAAAAGACGGTTTTCGGATTTTCTAGAAAAGCTGATATCTCGGTAACTATAAAAGATAGAAAGTTCGGATTCAGCATGTAGGGTTTTATTATGCTCCCAATGCGAATTGTTTTTTCGATCAAGCCACGCCCACTCTAACGCCCACAAACCTGAACAACCAAAAATGCAAAAATCTCAAAAACTATAAGAGCTACATAATTTTGTTTAGGATCACGTATTTAGGATATGCCTTTGCAACTTTCCACGAAGTTGCATCCGGCCACGCCTACTCTGACGCCCACAAACCGCGGAAAACTGTGGCGTCTATAATATTATTATGAATGCCTTCGTTTGACCTTGTATAACTTATTTTTGTTAATATCTATCGATTTACCAAAGATTTTTCAAATCGGAACATTATTTCGCTATTTATGAAGAAATTAAGGTTATAAGGCCTTACATGGGCAGTGACGTCACTATAAGCATACTCAACAAGCTTCCTCTGAAAATAGTTGGCGCCTTGTGAATTTCCACTAGCAAAATAATATTTTAAAATTTTGTAAAACAGTAACGGGTATCTTATGGTCGCGGCACTCGACTATAGCGTTTCCTCTTGTTTAATGATAAAATTAACAACAAGCCATTATTATTTTTACAATTCAATTATTCGATTGGTCTACCAGCCTACCTGTTACATGTTTTCCAGCTGAGAAAACCATTAAATTTTCTTTAATGCCTCAAATGGCTTTATGCAACATCAATAAAATTGATATATTTATTTTTGGTTTAGTTTAAATTTAAGTTAATCTTTACACTTTGTAAGATTTTGCTTCTGAGCTCCCCTTAGTTTCCACTGATAAAGATAATAGGTCAAGGGTCCCCTAGGGGAAAGCCCGTTTGATTGGCCTAGCCGTCCGAGAGTAACCACAGATGAACCTGCACCTGTTCCACCTTCGTGGATTCAGCATAATTCACCGCAGCCATGATGATTACCATGACGATGATGGTTTTGAATGTGAAAGATGAGCGTGGAAAATTAAGGAAATGCAATCCGTGGAGAGGGAGGTGGGGCTGCAAGCAAGTGCAGTCGCCGAAGATGAACAACAAAATCAACACAACCTGCCATTTGGCTAACGGCATTATAAATGATGCCATCGAGGAAAAGTGACAGTCTGCGCTGGCTGTGACTCTCCAGTTGAATCTCTCAACTGTTGCAGGTTGCAGTTGCAACATGGAATGGTAGGGGCCTGCTGCTGCTGCCTCTGGCTGCATGGTGTGTCGTCCTCTGTTTGGCGCCACTGGCCGCTAGCCTGATTATGCCATTTCATCAAATTCCGGCAGCAATTGAGCAGGAGTGGCCACAAAATGCGACCAAGGATCGATGCAAAAATGCTGATTGCCATTTATAGATTATGTGCATAGATCGGGTAAAAAGCTGGATATAGCTTTGGGGGTTATGAGCCATGGAAAAGTTGCAAAACATTTTGCCAATCATAATTTTTTCATCTAATCTTCTCTAACGCAAATTGTCATGGCCGGGGCGTAAATTATTAAATAAAACAAAAACAACAAAAAACAGGGAAAAAACAAATTGAAGAAATTCAAAATATTGCAACAAAAACAGAAAATATAAAAAGAGGAGAAAAATTAAATAAAATGCTCAAGCAGATGGGGCGACCCAACAAGAGCGTGAAGCTCATTATGAAGCTTCGTGGCCAAAACGCGGACAGCAATTACAACAGCAACAAAGCCAGTAAAAACAATAACAGTAACAATGATAATAATAATAACAACAAGCCAAGCCATGCCAAGCCAAGACAAGACAAGGCAATCCAAACCGAAAGACAGAAAGAAGCTGGCTAACAAAAGGCCGAAAGAGCATGAAGAAATGAAATAAAACCAACACCAGATTCAGTCCCACTCCAGAGCACAAAGAGCTATGCCCCCACACCCCCCAACCCATTTCATCCCATTGCAATCCCAAACCATTCTCCGAATCTCTGGCTAAATGGGAGTGAATCCACATCACATCCCCATCCCCATCCACATCCATTGAAATTGAAAGTGAATCGTGCCACACGATCCGATCCGATACGATCTTATTCAGAGTCCATAGTTGGTTACGAGTCCACTGCGATTGGATCCTCCAAATGACCAAAATAACCACATATATATATATATATTTTTATAAAAATATATATAACTAGAAAAACAAAAATGAGGAAAGCAGTAAAGACCTTGTTTTTTTGGTATTTTCCATTGCGAAAGAGAAATACTCTTAAGGGAAATAAATTGATTAGTTTTATCAATGATTATCTATATTGTAGGACGATGCTTGGTATCGTCTTTATCCATAATCTTCTTAAGGTTGAAATTGATAGCCAGGCCCTTCTAGGCCGCTTGAATATCCATGTACCTCTTAGGATTTCTAAAAACTATATTCCTCTATCTTTAGAGCATTGTAGTTCGAACTTTGCCCAACTACAATGATCTTTATAACATTACTTCTAACTCTTCTACTAACACTTTGAAAGTTTCGATTCTAATCCATTTAGCATAAAACTAACTTTCCTCGTATCTTTACTAATCCACTCGGAAATATCCCCGTGTTCCGAGCCGTACGTCAGACGGCAGCGCCCCTCGGTCGGTTGGGCGGGAGGTGGGTTGCACATCAAGCTACGGGAGTCAAAATACAGGGAATAATAAGCCACCAAATCTAAAACTGCTTTTAATAAACTGAAAATCAATATCAAAAAACTTGTATATTTTTAGAAATAACTTTAAAGGTTTAACATACCTTACCTTAACTTATCTTTTATGTCTTAGAAAACATAATTTATTGACAAGAACCAAGTTCTTTTGGGGGATATAATCTTCAGGGTAAAGATACTTCCAAAATATTTTCTCATATTTAATAAGATCATCAGCTTTTCTGTTGTATTTCTTCAAAACACTATATCCGGCTGATTATTTCCAGTTTAGGGCCTACCATAAAACCGTTTTATTTCCTTCCCTTGAAAATCCCATAATTGGGCCCCTAAAAAAATTAAACTTCTTTATAAACCAGCTGCCGCTACCATATTTGATGGCCTTCCCGCCTGCAGTTTAATTGCAAATACAATGTACCCTTCAAGTTCCTTATTTTCCCCTTGAAAATAATCCTAGTTGCCCCGAGAAAAACAAAAATTCCGCAACCACAAACATAAAAACCACGAGGAGAAGTTGTTAATCGAAGGAGGAAAACCGAAAAAAAGCGGACTTTGCTGTCTGCGTCGCGGCCAGGAGCTGCATCTTGGGAGCAGCTCCAGCAGATCATGGAGACTGGCCAACTGCGGTTGCTCATTGGACTTGGCTTAAACATTTCAATTTCTTCATGGCTATATGCCGCGCTCTTTGCCAACTGCTCAGTTGCCGTCGACCGAGGCAGCGACTGAAGCGGCAACAGCAGCAGCAGCAGCAGCAGCGGCAGCAGAAGCAGCGCTCTTGGTCGTCGTCTTGAATTTTACTTAATTTTTATTTCACGCGCTGCGCCGCTATAAAAGAAACTGCAACAATCGTTGTGGCATGCAGTAAGAGGTTCCGCGTCGAAGCAGCAGCACAGTAACCATCAGTGACTAGTTACCACCTGGAGCAGTTACTAAACCCGAAACGGATATAGCCGAAAAAAATCATTAAAAACTCACCCGAATATGCAGTCCAGTTGTGTGGTATGATTATCATCATCATGTGACCAATATAGTTTCCGTGACTTAACTGGTGTTCTCCAACCCGTTCTCGTCCGCAGTTAGTGGTCGTCTTAGCCTTGGCTGGCCTGGTGGCCGCTCGTCCCGAGCCACCGCGTGATTCGTACAGTGCGCCCCCCTCCAGCAGCTATCAGCCTAGTGGGCCCAGCGGAGGCTACGGCGCCCCAGCGCCCCAGTACGGTCCACCCCAGCAGCCGCCGGTGGTCCATAAGCATGTCTACGTCCATGTGCCACCACCAGAGCCGGAGTACCAGGCACCCAGGTGAGCCTAATGTTTAGAAATATCTTAGCCAATAGTTAAAGTACCCTTCGGCAGCTCCTCAGCTATCTTAAAGATCTTAGCTATATAATCCGAGTATCTACCAAACAACTGACTTCCAAAGTCCATAAACCTTTGGTTCGACTTTAGTTTGTTATATCTTTTAAATCATCTTCCGGTTATATACCAATTTATTATGATTTTAACCCTTTAATCTGAGGTATTTCATGGACATTGATCCTTAAGGTTTACGATAATATCAGAATTTAAATAAGGCGCAGGCAAGAGCTTAACTTTGCAGCTGTTTTAAAAGCCAAATTGATCTTTGGGTGATGAATGCTGTTTATTAAAACAATAAGTAGTAGTTACAGGTTACAGGTACAGTACATTCTGAAGGTAAAGTCCAAGCCGATTAATAAAGAGTTATAGTATATATTCTTAACAACAAGGATTATTGCAGATAACTTAGGCAGACCTTGCACACTTTGTAAGGTACTTAATAAACCCATTCTTGAGCTTTTCTTTTTATTATTATTTCAAGGCTGAAATTAGTAAATTTAAATACGAAATATTTAAGCTTTGTGTAACAGAAACTTTGACCATATTTATTCGCTGTAAAGTTTGTAAAAGGTAGAATACGTACCTTGGTACCTATTAGGTAGGTATTCTTGTTGAAGATTACTATAGACTAGAGCGGTAGTCTGTGTATCCATATCTGTCTGCCCGTATAAACGCGGAGATCTCGGAAACTATAAAAGCTTAAAAGTTTGGGTTAAACATTTAGATTCTAGAAAAACCTTCGCTGAACACGACCACAAACCAGAAAACTGCAGCATCCTTAATATCAATGTTAAAGGCTTGGCTTGACTTTAAATATTTAAAACTTTCTAATCAGAATGAATATATATTTACAAGTTATAAAGAATTTCAAATTATAATGACAAAGCCCTCAGCTCGAAGGGATGCCTGCTATGCTTTCAGCAACAGATGGCGCCAGTATAGCCTAAGGGAAGATAGGAAATAGATTTCAGATTTCCACTGAGAGGCCACAGAGAAACTGCACATCAAAATCAGTTAAAACTATTCACACCCGCGCCCCTTGCCCTTGTTTTTTCATTCATCTCGCGTGATGGAGAGCAATGATTACAAACGATCTCGCTTTATTTGTCTTGTTCCACTTAAGATTGGCAAAAAAACAAAAAAAAATGAGGGGAAAAGACATTGTTGTGTTATGAGTATATAATCCACGGCACTTATGCAGATTCTCTCACAATTCATCGCCGTAAACCAACTAGTGCCGCCAACTCCCAACGATAATAAGTAGACAAATGTTGCAAGACCCAACGCCAATCATCTAATCCAGCTCAGGGCCCTTTTCCACAGCTGTTGCCTCATTTCCAGGGTATTTAGAGGGTCGCTTTTCAAGGAGGAAAATTATTTAATACCCAAGAAAACGAAAGCCATCACATCAACACTTCTCTCTCTCTCTCTCGTTTCACTGATTCAAACCTTTTCTGTCGTCGTCGTCTTCTCTATGTTTTCAATTGGAGTTGGAAGCAATGTTAATTACCTCAGGTGGGGAATGATATGGCTTTGCAGATCGCCAAACCGTGACTAAAATGTTACCTAAGCACACCCGTATATAGTAAATACATATATATATCAGTAGCATTTCCAAGCTAATTATCAGACGCAGAGGGACAGGAACACGATTACCATAGGGGAGCTTTATGTAAACCCTCGTCTCGGAGCGGTTGTTGTGACAGTCGTTGTCATCATTACAATAGTCATCATCTCTCCATCCGATTAGCAAAACCGACAAGCAGCTGCAGCTGCATGGCCATTTTCGGGAGGTCAGCATTTATGAGCATGCAATTTGCATACTCCTCGAAGAGAAACTCCAGTCTCCAGCTTCCTTCCCATTTCATTTTTGTTCATGGGGAAAACCATGATAGCCTTGCCTTATACTCTTTAAAAAATTTATATCCGGTATGTAAATTGGCATTTACATAAAGCTGAAAGTTCATTTAACTTATAGAACCCTTGTTTTCCCCTTAAAAATATTTAAATTTCAAATATTCTAATTTTTCCTAGGAAACCCCTGTACGTGCCTCCTCCCCAGAAGCACTACAAGATCGTGTTCATCAAGGCGCCATCGCCACCTGCCCCCACTGCACCTGTAATCCCTCAGTTCCCGCAAAACGAGGAAAAGACTCTGGTGTACGTGCTGGTCAAGAAGCCAGAGGAGCAGCCCGAGATCATTATCCCGACGCCAGCTCCCACCCAGCCCAGCAAGCCGGAGGTGTACTTCATTCGCTACAAGACCCAGAAGGAGGAGACTGGTCCCTATCCCAACAGTGTGGCGCCACCAGCACCCGAGTATGGAGCACCAGCTGCCCCGCCCGCACCCTCTGCTCCGAGCAGCTCGTATGGAGCACCTTCCCACTAATCGAACCAGCACATCCATACCAATCCGAATTCCGATTTGCGAATCTCAACCCAACTCATGGCAAACTGCATATCTTATGTGTATTATTTTTTCTTATCTTTCAACGACTTTAACGCGTGACAAAGTTTACCTAGTTAACGAGAACCCTCATCTGATCCCCGTCATATCTTCATGAATATTACCCTCATTGATAAGGTAATTCTGACCTCTGAAGTTGTTTCTAGCTATTGTACGAGATGTATGTTTTCCATCTAGGCTGTTTGTTTCAAATTGTTTGTTTAGTCTTAAGTTTAGGTGTTTAAGCGAACGATGCGTTATACACTGATACACACAAAACACTCGATACATTTAGCCTTAGTTGTCGATAGAGATATCGATGCCGATACCGATAAACGATATATGATACATGATACATGATTTTCATCGCAAATGCATTTCTCTTTTCACGATTGTTAATAGAGATTGTGCAAACCAATCGAAAAGCAACAAAAAAAAATGATACTCAAGTATGTACATATGTGTTAGAAATCAAAACATCAATGGCTAAATAAAAGTTTAACGAATTATCAGTAGAAAATTGGTTATTATTTCTCATTATTATCTTGCATTAGTTTTTTAAAAAACATTCAACTAATAGATTATCGATATCTCTCTCCTTACAGAAGTACGAAATGGGCAGGATTAGTTTACCAATTCCTGCCAGTCTTGTACCTACGATTCCATGCCATCAATCCATATCTTAAATGAGAATAAGTAACCTACATCGAGTCTACTTACCAAACCCTACAACTCTTTCAATTCCAATCCCACAGCCACCAGCACCCCTCGTATTCTTTGTATAATTAATGTTGCAATGTTTTAGATAAAGTTTATATATTTTATCAAGATATTTATTAAGAGCTGAAAAAATGAAATTACAAAAGACATTTTAAAGTTGCCTTAAGCCCTTTAGTTTAAGCTTTAAGCATTACAAAATATTTAAACTAATATCGGTCATCAGCCTGGCAAATGAAATAATAGTCAAATTGCAACTATAAAGCGACATGCCGAGAATTATACACACCAGCGCAGTGCTGATATACGGAAATGGGATAGGGGTTCACGCGGTAGCCATTTAAAGGTAAGGAGCTCTTTTTCCGGAAGGCCCAGTTATGAAAACGCCCTTTTCGTCAATATCATTTATGCCGAGGAAATATAACTGAGATTTATCCAGTTTTGAATTAAGTTCTTCAAATTCTTCTGCACTGAAAAATGCGGCTAGGTAACCTCCCAAAAATTCACATTTGCGCGCAGCATTGGTCCAGTTTAATTTTTCATTATGCTCAATGTAGAAATATTTGGATCCGATTCTCTCAAATTTCTTCCATTTTTCCACTTCTTCGTAACTCAACTTATTTTCAATTTTCTGTAGTGGAGTCTCCACTTGCTTGCTTTCCATTCTAACTAGTCTCTCTTCAATGCTCTTCAATGATTTCTCCAAATTTTCTAGTGTTACGTTCAGCTTAGCATTGTCGCAGGATTGATGCGAAGGATGCTCCAATAGGTACTCCGAATGAGTAATATCCTTGGTTTCTGACAGCGATACGTTTATAATAATTCCGAATAAAAAAATGCTTATAAACTTTAACATGATTAAAAAGCTTAACTGCTCCCGACAAAAGTTGAAGAAACACTGAATTTTTATAAATTTGGTGACTTGCCAAGATGCCGAATTTCTGTTGATAAGCTAAAAATAATCAAAAATATTTGAGCATAAAATTGTAATCAGACTTAGGTTGACTAGGGTAAGGAAGTGATGATAAATAAATTTAAGTATTATCAAGAAGAAACGCTATAGTCGAGTGCAGCGACTATAAAGATACCCTCTAACCTAATTTTCTTAAAAAACAGCGAAAAAGTTTTCCGATTTGAAAAATCTTTGGTAAATCCATAGATATTGTCAAGGAACTTAAAAAACCTTCATGCGGAATCTCAGCTTTGTATCTCTTATAGCTTCTGCGATCTCAGCGTTTATACGGACAGACGGACGGATGGACGGACAGACGGACATGGCAATCGACTTGGCTATAGATCCTGATCAAGAATATAGGCCTTTATAGGGTCGGAAACACTTCCTTCTACTTGTTATATGCTTTTCACCATACATACAGCCACCATATTCTTCAAATTACTTATTTTTCTGAAAAAATTCAAATTTTATTAGACATATTATATTAAAAGTCGAAAAACTCAAATTACAAAAAGTATTTTAAGCTGGCACAAGCCCCAAGTAGCTCTGTCTGCACCTTCCTGTTGCTCTTCTTTATATTTAAACAAAATTTAAACATCCGCCTGGCAGATGAAACGAAGCTCTGCGGAGCAATTGAACAGATACATGACAGTCTCATACACAGAAACGCAATGGTGACGTTCGGTGTTAGATACGGGCTCACCCGGTTCCCATTTAAGGAAAGGAGCTCATTTTCCGGAGGATCCAGACATGAAAACACCCTTTTCGTCCATGTCATTTATGCCGAGGAAATAGTCAACAGATTCATTCAGTCTGGAATTAAGTTCTTCAAATTCTTCTGCACTGAAAAATGCGGCTAGGTATCCTCCCATAAGTTCACATTTGTGCGCAGCATTGGTCCAATTTAATTTTGCATTATGCTCAATGTAGAAATATCTAGATCCTATTTGCTCGAACTTTGGTGTTGCTCTTTTCATTTTTTCAACTGGCATCTTGATGTCAAGAAGTGTTTTCTGCAGATCTGACAGTTGTTCCTCCACTGTGGCTAGCTTACTTTCCATTCTAGCCAGGCTGCCATCGATGCTCTCCGAAATCACCTTCTTCCAGGATTCCTTTAGGGATGCTTGCTGACCTTCAATCTGAATCTGAATTGCAGACTGCTGGATCAATAATCTTTCCAATTTTTCTAGTGTTACGTTCAGCTTAACATTGTCGCAAGATTGATGCGAAGGATGCTCCAATAGGTACTCCGAATCAGTAATATCCTTGGATTCTGACAGCGAAACATTTGTAATAGTTCCGAATAAAAAAATGCATATAAACTTTAACATGTTTTAACAATGTTTTACTTCTCCCGACAAAAGTTTACAAAACACTATATTTTTATAACTTTCTTGACTTCCCAAGAAGCTGCAGTACTGTTGATAAGCTCGAAGTATTTAAAAATAAATTATTGGAAAATCCAATCAGCATGGAAACGGGCATGATAGCATTTTATTTTAAGTTTATAGCTTAGAAGCAATGCAATATACATGATATAAAATATTATAATTACTGAACAGTGCACGAAATGATTGATGACGGCTTAGATTGAATATACATCTATGCTAGTTAATAGGCTGGATATTTGTTGTTGACCAAAACGGCAAGTTAAATGTTAGTCATGCTTAATACACGACATGATTTTGTCAAAAAATGAATTCCACGATTCCTTCCAGAGCATAATCTGAATTATATATACTTCAATAATATATATTTGAACGAAATTTAGGCGTCAGCCTGGCAAATGAAATTACGGATCAAATTGCAATTGTCAAGCAACATGCCACCCTCATGCACAGAAGCACAATGTTGTTCTTGGTTTTGGGACACGGGTTCCCCAGGTTTCCATTTAAAGAAAGGAGCTCGTTTTCCGGTAGGCCCAGTTATGAAAACGCCCATTTCGTCAATATCATTTATGCCGAGGAAATACGGAATAGATGGATTCAGTCTTAAATTAAGTTCTATAAATTCCTTTTCACTGAAATTGTAGGCTAAGTAACCGCCCATAAGTTCACATTTGCGGGAAGCACTGGCCCACTTTAATTTATCATTATGCTCAATGTAGATATATTTGGATCCGATTTGCTCGAACTTCGGTGGGTTTTTATTCACTTTTTCCAGAGACATCTTAATGTCACGAAGTGTTTTCTGTATATCTGACAGCTGAGAGTTCACTGTGGCTAGCTTACTTTCCATTCTATCAAGCCTGTCCTCAATGCTCTCTCGAAATAACCTTCTTCCAGGATTCCTTTAGGGTCTGTTTGCTGACCTTCAATTTGATTCTGAATTGCAGTCTGCTGGATCAATAATCTTTCCAATTTTGCTTGGGTTTCGTTCTGCTTAGCATTGTCGCAGGATTGATGGGAAGGATTCTGCAATAGGTACTCAGAATGAGTTATATCCTTGGCGTCTAACACAGATACTTTTAGGCCTATTGCAATAATTGCGAATGCAAGAATATGTATAAACTCTAACATGTTTAAAAGGCTTAACTTGTACCGACGAAAGTTTACAGAACACTGAATTTGTATAAATGTCCTGACTTGCGTAGAAGCTTTATTGATAAGCTGCGAAGTATTTAAAAATAAATGTAAAGTGGAACAATGTAATCAGCATGGAAACGGCCAACATGAAAACATTTTATTTTTAGTTTATGTTCTAGAAGCAGTACAACCTATATAAAATATAGGGCAGGGAAGACTCATAAAGGCTAAGATTAAACATATTTTCTCAGATTTTCCTCAGATGGTTAACAGCTTGAAGCTTTATATATTAAGATTTAGTTTTGAAAGTTAATGTTAAATTCTTTGCACATAAAATAAAATGCTTAATGTTTAGCTATGTTATTTTTTTATTTTTTTATGCTGTACATTTTCTCCTTTTTTAATTTCAAACCGTAACGCTTTTTGGCGCTGCCACCCGATGTTAATCCGCCAGATGGCGCACAGAAATGACTGCAAAACTGTGGAAAAGTGCTTGCCAAACTTGCACCTCCTTTCACTCGACTTAAGCTTTATTTTGCTTGTTTGTTTTGTTTCGTTTTTGGCGCTCGGATTACATAAAATTTGATTTGGCCAATGCGGAAAAAGGCTTTCCACGGAATTTCCTCAAGTTTTATGATAATTAGTAACGAAACACTTTAAAAGCGGATTGGATTAACATCGTTTTCCTGCAGCTACCTTAATAGCAATCAGACTGGGCCACTTTAATTGAGACGTTGCCATTGTCCAGTTGGTAAAACCAAAACAAAAATACTGAAAAATAAAGTTTAAAACCCCACCCAATCACCCATTCCCAGGCACATTTGTATGCTTTTAAATACGAACACACACTCAACAGCTCCTTCACGAGCCTGCCAAATGTAAGCGAACTTAAAAACACATCGTTTGCATTTGGACCCCACCCCACCTCCACTGCCCCATGGAAAGCCACCTCCATCAGCGACAGCCCCTCCAAGCGGCACTTAAGTGACGCTCCAGCAGCTCAACTATCACCGGGCTCACGTGTGCTTTCTTATTCCTTTTATTCCAGGTACTCTCGCAGAAAAAAGGTATATTGTATTTGTGCAATTGTATCTTTGAGATCGTAAAAGCCATAGCCATCAATTCGGATGCGAAGCTTATGCTTTAAGCCATCAAAATTTCAATTATTTTCAATTTTAAAAATTCTTAAATGTTATCCTATACTGATATCATTAATATTGCTATCCTATAATGATAATATTTTGCTTATCTAAGTTCTAATAAATTTTAAGTAGTAATGTCGAATTTGTATAGTTTTTAATTGACTTTTAAGCTAATTTTAATCTTATTATATTAAGTAAGAAACGATGTTTAATGTCTCTTTTAACTCAACATATATAAATAAGTTTATTTTTTAGAATTATTATAGAAAGGTTAAGATTTTTCATAGGAAAAACTTAAAAGTTTACATCAGCGAATTTCCAGCTTTTTGGTTAGTGCACTTTCTTAGTGCACTTTTCAAGGCATTGTGAAGACGAGGTATTGCTTTTTGATGTCTGCAATATAAACATGATTTGCAATGTGCCTTTTGTTTTTAGCCTCGTTGATTTTGTTTACCTGAGCCTCAAAGCGCCGACATCGTCTTGGGCCCAAGAAAGAAGAGATTTTCCGGAAGAGAAGTTTAAGAGTGAAAGTCCAACCGACCACCCTTGCTTGAGGTCAGGATTTGGGGCATTGCCATCGATGGTTGGCTTGCTCTTTTCTAACTCGCACGCCTGCGCCAAAGAGAGGCGGAAAACTCTTGGGAAATTCAAGCCCAAGCCGAAGCCGAAGACCAAAACTGGAAAACGGACTTTAGTTGCCATTGTAATGCCAACGCAGTCGGCACGCGTTTGGCTCTCTCGCCTCGCGGCTTTTTTATTTATTATTCGCTGTAGTGAAAGAAAGCCAACAAGAAAAACAACAAGAGTCGCTGAGAGTCGCGTTGGTTTCGGGGAAAATCCCAGTGTGTTGGCTAAAGTATAAATCATGTGCGAGGAAATCAAGGCAATTCGGAAAGTCGAAGGAGTTGAGCCAAAGATGAAATCAACAGCGAGAAATTGCCAGTCATAAAAAAAGGGTTTGTGTTTGTTCCTGTTTCGTGTTAGTGTTTGTGTGTGTGTGTGTGTGCTTGTGTGTGTTTGCGTGAGAGTGTGTTGTGCCAAAAGGGAAATCCCTTAACCCCCACACACAGGACCCTTAACCCCTGGCTACAGGCTACAGCTAGACTCCCCTATTGTGCGTTGTGTACAATTAGAAGGCATTGCCAATCGATTTGTGTGAAAAGCCAAAGCTAAAACTCAAAAGGTGGACGGACGACGCCAATCCTCAATAAAAAGGGAACCCGGGCAGGCAAAAAAAAAGAAGAAAATAAAGGAAATACCCATGTAAAAGAATGGAAAAGCTGGCCAAAGAAGTTCCCTTTTGGCTGGCAGGTGCGCGTAGTCTGAAAAATGAAGTTGAACCGACCCGAAGTTGTTGCCTGTCATTCAAAGGGAATGGCAATATAGAGGAGGAGTGGGCATCCAGCTATTGGGAGAAATGGGGCTGGGAGAAACAGAGGACAATATTAATGAAAGACGTTGCAAAAATGTCACGTTTTCCCCAGTCAAATTGAAATAATAATGAAGGCATTGAAGAAATGTCACGGCGCGCGACTGACAAGCAAAATGAAGAGCAGACCTTCGGAATTTGCATGAATATCTCAAAAATAAAGTTGTTAATTTCAGTGATATTAAAACCTAACAAGCTTGATAAGAGACAAGTCCCATAGGCCACATCATTCCGAGGGAGAAATTCACATCTAACAATTTCCAAATAAAGTTTGTGTGACGCGACTAAGAAAACCCATCCCCAAAGAACACTTTGTAGGCGCTAAACCAAAACCCAAGAGAAAAGAAATTATTCATTTTTACCAACAAATTAATAAATAAATAATTTTACTTTGAAGTGCAACTAAAAATTAATAAATTTTAAAACTAGAAAGGCAATAATGGATTTTAAAACCCCCCAAAACTCTTTATAACTCCAACAGACAGCAGAAAATTGTTAAAAGTTGAGGCTTAAAACTTTTAATAGCCAAAAGCAACTTAAAATTATGTACATAAACTTTTCAAATAGAATTAAACTGATGTGAAATACGATGTTCCTCCCAAAAGAACACTCCAAAGACAACGGAGCGCATAATTTGCCACCATAAAAACCCCCAGGAAAATTCAACATAAATTTGATTTTATGCACAAGATGCTACAAGTGAATAAAACACGAGCTTAGTGACAGTGACAGTGGAAAAAGCGTGAGCGTGATAGTGATGATAGTACAGTGAAGCATATGCCCAATAAACAGATGGCCCATAACCATAAACCGAAAGTGTTATGGCCATTACTAAAGGACCCTTCTCGGCGGCATCACCAAATAACTTATGCCCATCGGCCCGAACCGAAATCGCAATTTATGACAGGCCCAGCAACTATTTAAAGAACCATAAAGCCCCTCCCCAAAAAAAACAAACAAAGTTTATGGGGAGTGACGATTGCATTTTGAGATCCCTGACATAAAACAAAAGCCAGGATTTGGACGCCCTTATTAACTCCCAATTTTATTCGTTTCCCTAAAGGAAACGCCAGTGCTTCCAGCAATAAACTTCCACCCAACTGTGGCAATACCAATAGACAAGGAACCATGTCGAATATATCCCGGAATGGTGGCTTCTGCGGTGCACTGCAGCGTGCGCCACCGCCAATGCCGCCGACCCTCATCCGTCGTTTGACCAGCCGGGAGTGTTATGGCGTGGGCAAGGTGAAGGTCATGCTGCGGGTGGCGGAGCGGGATAGAAACTCCGGCGGAACAGAACCGGACTTTATGGCCCTGGACAAGAAGAAGCGACAGGTCACGCTCACCGATCCAAAGAACGCCTGTCCTCCGCCCCAGGCCGCCCAGGAACGAGCTCCCATGGTGGCCGCACCCAAAATGTTTGCATTCGATAACCTCTTCACCGCGGAGGATAAACAGGTGAGTTTTCCAAATTGAAAAATTGGTTTCAATGGATTTCCTCAACTGGTGAAAAAGCCCTTTCAACATTTCAATTTCTTAGGATATTTATGTTCCATTAGCTTAGTATGCTCTTTGAGTTTTCTTTAGTTTAAAATTTACCTAAAAAAGTGATTGAGAACCTTCGATTTTGGCACAAACGTTGTTTATTTACATTTAATGTTATTGCAAAAACAAAATCAAAATAAACAATAACAGAAAAGCTTAGCAAGGGCAACCGTAACCAAGTAAAATAAATATTTGACTGGTTGCTGTTGACATAAAGTATAATATTAATTTTGTAAATAAACAAAATCAAAGAGTATTCCTCCTCGATTCATTAACTAGACTTTCAGCTGGCCTAACAGTAAACATAATATTGACACTTAAAAACCATTCATTATGTGCAGAGCTATCTGAAAAGTTATATATTTCCAGGGAACTGCAAAACTTCAAGCAAACTACAAAAGTTTAAACTGTTCTAGTTTACTTTCCCTTTAAAATCAACAAAAGTTTCCAGACCTCTCGCGGTGCTATTTGCCCTTAGCAAATGAATAAATTTCACAAATGCTAATATTGACCAGAAATTACAAAACTTTAATTGAGCGTGGGAGTCAACAGAAGGAGAACAAATTACACATTTTGTCTCAAAGTTATGCCATTTAACTTGTTATTAGATTACAAAAGAGGTGTTGGTAATTCCAGAGAATAACAAGTCACCACAAAAATACTGTAATCAATCTTCATAATTCATGGCAAGCAGAGTTCCTTTCATAGATTTATGACCCTTGAAGTGCAATCACTCATAAGGCAATCCCTCCTCAGTTCTGAACGAAAGAAATACATACCGCCCCCCGATGGAATTAACACATACGTGTATTGTCCTCCCCCATTGGATCTAATCAGCAATCGAATTAACCCCGCAATCGAACCCAATTCCAACCATTAAAGGAGCCCATTAGTATGCCTTATTAGCCGCCACCCACTGACCTCCACTCCACACCTATTCATTTTATTTTTCACTGTGAAAAATACTCTGAAAAGTACGAAGGTTCTTGTTTATTTTACAAAAAATACTTCAAATACTATTAAGTTTCATTATAATATTTTACAAATTTAGAACTTATACATGAACTTAAGAACTGCTTTTAATATTAAGCAATCCAAATTAAGAGATCTTTCTTAAAGAGATCCCATAAGTAAAAATTAACTAATAAACTTATTAACTACAAATAAGTTTGTAGCGCTGCCCTAGTATATGCAGCCGTTGTTACCGGCTGACTTAACAGAGATTTAACATCCGTGCTTAAAACTATCGATTCGTAAATTCGGCGTTGCCAGATGCCGCGATACATATTAGGCACATATAAATGCTGTATAAACATTAACAAAGGCTAATCACAAGTCAACTTTTTTGTTCCAAAACTATTTTTTAACTTATAAAAACTATTATAAAGTTATCAATAAGCCAAAGATTTAATATTTTAATATTAGAGAAAATTTCAACAATTAACATTAATATTTTCTCTCCGTGTACCATATATTTCAGTCGGATGTGTGTGCATCGGCGTTGAGCGAAGTGATACCCGCCGTGTTAGAAGGCTCCGATGGCTGCCTGCTGGCCATGGGATATCCCGCCACCGGACAGCACCAAACAGTGCTTGGGGATGTGGGCAGTGGGAGTGGCAGTGGTGGGGTGTGTTCCCTGGGAGCTGCCCCCTGTGCCATTGCTTGGCTCTACAAGGGCATCCAGGAGCGGCGGCAGAAGAGCGGGGCGCGCTTCTCGGTGAGGGTCAGTGCCGTGGGCGTTAGTGCCACCAAGCCGGATGCCCTCTCGCAGGATTTGCTCATCTCGCATGCAGCCGGTAAGCATATGGCGGGGAAAAGCGGGTGCTTCTAGAAGCGATTTCTTTCAACCATTCAATGTTTTCAGGTCAAAGAGTTAATGTCCAACTTGTTGTTATAAGTTTTTGAAGGAATCATGTTTCTTTTGTAATAAAAAACTTTTGTCAATTTCATAAAAAATATTACAAACTTAGCCCAAACATAGTTAAACTTACCTAATGGAAACTATAAGTTAACTTATTTAACAAGAAAACCATAAAGTATTCGGCTGTTTGAACTTGTAGTTCCCCTTCCTTGTTCCTGTTTAACTTAGTTTGTTGGCTTCTATTTCGGGTAGTTAGTGCTGGCAACTGCGATGGTCCACCTGTTAGCTGCCAGCGGCCAGAATCGCCGGCAGGATAAATGGCTCCGTTGTGGGCGGGTGCAGAGGGCGTGGCATAATGTTGCCCCTGGGCCAAACAATGATGATGATGACTGGGGCGTTCGGCGGGTCGGGGTCGTAACTGGCCCAATTTGAATAAACTTAACCTGGGCAGCAGTTCCGACACCTACCCCATCCCCTTATCATCATCAACGCCCCCCACTCTTACTCTCTCTCTCTTTATGCAGACTTCCCCGTAGAATACGGCGTTTATTCCCACATAAAACCTAATGCCCTTTTCATTCACTCCCCGCTTTCTTCTCTCTTTTTTTTTTTGTCGGTCTCAATACTGGAACACTCCGGCTCCAACAACTACGGCTACACAGAATCTGACGACTCCCCGGGGATTTATTTGCGTGACGACTTCCTTGGCGGTCCAACGGAACTACGTGCACCCACCGCCGAGCGTGCGGCCCTGTTTCTCGATTCAGCGCTCGCCGGACGCTTAAAAAGTTCCGGATCCACGGGATCTGGGAGTTCGGGGAGTTCTGGATGTGCCGCCCCCTTGGAGTCCGCCCTCATCTTTACGCTGCACGTCTACCAGTACAGCCTGTCCCGCAAGGGAGGTGGTAAGTGTCCGACACATTGTTGTATTCATGCCCTGCCAAAAGGGGCGTGTTCATAACAGTTAACTAACTCCACAACAGTTAACTACTTTGGTTCAAAATGTATGAATAAGGTCTGATCTGCCTGGGATTAACTATCTTTAGAATAACTTAAAGCAAACATTTTAAATGTTTACAAATTACTTTAGGCTACCAACTTTGATAAAATTTTGATTTCTATATTGGCATTATTTTTTTTTTTTTTTATTATTTTAAACTTAGTTCTAGTGTATTAGAATCTTCGGCATACAAAATGTTTCCCCTTCCTCTTGTTATTGCTATTGTTGCTGCCACTTTTGTTGCTGCTGCCACTCAAGTGGCCCGCTAAATGCTTCACTACCACTAGACGGCAGCGCCATTAAAGTGTCGCATTTCCTCCACTCCAACACCCAACGCCCAACGTCACCCCCATTTAAACCCACTCCCACCCACTTCCCTTTTACACAAGCACAGAGAAAAATGGAACAAAACATCAGATGTAATCAGATTTTTAGCAAGCTTTTAAAAACGTTTTTAGGTTTTGCATAATTTGAATAAATAATATATAAATAATAAAACATAATTTATAAAAAAAAAACATTTTTTAAGGGTGTTAATTATGTAATAATTTAAGCCCACCTTAATCCCACTTATTTTCCCCGCTTTCTTTCTTTCTGTGCAGTTGCTGGCGGTCGGAGCCGCTTACATATCATCGACCTGGGCGGGTGTGCGAATCGCAGCGGGGGTCTGCCGCTGTCGGGGATCGGGAACATACTGCTGGCGATACTATCCGGCCAGAGGCATCCCCGCACAAAGGACCACCCGCTAACGCCGCTGCTCAAGGACTGCCTGGCCCCCATCACCTGCCATGTGGCAATCGTGGCTCATGTGCGGCCAGAGCAAAGCTACCAGGATGCCCTCTCAACGATTCAAATAGCATCCAGGATTCATCGCCTGCGTCGCAGGAAACATCGTGTTCCCATGCCGTTGGCGGTGGGTTTGGCACAAGGACTCGGCGGCAATGGCTCTTCGGCGGGATCGGGGGCGGATCCATCAAGTTCGGAAATCTCAGCCGACACAGTCATCTATATGGGACCCAATGATGATGCTACGGATGGAGAACATCCGCCCGTCTATCTGCCATCTCTGACTGCGGGGGATAATCGCGGGGTGATGAGCAAGGCCCTGAAAGGTAGCGGTCTGGAGAAACCCCCCTCGAAGTCAGCCAACAACAGTCCCATGATGATGAAAAAGGCCATAGCAGCAGAGAAAGGTACTAAGATAGAAGTTTTAACTAACTTTTAATGGCTATCTTTCAAAAACTAAAGTTAAAAATATTTAAAGATTTTTATTTAAACTCTAATTTTATTATTTTTAAAAATTTTCCTTCTCAAATCTTAGCCAAAAAGCTGCCGGTAAGCAACACAGGCAGTCTGAAACGCCAGGCGGGAGCCGGGGCCTGCTCCTCTCCACTGATTCCCCATGAACAACCAGCACAGGTGCAGGCAATGGGTTCACCAATACCGATACCAAGGCACATGGTGTCCAAGGGATCGATGGTTCCCTCGCCCAAGGGATCGCCCATGCGAAGAGCTCATCCGGGAGCAGCTCTAGAACAATTAGAAGCCGGAATGAGGAAGATAACTGAGGAGCAGTGGATCGATGGACCACGAGTTTCCAGGGCCAAGGTGGCAGAAGCCCGTCATCTAATGAGGGAGGTTAATCATGTCAAACAGTGCGAGACCTGGGTGGATGGGCCAAAGTCCCAGTCCTGTAAATCCCTGACAGCCGGCAATCTTCCAACAGCCGGCGCAAGTCAGACGCAGGGTTATGGCTTCATGGATGCCCACAAAAAGACCATGATTCGTCAGTGGGTGGAGAATCAGACAACACAAGTCTTCCAAAGTACAGTGTCAGCCAGCAATTCTCCCACTGCTTTGCATTGGAAACTCTCGCAATTGAAACAGAAATCTCTGGATCTGCCGGACAGACCTGCGTTTAATCCGGAACCCTCCTTGGATCTCAATCAGCCATGCTTTGAGAGTTTACCTCTCTTGGATCCGGCTCCACCCGATGGCGACGAGGACGAGGATAGTGGTCCTTCGGAGGTTCCGCCTGCCCTTCCATTACTAGATGATCCTTTGGGTTCCAGGGATATATCACAGGATAACCTGCACAGAATGCTGTCCCGACATGTGTCCAGGGAACAGCTCCATGAAGCCGAACTGGTGGCCAGTAGAGCTTCATCTTCGCATCATCCGTCGCAACGGAGCATCGATTGTGGCCTGCAAGTGACAGAGGAAGAGATAGCCAGAACGATGTCCAGAGATAGGGACCAGGATCATCACAGTGCACATCCTCTGTCGGCCTTGAGTCACTGTGACAACATATCCTTCGTGTCCAGCTTTAACATGGCCTGTGAGTCCTTTAGCGAGTGCGGCGAAAGAGCAAGGTGCGTTGAATCTTAAGTTTTTTTTTTTTTTGCAAAATGTTAAGTTTGTTAATTTTTAATTAATGAATTGTAAACTTTATAACTAAGTTTAATTTTATATTTTTTCTTTTTGCTTGAAATTTTTCCCTTTGGCAGACATCAATTCGACCAGCTGGCCCGTCTGCATGAGATCTTTACCTCCCAACTGGCCATGGCCGAAGTCACGCCCTCCGCCGCCCTCTTTCGAACGGATATCGGAAGTGTCTTCAGTGAGCCCGTCTACCATTTCAATGTAGGCCAAAGTAGCGTCTGCAGTGAACCAGCCTACAGACTAACACCCAGTCCCCCGAAGCAGCCATCCCATAGTCCTAGTCAAGGATCGCTGCCCAGTTTGAATGGCATCATGGAAATAGCCGGAATGGATGACTATTCTTTACTTCGCCAGCCAGATGGAGCTTCTGATCCCAATCTGCAAAAGGGTGAGAAACGATTTACCCCTCAGCACGATGATATTTGCGAGCTGGATGAGAAATCCATGGCGGCGGCGGTGGGTAAGAGAAATTCTCTGGAGGATACGCAGCACAAGTTAAATGAGATCACGAATATATTGCCACTGGCTGCCCAGTCACGGCTACCATTGCTGCCCCTGAATACCAGTTCCGAGGCCTACGACAGTGGTCATGACTCCAACTCTACCCCGAGAACCTCCAAGCATTCGGGGATATCGCGAAGGGCAGAAAGTGGTTATCATAGTGTGGCCACTGTACGGGATTCAGATGAGAGTAGCTTCGCATCCGGTATGTCCAAGGGCCAGAGACATCGCATCACCATTTCGGGATCAGGAGCAGTCACGTCGACGGGCATTGGAAATTACCAAAGACAGTGCCACAAGAAGCGACATCATCGACAGGATCAAGGGGGCACTAACAAAGGACTCTGCAATTGGCTCTTGACGCCCTTTTCCTGCACTTATCCAGAGACTGAGGGTGAGATCAGCGATTTCTAAACAGCAAACAAGACACCGCATCCAAGTCCAAAAACACCCACCAAAACGTAAAAAACCGAGCTAGTCCAGCATTCGAAATGGCCAAAGAAAAAAACAAGAAACAAGCTAACGTAAACCAAAAAGGATAAATATCATACAGTTTTAGGAACAAAGACGACTAGGATGAGGTGTTAGAAGGATAGAGGATCTTTGATAGCGACTGATTAACTTTTACTAGGCACAACGGCTGCCACTAGAGAAAACCAAAAACCAAACAGGAAAAAAAAAACAAATCATGCAATTTTAAAGTAATCTAATAACTAACCCAATTACCTAAATAATAAACTCATAATAAAGTCAGTGGGTTGAGAAGCTGTAAGGCAGTTCAAGTTATTTTGAATTTATTTATGAAGCATTTTGCTAAAAATCAAAAGTCTTTTTACAAAGTATACATATCTTTAAGGCAGGGGTGCTCAAATTCCTCCTCTTACGGTAAAGCATTTACTAACACAAAAACAAGAAAGCGTGCACATATTTAGTGGGGCTTTTGTGTTAATTTGTAGCTGTGCACTGAGAGAAATAAAAACACTTCTTCTTACTAACTAATTCATCACTCATTTTACTGACTAGCCAAATGCGAAAGAAACTTCAAAGTGCAAACAGAAGTTATAAGTAATGAATTCCAGTGCAAGTGTCTGAGGATGATCGAGGAAGAAACAAGAACAAAGTATATTACAGTTAGCGACGGAATGAGGCGAAAAGAGGAAAACGAAAAATTGTTAGGGGAATAGCAAGGAGTTCGGACGATGATCGAGGAAAAAACAAAAACAAATTGTATTCCGCAGAATAGTGCGGAAAGAGAAAAAGGAAAAATTGTTTTTGGAACTGTAAACTCCTAAAGCGCTCAAAGCTTACCGAGCTAGCCCATATGTACGACGCATTTACAAAAACAAACAAGGACTCAGAGCATAGGCGTTGAGTATCCCTGCTTAAGGCCACCTCAAATTATAAAGCTTAACAACGAAGCAGTTTTCTGAGACCATATCTTTGAAATATCATAAAATATACCAAATACTTTTTACCACTTTTAGAGTCAGGAACTTCAGCTGCCTTACAATCACTTGACCCACTGTATACGCTATAAATCAATCGAATCAATCACTCAATCGACTCACTCACTCACTAAATACACGCATAAGTTCAAACGGGGCTTTAAATATCTTAAGTTGCCAGCTAGCATAATGAAGGATAATCGGGAAAGGCAGTTAAAATTAAGAAAAAAGAAGAGAGATTCCTGGTTATCCGTATTGTATCTATAAATATTGAACATAATTATATTAATTAACATAATCAGGCTACAATCACTATGACTTTACAAGGCAGAGATACATCTATATACATACACTATATATACACCACGCGAACATATTTATATACAGACATTCAATATACATGCATATATATATATATAGATATCATATAGCTATTTATTGTTTAGTTTGGGTTATCTGTTCGGGCAGTCGATTTAAGATCAAGTATGCTAAATGTTGAATGTTTGCTTATTCAAACGATTTATTGCCAATTATAAGTTACAAAATGTTTAAATTAATTGTTAGTTAGCTAAAGTTATACACATCTACTACTACTAATCATGGACAAGAGCGACAAGAACTATAACGACTATAAAGCGAAACGGTTTTTGCACAGTAGACAAATGTTAAACATACAATTTTGTTGCCATTTTTGCCTAAATAAACTATGTTACAAAACGAAAAAAACGAAAAACGAACAAAATGAAACAAAAAACCCAAAAACGGAAGCATATGAAAATTCAACAAAAAATATTAAATAAATTATATATTTATCAGAGATACATATACTATAAGGAGAGCGAATCGATGGATGATTTTATGGAAACCTATTGCATATTCATAACATAAATAAAACATAACAAAAACATATTATACAAAAGCATAATAATAATAATGAATGAATGATGCAAAGCTAAAATGAAAGACGCCCGGAGGTATGCAACAGTTTGTGCACCGCCCAAGGGGGTTAGCTAATAACTTTTGTGCCGCATTTTGTTCGTTTCGATTCGATCAACAAACTATAATTATAATTATCAACATTCCTTCATTGCCTTTTTAGTCAGCGTCATCAGCACATACATACGTGTATTAACAAAAGCGAAATGTCTAAGCCATACAAACACACACACTAATTATATTGCATTATCCATACATATTTCGTACAATTATTATTCCACTTATCAAGCGTAGTTAATCAACCACACAACACCCGCTCTCGTATGCTTTAAATTTTAAACATAATCACCAAAAATCGCCCCTCCTCACACACACCAAACTTCTTTCAACCCAAATTGCAAAAATGCAAAAATGTGCAACCTGCAAAATCCAACCTACGTACATTATATACGGATACATTCAAACATACATCTATGATGGAGTCGTCGACTTCGGCGCTGAATACAGACTAATTATTTTTTATAATATAAACAAATTGACAGCTGGTTTTATTGCTAACTGGGTGGTGTTACTGGCTGGGTGAATGCGGCAAAGGGGGATGCTCCATGGAGTCGGAGTGGGAGTCAGAGTCAGAGTCCTATATACACGTATGGTCCGTACTGTTTCTGGCTTTTGGCTGGAACGTTGTTGGGCAAATAAAGTTGACGTTTTATAGATAGAGACATGTGCGATACACCCATCCAATGTGTGTCGTAGATCTAAACGTGCCACAACCCCCGCACCACCCCCACCACATCAACCCAAAAACAGATGATGGAAACGTGCGGGGGCCGGTGAATTGTCGAACAATAAAACACGAAAAGGAGAGCAGGACTTTGCTGAACTGAACTTTGTATACCCTGCTAAAGGCTAAACAAAGATACTATTTGACGGTGTAAGTATGTGGAAAAGTCAAGAAAATGTGTTTGCATTCCCCTCAATAAATACTGCAATCTTTTGTAGTTTGATTGAAGCACTCTTGAGGGGGATAAATACAAATAAATTTCACTTCAGCTCGTCTAGAAATTTTCTATTTTTCTATTAAGTGAAAGGTTTTGCAAAGCTGTGCCTTTTCTTGGGCAACTTCAACAATGTTTGCATATCAAATAGGGAAATATTCTAAGCAAAGACAAACAAGTTTAATATATAGAGCCAAGCTGAAAACTTAATATTTTTTAATATTTAAAATTAATAAAATATTTAGTTTTAAAAATAACTTAAGGTAAGGCTTTGGAAATACTTAATTCTGAAAATAAGAAACTAAAACAAAAGCCATTTAACCATAAAATCTATGCCAAGGCAAGCGTTAGGAATACAATTTTTGCAGTAATAAAATAATTTAAAATTGTTTATAAATACACAGAAAAACTTCATAATCGAGTTGAAAAATATTGTTTCCAAAACTTTGAAAGTACCCTCATCTTCTAAGGGTACAACAATAAAATGTGTTGGCACCTTCTGGCAAATGCCGCGCGTTCTACAATGCGAAAAACTCGTATAAGTAAAGTTCTGCCCCATCTACCATTTACATCCTTCAGTTTTCCCATCACCCCCGCCCCCATTGAGTCGCATTTTCCCCCCCTCCAAGGAGCCGGCAGCGATTTTTCTTGTTTGCTGCCTGCGTCTTCGTCTTTTGTCTGCCGCCCTTTTCATGTCGCGCTCCTCGCAAACGTCGCCATTTTTTCCAGGAGCAACTCCATCACTTCCCCCTCTCCGTCCCGTTCCGTTCCGCTTCGGCTCTGCGCTTTTTGTACTTTTACAACCCTCTTATCGGGAAAACTTTAAATTTTCGCATTCGCAATTCGCAGTCACAAATGCAAATGATGCCCCGCCCACAAACTACACTAGAAAAAAAGGTATCGAAAGCCTCTTTGAAGCCATGAAACCCCAACCCAAAAAGTTTTCATTTAAATATTTTAAGACATTAAACATTGGTATGATAGTTTGAAAGAAAAGAAAACTTATTAGGGAAAGTTTCTTTATAATTTTAAATACAAATTTATGAGAAAGAAAAGAAAATGGTTAAATTTGGTATAATTAAGCTACTATATGTACAGTGAAGTCTTATAAAAGTCTTCTAAGCTCAAAAAAATGTCTCCTTTAACTAAAGACATCTATTTTTCTATATTTAAATATGATTTCCAATTTAATTTATTCAATCGATAGTTACTTTTTTAAGGTCTCAAGTTAAATAGTTTTCTTAAGAAGTAAGTCTTTAGTTTTTCTTTTGGTGTGTAAACATTGTGAAAGGAAAATCATGGGACTGGGTAACTGCGGGATCCTTCGGCCTGCTCTCAGGGAGTCTGTTCACCATATGTTGCCAATTGAGGCGAAAATCGAAAACTCGTCTATGCTGGAATTGTTTATGACCCCAGCGGATTGAGCACATTGAGGGACTGACTTTCTTTTTGCTATCGCTCTAGCTCCTCCCCCATATAACATATCCCTGGCCCTTCCTGCCATCTAACCCACTATTTCATCACCTTTTTTTTTTTCCTGGTTTTTGCTTCAACTTTTGCCCATATTTTCCCCGAGTTTTTCTGCTGTCGCCTTTTAATTATGGCTCGCAAATTATTTTCGAATTTTTCCATCATACTGCGGAAATAAATGTTGACTGCAATTTCCCACCGTCCACCGTTCGCCGCTTCCCCTCTCTGCCATCCTTCAACCCAATTCCGAACAGGATGGAAAAGGATTCGAACCATTTCTTGTATTTTTCCTGTGTGTTTTTCTCTCTTTGCAGTTTTTTCCTGCTATTTTTTTTTTTAGCTCTACCTTTCGGTTTATTTATTTCGCCAGGTAGAAAGAGTTTCTACAGTCCAGGAATCGGAGTTGGAGCTCTCTGATGGAGTCCTGGTCCTGGTCCTGTTCTGGTTGCTGCTGTTGTTGTGACCTAAAAAAATATTCACACTCACTTCACTTGTCAAGTTGAATAAAGCAAAACGCTGCCCTGGAATCACGGCGAGGGGAGTTTTTGTGGGCGGACAGCGGAAGGAGTGATAGTTGGGGGAGTTGGAAAAAATTTATACAAATTCCTATATGCAAATACAGTGCATTTCAGATTCGTAATTCTCTTTGACAAAGTGCCATCTATGTTTAAACTAATTTCTAAGCAGAATATCTTTAATAAGTTATAAGCAAGGTCTCAATTTGAACTCAAACTAAAAATCTTAGTCACATGTTTATGTCATATATTTTTGTCCCGCACTGTTTCCTGGATATATGTTTGTTTATACACTCATTAAAATCCGTCCCACTTGCAATTAGAGTTTGTCATTTGACAGCAGCACGAAAATATATGAAATATATTGGTGAGAAGCGAGCAACAAATAATAAAAGTGACAGCATCGAAACCAAAGCGCTGAAAAACCGGGAAATTATTGATAAATGTCATCACCGGTTCTCCACTCCCGTTTGTTTCATAAGTGGAAAACCGGATTTTATAATTTAGAAGCTTTTTATGTTCGATTTAACACTTGTCTATGAACAAAAGAATAACCGAATGTTTTTGGGTTTAATTTTAAACGATTTTTATTTGATAAAATTGGACATAAGCCATTGAATTTTCAATTATTTGATCTACCACTGGAAAATAATCGAAATTTTTGTTAGTCTTTAGTTTTATTAACAACCCTTTTTAACATTTTCTTAAGGTTTTCTTTTAAAAATTCATCCAATTCCCCTTAAAGAGCTTTCTAATGGGCAAAGCGCTAAAAAATACAAACTTAGAATAGCTCATACTCTGATTACTTAATAAAAACATTGTCTTTAAGCAAACCTTTTTAAATTACCCACCCTTTTTATTCATTATTGCCAATCATTGTTAATACCTGCTCAGCCTGGAAAACTCTCCATTCAGCTTCAGTCAACGTTTTCAGCCGAAGGAAAGTACCCGCCACAAGTACTTATCGACAGATACCGTATCTAAAGAGTACGATTGCCTTGTTATCCGGCCAAAATCAATTGATAAGCCCCCTGCTGAAAGACAGCAACCGTTGGCGAAAGCATTTGAACGATTTCGAGCCTTGAATCAGCGACTGCTTTGAGGGACTGACTGGGAGGCACTTATTGCGCATTGGTAATCGCCGATATATCATTATAATGTGTGGGTGACACACCAGGGAAGCCATAGAAGTCAACTCCCTTAATACACTCGAAGAAGTGGTCGTACTATTTGATATTTTGATATGTAATTTTAACATTTTGGGCTTTATAATTGGATACAACTCAAGTTTACACTGGAATATATCTAGAATATGATCTAAATGCAAAACTTCCTCCTAATTATGCATAAGAAAGGGTTACATTCTCAGTGTAGAAAGCACAAGGTGCTTGAGCAATTACAAAAACATGAGCAAACATGAACACAGCAATTGAAAAGTGGCTGAAATGAAATTTAATACGGGTCAAAAGTCGATTCATGGAAAATTAAACGGGACAAGGAAACCCTTGAAGCGAACAGAGCGGTTAGGGGTTAAACCAAGGATAAGATCAGGAGTTGGAGGACTCCACCGTCTTCCCGAGCAGGTGTAAAAACAGAGCTGTGCCGCACACCTGCAAATCTTCTCCGGCATCCTCCTTGATACTGTCCACCAAAACCACTCCATACTTGACAACAATCATGACCAGCATCATTCTTAGATAGAGGAAGTTCCGCTCCATATATGCCAGGAAACCGAGGGATACAATATTGCCCAGAACCGTAAGATTCCGCAAGCTGTCGCTGAACGCACAATCCCGCCGATCTTTCGCTAAGGAGCAGCCCAAATCGCAAACCAAAGGAAGTACGAAGACGGCATGACCCAAGGCAATAGGACTTAGTCCGGTGGTCTGCATGTAAAGATCCATATTGACCAGGGGCAAGGGTACCAGTTCCAGGACACCGTGCGTAATATCCCTCAACTTCCGGCACTCCTCCGGCTGCCCGCTAGCAAAGATCACCCTCAACAGTCCGAAAACCGCAGAGAATCCAACCACCACACAAGCGACAAGTGCAAAGGGGTGCTCCTCCGGCTGCATTTTACGGCCGGAAAATACCGCCGTACTCAGCAGCAGCCCGTTGTAAACGAAACGCAACCAGGGACCCGAGAGCGGTTCGCTCATCGCAACCGCAGACTGCTGGCCAACTATGAAATTTAGATACAAATTGATGATCCAGATGTTACGGAAATGAGTGTTATGAAAAGGCTTACTGACTTGGAAAGGGTATAGGGATTTCTCAAAACTGAAAAATTCAGCTTTTGTACAAGAAACTTTTGAGAAACCACTTGCGGTAAACGCAATCCAAAATAAACACCAAAACATTAGGGATGCATGTTTAAGCTATCGATTAGATGACTATCGGCAATGCCAATAGGAATAGTTTGACAGATCGACTTGTTTATAATCCGATAATTTAAGCAGAAAGTTTGTGCCGAACCGAAAAGTTTCCAAAATGGAAATGGACATGCTAAAAAAACTGCAAGACTACTGCGTCCGCCACGGAATGCCATTGCCCACCATTCAGATCTCGGAGAAGAAGGATAATCGGCCAGCCCCGGAATTCGAGGTCTGCTGCTCCGTGGCTTCGATAGTTCGCTATGCGAAGGCGACTAACAAAGAAGAAGCCGAAAAGCGAGCTGCTGTCGAAATGCTGGCCGTCATCTCTAATGACGCGGAAGAGTTGGTTCCGTATGAAAAGGAGGTGAAAGGCCAGCAAACTAAGGAATATCTTAAACTAAGAGCTGTTCTAGATATTTTTGAGGCAGAGCGCGGTTCGGTTGTTACTGGTTTGCGCCTCTGCGATCGCCATAACTACTTCAAGAACTTCCAACCTGCCCTGAAGCAAGCTGCCTTCGATGTCATCGAGTCAGAGGGCTACTCCAGCTACAAGGACAAAGCTCTGAGTCTGCTGACCGCACTGGAAATAACACCCACAACCAGAACTTTGGAGTCCAAAGCGGAGGAACCCATACTGTGCATCGAGCTGAATTGTGACTTGGATGTGGTCTTTGTGGATCTGGAAAGCCAGATTTACGAACAAATGATAGAGTATCTGAGAAATATGTTGGTCTAAAAGGATGTTTTGTAATGGAAGTATGTAAATATGTATTTTTTAAAAGGGGTTTGGTGTGTGTTAATATGTATTGGAATAGAATAATAAATATACAAAGATTTCTAAAAGAATTTGTTTAATTTTTATAACAATTACTTAGATTAATACTTTACTTAAAATAATAAATAGTATGCAACTTCTTTATATTGTCCCAAAGTTGTGGAAATCCAAAATTTAAAGTAAATAAAATAAAATGCGGGCTAAAGTATTTACTCAGGGCCCTTCAATTAGGCGTCCTTTTCATTATTCCTTCCGCTTATGTAAATGTATAATTATGTAATATGTATGTACAAATATACACTCATACATATATGCAATTTGGAGTTTTTTTGCCTAATTTGTTTACTCTTTACGGTAATAAACTTTTACGTTCTTTACAAAAAGAAGACGTGAGCCAGGGAAAATAAGCCTGAATTTAATGTTAACTAAACTCACGCATGATTATTATCCGGAAAACACACGTGGTGAAGCAATAAAACCTCAGAAATTTGAGAGAAATTTAAAAACTTCAGGAGCCTGAACCCGAATGGCAAGAAAATCATCTCGATTTTCCCAAATAAACACGCAAAATGAAGTCAAAGTACTTTTCAAGGTAATTGCTCTACAGGCGGATCCAAAATTTTAATTAATTTTCCGATTTTATAGCAAAAGCAATAGCGAAATAGGTAACATGTAGGGGTGAATTTGTGATTTTATTTATTTAATATAAAATAAAAATGCATTACTGGTGAATAATAAACAACTAAACCAAACGTTGGCAGTTGAACGCCTCTTACCAAGGGTTGGCCACCTATCCTCACTCACTGGCATCAGAGTGAGGTTGTAAAATAAACCATAAAACTTTACTAAGATAATTAAGTTAACGAAAATTCAGTTATAAAAGGAAAAATTTAAAATAGTTTGGCACTTTTAAAGGGCATGCTGTATGGCCTTTTAAAAGTTTTAAAGATATTAAACAATTTAGGGCAACTTCAATTTCTCTTTATTTTACAGTTTAATTTGTTTTTCCAATCGTTGTCTTCGAAGAATAAAAGTTATAGACTGTGTCATTACTTATAATTTATGAGCATTAATTAGCATTCTGAAGGATAAGATGGCATTTTAAAAGTAGAAAAGGAAAAGAAAACTCACCTATTTCTTAGTTTGCAGCTTAATTTATGGCTTTTAACTTCTTTCTAGGGAGAAGAAAAAGAAAATATTATCTTCTTTGTTATCATTGATGACTAACTAAGCCGTAAAATCGTAGAAATACTGAAAATGCAATGTTATGTAGCATACTTAAGGCTGCTACTTAAGGCTGTGATGGCGTTTCAAAAGTTTTTAAAGATATTAAACAAAGGAGAAAGTCACAGTAGCTTAAATTTTAAACTTGAACAGCTTGTTTTAGCACAACTCTTTCAAACAACTTCTTTAACCTATAAATGATGACCAAATAAGCCTTAAAATAGAAATAGAAATACTGAAAATTTAATATTATTTAGCATATTTAAGGCATTCTGGCAAGCGTTTTATAAGTGCTGAAGACTTTCAAGAATGTGCCGAAGAATTCGCCGTGTTACCAATATGGTATTTCAGTAATCCCCTCTTTAAAGCTTATGTCCTCCAGTCTATTGTAGTGTGTGTGTCTCTGTGTATGTTAGCCCGATGGGATAACGAAGCGAATATGCAACTTGGCAACACTTGAGCATTCCAGGCACGCACCACGCCCCCAACCACAGACCCCGCCTCCTGCAGGCATAAAGAAAAATAATAATTCAACTTTATTTGTGCCACACACACACACACACGGACTCACACTCACTAGCATACCAAGGATACTTCGACGTTGAAGCGAGAGAGCTATAGAGATGCGAAATGGCAGGATCTTCCAGCTGTTCCCTGTCAACACCAAACCCAACAACAACAACAACAGCAACAGCAACAAATACATCGAGCATCCGTGGTAAATTTAATCGAAAGCGTGTAATTGACCTCAGTAAATGGCTGGGAATGGGCGTGGAAATGGGAATGGAAATGAAAGTGGGCAGAGCTGGGGCTTTGAGGGGGGCAGGGGCTTTGTTGGATGCCATCAAATCATTATCAGTTAAATAAACGACAGCCAGCAAGTTAAAAAGATAACGAAGCTTCCGAACAGAAGCTACAGCAGCACGGCAGCAGCAACAGATGATATCTCTGCTACAGGACCAACATTCCCATACCATTTTTGGCTTTGATTCGGTTTCGGATTGGGAGTAACCCACCATCCACCCCCTTGCCGCTCCCCAATAGACAGACGTAAGCCGCCTCGTTTTATGCTAATTCAAATGGAAATGGAGCCAGTCAGCAGCTGCTCGCTGGATTGCGAAGAGGGTTGCACTGGAAAAAAAGACTAGATGGTTGAGTAAGTAAGGTTATATATATTCTTTCTCGATTTTATGTCATATAGTACATGTTCCTTAATAACATTCAACCACAATCTCTCTCAGTGTCCTTTAGGATAGGGCGAGATGAGCCGCGGATGAGGGGCACCACAAGTTGTCAACGGCGTCGCCAAAGTCGAAAGCAAAAGCAAAAGCTCGTTTCATTATGCGACGGGCGCTGGGCCAGTGGGCGTGGCTGGCGCCTTGATCGGGCACACAGATAGCCGTGCTAGCTACATATGCAGATTGTACGGGATGCGGATTCCGGTGGTCGGAACTTCTCGGAACTCGAAACAAGGAGCATGAACCATAGAGCACGGAGCACAGAGCCCAGAAGCTGTGGACACGACTCGCTGGCATTCCTTGTAAGGCAAATTCGCCATGATTTTCATATAATTTCCGCATCATAAAGCTGCGAAAGTAATTTTCCACTTGAAAGCACAGCGCAGCCAAAAAGTGTGAAGCTATAGGTTGTGACGGAGGAGGGGGGTGATGGTAAAAAAGAGAGAATGATTGAAGGGGAGGGGTCAGACATTGGTCCAGCTAAGACCTCAAGCTGTGTCTGTGCTCTATGAGTGTGTGCTTTTGTACCTTCTAGTCTACCCAAAATCCAGGGTATGATCTTTGCTGGGTATGAAAGTTAAGAAGAAACTAGAACCCTACTGCCCAGAACATGGAATCTAGTATCCGAAATTACCTAAGATGTTTACTAATAACATATGTAACATATATATATCTATCTATCTTTATATATATCAATCAAATGTCAAGATCTTCCTAAATTTAAACCAGTTTTTATTGATGAGCAAGCTCCTTAAGGCTTCGAAAAACTTTGGTAGAGCTATCTTTCCTTTGAATATCATTTTTAATAACATCATTTATCTATGTAAGAAATATTTTTATTTACAGGGTATCCCAACGTCTTCAGAGCCTTATCATCTAATGTAGTTTCCTTGTCTGTTTGTTGGGCAATGTCGATGATGGTAGCTTGTTTTTTGGCACATTGAACATTTGGTGTTGTCACCTTTCCGGCGAAGCACATGCAAATAAGCCGACAAACAGGACAAAGACGGAAAACCAAGGCCAATTCAGGCCGAGATTCCTTAGCATTAAGTCGAGAGCATCATTTTGTGGGCGGTGGGGATGTTGGAGGTGGGAAAAGTGGAAGGAAAGTATGGGTTGGGGGGTTGGGTAGCAATGACATCTCTTTAAGGCGACATCAGATTAGGCTAAGCAGCTGGGCCAACACACATACTTATACATTACATATATACATATATATATATATAGCAGGGGAAAGCGTCACACACACACAAAGACAATAGGGAGTGGCAAATTTCATTATGCGGCTCACGTGCGAGACAACCAAATTCACTGAGAAATAAAGAAAAAAAAATGTCCAAAAGAAAAGCAGAAACCGAAAAACAGAGGAAAAAACGTTGGAAAAAAGAAAAATACAAATACAACACGGAAGGTAAGGAGTTGGGGGAGGGGTAGGGGAAAAGAGGGGAGCAGAGGGAAAGTAGGAGGAATATCGGAAGGAAGCAGCAATAGAAAACGTACAAAAGCGAAACACGCAACCAAGAAGACGAGGAACCAGGCTCCAAAACCAGGAGATTTCATCTTCTTCTTCAACTTCTCCACCTCCTTCTCTTTCTCCGCCTTCTTGCCTTCCTTCCCCAGCCCCCGCATTTTGTTCTGGCAGCCAGGAAGGAAGTCAGTCAATGCCCGCAGCAAAAAGGCCAAAACACAAAAAAAAAATCAACAATAAGCGACAAAGTAGAAACAAAAACACAATGCAAGCACAGTGCAGCCTTTAAATAATTAACTAAGTAAAACAATTTGGGAAAATATTTTAAGGTTGTTAACAAGAACTTACTGGATTTTAGAACAAATTTGTGTTATGGCCAAAACTAAGTAGACTTTAAAAGTAAGAAAATATTTATTATTAACTAAAATATCAAGATTTTATAAACTTTTAAACAGAAATCACACTAAATTTTTGGGATTTAAGTTTACTGATTTTTTGTTTTCTTTTGGAAATTTTTTAAGAATTAATGATGTCATTTCAATGTAAGGCAACACTGCGAATGAGTAACAAAGAATCCGCCTAATCTCTTCAATATATAAACCTAATACATACTATCGAGTTAGCACTGTCTCTAGAGCTAGGATGAGGGAAAGTTGAAGGGAGGTGGCCGTAGAGTGACTAGCGAAATGCCCTAAAACCTACAACACACGTAGATAAATTTGAGTAATTCCTGCAGGTGAAAACGGAAGCGAAACAAAAGTAAAAGCAAAAGAGCAAACTAAGGTCTCATCTCGGCGAGGGAAAGAAAAAGTTTTCCGGCCTGGAAAAGTGGGGTGGGCGATGGGTGGCATTGGGAGGCAGTGGCAGAGGCTGGCTGTGACAACATCTGGTTGTTGTTGCTGACGACGCCACTGAGCTAATTACTAATTTAATATTCCATGCCCATTGACCCCCACAAAAACAGCTCGGTTATCTGCTTGTTGTCTAAAGTCTCACATTAATTATCTTATCTAATCGGACAGTGCAATAAGTTTCAGTTTAAGTTAGATTAGTTGCTAAGTAGTAGCTACGTTGGATACCTAGCCAACAGTCTTTAGGGAGTTAGAATGGTAATATAGGTTAGGGCTATATAAACAATAAGAAACTTTAATATAATCCAATAATAATACGAGAAATATCTTATAATACGTTTGCTTTTTATTAAGTTAAAAAGTTAAAAGTGAACTTAGAAACATTTTATAATGAATTTCTAAGTCAATTTGGTTAGCTTATAGAAGAATTTTTAAGAAATATTTAAAAGTAATCTTGAAATGAAACCTTTTAAGTTTGCAAGGCAGCAAACTCTGCAAGAATTCTTACCATTTCTTACTCACTTTTTAAGGATTTTGGATTTATATTAAAAATTTATCATACCGTAGAGTTTAGAGTTAGGTTTATAAGTATATAAATATATAGTCCAAACCTTAACATTAATAAGGGTTTACTTTGTTATTTAACACCTTACAAGTTTTAAGTGGTTTTTGCTTAATTACTAAAATAAATATTTATAGAACAGTAAAAGTAAAACCATTTCTGGCAAGCATGATATTATATATCTGTCTATCCCCTTCCAACAGACCTAATATTTTAAAGTCCTTAAAAGCTCCTAACATTGATTCATAAACTTAGTCTTAAGCACCATAAACCCAATAATGTAGGCCAAGTATTAATAGTCCCTTAAAAATACATAAATAATAAATACATTTTTCTGCAAGTACCCACATCCTTCCTCAACCTTCA
Organism: Drosophila eugracilis; assembly: GCF_018153835.1. Lineage (NCBI taxonomy): Eukaryota > Metazoa > Arthropoda > Insecta > Diptera > Drosophilidae > Drosophila > Drosophila eugracilis. Next base: position 1,046,748 of record NW_024573245.1, read on the forward strand.
CTAACCCACATAAATAAGTACTAAATTACTTTTATTAAGTGCTACTTGTTAAATTTGGCATCCCGAACATCCAAACATTTTGGCCCTCGACGAAGACCTCAGACCAAATGGAATTTTCCACAATTGCTATATACCCTTTCAACACGCTTCAAGTGCCGAGTGCAAACGATTGAAAAAAAAACAGAAAAAAAACAAGACTAAAAATTTAAATATATACAGAAAAACTGGCTGAGACTGAGACGCAAATCGTTGGGGATTTATCAGCCAAGGGGAAAGGCAGCAGAAACAACAATAAAAACGATGGAAATAAAGAAGAACAAGCCGGAGAGCAGGGAAAACTTTTTGTATATGGCCAAGTTGAGGCTGAGTTGAGTTGAGTTAACAACGTTACGTTAACTCCACAGCTCCCCTAACTTTTTGGGTATTTAGCGGCAATCGATTTTCGTTGATTTTTCACCACCACCACCCCCCCTTGCCAGTAGAAAGAAGAAAAAGAGGCAATCTCGCCATCGGATCTGCTGGGAAAAAGAGACCAGCCCACCTCTCAAATTTTACCCCACCGAAGGAACGTGTGAGTGAGTTGCAGGCCTGACCTTTCAACCTTTTCCCAGAGCCAGCACGTGGCGGTAGAATCAGAGTAACCAGTCCCAAAAATTCACAGCAGAGCGCGGCATCATCATCATCAACCGGAGCGGGAATGGCAACTCATCATCATCATTGTAGTCTGCAAAGTTTATTTAGGCAAAGCGCTTCAATTTTGGCTACACTCTTCAATTTTATGGCAACAAATTTGCATCGTAAAAGATACATCCCCAACCCCATACACACTAGCCCCGAAATTACCCCCCCTGAAAGGAACCAAAACCCATCCCACCCACCCACACACACAAACGATAAAAATACAAAAACGTTTGTTTAGGCACGCCCTCTCTTTCTAGCTTTTAGGAAAACCAGTCGTAAACTAAGGACAAAATCGTAAAAAGTGAGCAGTTCATTTAAATTTTTAATATTTAGGCTACCTACAATGGCAGCGCATCCCCCATTCCCACTCCAACCCATCTCACATCCCGACCGTAACCTTAACCGTATCCATCATACCGATTCACTTACTTTTGTTTTATGATCCAAACATTTTCGGCCATCATCTGTAAGCAAGAGTCGGGATACACTCAACAAATCTGGGATATATATCAATGGATGACCAAGTTTTTAATATATTTGAAATCTTTAACTAACTATTTGTATACTCAAGAACGAATCTTTATAACCATTATTGAGACGCAATTCTTATCTTCCTAAACTTCGTCCACAAATCATTTTTCTTCTTACCAAAAAGTTTGAAATATTTCCATAGTGTGAAAAAGGAGGCTGGCCAAATGGGGTATCCTTCATCGTTTTGAATTTATGCCTTTAATTAAATACAAAATCTACCTAGGATTCATTTTGGTGGGCAACTTTTCTGTGGCATTCCTTTACTTAATAACAGGCCATCAAATAGAGTTGTATTTCTGTGGGTTATATTCATGCCGAGCATCCCTACCCGCCACGCCCCCTGTTCGACCCTTGAACACGCACTCAGGATTTATTTCCACATTTATATGAGACGGCGGGGGGGAAGCGCCGAGGCACTGGAGAGGGTATGTAAATTTTTCAGTAAAAATTCACTTCGTGATAATGGATTTTCCATGTCGCATACGCCGCAGTCGCCGTCGACGTTGCTGCCTGTACGACAAATACAATCTGCTCCAGGCCCCTACCCTACCCCATCTCTCTCTACTGAAAATCCTGCCCCCTCCATCCCTGTAACTCTCTCTCTACAGCAGCCAGGGCGACAATTACCTCCTACCCCTCCTGAATCCTGTGGAGCTCCTGTTCTGGTTTCGGGTTTGTTGGGGCATGATAGATGACAAGTCTCGGTAGGTGTACGTTGGTTATGGTTGTGTGTGTGTGTGTAGCAAGTTCTTGGGCACTTGAGGTCCCCAGCTTGTTCTCGAATTTGAATTTGCATCCAAGCCAAAACTCACATGGCTACAGTACAAACTGTTGATATTCGATTTATCTACTTATAAGGAATTATTATTTACAAATATTCTTAAAGAATTACACAAATCCGAAAACCCTAAGAGTTTTTAAATCCTGATTCACTGAACCTTCTAATTTATCGTTGTTTACCCCATGTTTAAATATATTCCAATATTATTCAGCAAATATTAAAAATATAAAACCAAAGGGGTTTTTCATTCAATAATAAACCAAAAAAAAAGAACTTTAAAAAGTATAGTTAATCTTTCTTAGTAAAATACACTTTCGAGAGATTAAAAACTAGTACTTAGTACTTAGGAAAGTCTTAACAAGAGTTGATAAATAATGAACTAAATTCATAAACATTACATACTACCAATCTATAAAAATGAAAACACAAAGTAATCCCATTTTCGAGCGACCACTGTAGACGACTTTTGCCAGTTCATGTGGGATGCTAAAATATGCAAAAAATTATACAAAGTTGGCAAGATTTTTGCTTTCGCTTTCGCTGGGAATCAAAAGCTGCCCGGCACTGATTTAGATTTTGACTTGGGCATCATTGGGTGGCAACACGACCTCCGCCTGCCAATCTGCCCCCTGCCCTCGAACCATATATATCACCTCCGCCCCCCATCACGCCTCTTTGTGGTCTCAATTAGGTGGCCCGTTTGAGGCTCGACTTCCGCTTGTCGTTCTGGCTTCGTGTTATCTTGGCCATGCTCGCATACATACTACCAACGGAGGCCGCAGGCTAAAAGGCAACGGCATTGCCAGCTCAAAAAGTCCCTTTCGACTCTCTTAAAGGACTTTTTCCCTTGCCTTGAAACGAATCAGCTTTCCCTTGAGATGTCTCTCCACTCTCTTATATCCTTCTCTTCGTCTGCAGTTGGGATTGTTTGTTTGTTTGTTTTTCTTTTATTATTATTAAAGTTACATATGAACTTAATTGATAATGAATTTTTTTTAATCGTTTTCTTAGCTTTTTTTTTGTTTGTTTTTTAATAATTTTATTCAGCTTTTTTTTTATTTAATTTTAATCAGTAATATTAAACTTTTTGTATTTCCTTATTTTCTTTTATAATTTTTTGTTTTTGTATGAATCGCTGGCCTGCCCCGCGCTTCCCCAATCGCCTTGGCTTCTCCTCTCCTCCTGCTGCTCATGCCACATACTGTTGCTACTTGCTGCTCTTGCTGCTTCTGCTGCTACTCCTGCTTGCTTCATCGTAATCTTCCTGCTATGTCGGTCGTGGGTCGTCTACTGCTGCTGCTCATATGCTGCTCGTCCTGGCGTTCGTCCTAACGTCCCGTTTAGTCCTTCGTCAGCCCCTTCCACCCATACACACATCACGTCATAATCCATGAGTCCATCCATCCATCATCATTCCTCCTCCCTGGCTTTCTGCTGCGACGCTTAGTTCGTTATTTTTATAAATTAACAAATTTAGCTAAGTAGTTGTAGTTCTTCTTGTTGCTTGCGGTTGTCTGTCGGTTGGTTGGTAGGTTTGATTGGATTGTATCATCGTTTCTGTATACTGCTCCTGCTCCTGTAACTCCTCATCCTTCTTCTCCCCTTTATCTTTGATATAACTGTTCTGTCTGCCGCCCCCGCTGGCGACGTTTCCGGTTTCTTTTATCTGCTTTCTTTTAAACTGTGGGCAACAACAATAACTGTTCAATGCATTTTGTGTTTATCGACTGTTATGGTTAATTTTTTCTTTGTTTATACAATATTTTCCACTTCATTCTTTTAAAAACGATCTCCACAAAACAAATGCATCGAGGTTTTAGTTTCGGGTTGTTTTTTTTTTTATGGTAATTCTTTTTTTTTCGACAGCACTTGCCATTTTGTTTATTTTGTTGCTGCTGGTTGGATTTGTATATATTATATATTGTTTCGGTTCTTGTTGTTATAATGCGATGTAATATGTGTAAATGTAAGCTGCGTAGGTGCTAGCAATCCAGCTTAAAGGAAATAATCGGGTGTTCTTCGTGTAACATGAGGCTCCCCGCGCCTTGGTGCTGGATCAAATTGTAGGCTAAAAATATAAGCAAATTATTAATCACAGATGCGTCATTTTGGGGTAAGGCTAACCGCCCATAAAAAAACAAAAACTCCACTTACAATGAAAATTTAAGTGAATCATCCAGTTCCATGAGGGCCGCTTGGTTGCCACAACGGTAGCAATAGTTTGGCGCTGAGAATATTGTGACCACGTTGCGATCGTGACACCAGTTGTAGCCCTCCATTACCAGTTGATGGGCACGCGAGACGAGTGTCAGGCCGTTTGTGTTGTTAAAGGTTTCCGAAATGTCCTAAAAGCAGTACAAAAAGTTAGTCAAAGTTTAAAATAAAACTTATCAAAAGATTTTTTCTTTGTGACGGCTTAAATATGTTAAAAATGATTCTTTCTTGTGTTTTATCATAAATAGAGTATATATATGTTGAATTTTACTTTGTTAATGAAATTTTCTTGTTGACTGATTTACTCCATATCAAAGCCAAGGGCTTTATTTCCATAGATTGTGCTATCAGTGGGCTTAATTTAGCAGTAAATTCCGATTAACGATTACTGATTATTGATTTTATCTGCAGAAAGCTGAGAGTAGTGATTGCTTTTGATAAAATTGGCAAATAAATATGAAAACAAAGAAAAAAGTATTCTCAGTTTAGAGTTGAATTTTGAAAAGGACATTAATATGATAAACCAACTTCTGAATTTATTTATATTAAATGGAAAATCAGTAAAAGTTTAAATGCTTATACCGCTTGAGCTAACAGCATTGCCAATTACGCAACCAACTAATAAACACAGAAAAATAATTGAACACCCTTTGGTTTTAGATTACATTTAAGGGTCGTTATCAGTACTTAAAACAGGTTGGGTTTCTAACATTGTAGAATTAACAAGTGTTTAACTTTGTATAATTTTTATTATTAGTTTCGCCATAAACTTTTTTATGATCTTGACTTATTGTAAGCAATTGTTATAGACGTAACCTAATGTAAAAGCTTCTCTCTCCATTACGTAATTAATATTTTTGCAAAACATTTAGCCAGTCAATTGAAAACATCTCTGTCAATAGACATTACTCACCTGTCCAAAGGTGTAACCGGCACCACGAGGCGAGATTCCCCAGCCACCCCTGTCATCGGGATCGGACCAGAGCAGATCGCACATGGGACCTTCGTGCGGAACCTCCTGCAAGCGGTCGAGGGCCCGGATGTGGTCCAGGCTGTCGATCGAGGGACTGAGACCACCGTGCAGGCAGAAGATCTGCCCGTCGACAAGCGCTGTCAGCGGCAAGTAGTCGAACAGATCCGTGAAGTACTTCCAAACGTTGGCATTGCCGTACTTGCGTAGGCACTCGTCGTAGAAGCCATACACCTGTGTGATCTGGCGCGACTCGTGATTACCGCGCAGGATGGTGATGCGCTCCCGATAGCGAACCTTGAGGGCCACCAGTAGGGTCACGGTCTCCACAGAGTAATACCCACGATCCACGTAGTCACCCATGAACAGGTAGTTGGTGTCCGGGGACTTTCCGCCTATCCGGAACAGCTCCATCAGGTCGTGGAACTGACCGTGTACATCTCCGCACACTGTCACCGGGCATTTCACCTCCTGCACGTTCGACTCCTTGGAGAGGATCTCCTTGGCCTATAAAAGAAGAGAAAACAATCAGTCATTTATTTATTGGATGTTGTTAAGGGAAAATGTTTTCCTAAAATTATTCACAGGCTGCTGCTTACAGCTGTAGAAGTTAATAAATCACTCTTATTAAAATCATCCGCCTCGTAATTCTGGATATTTCCCATGATCAAAGCGTAGAGTTTACTTTCTGTATCCGAACTTACTGATAAGGAATAACAATGAACTGCAATAACCGTTCATTGATGGTTCGAAAACAAATACATCTCCCATTTGGAATATTATTATCTATGCCAGATTAAAATATATTTTCCCAAAGATAAGTTTCTAGTAAATCTATACGAAAGTGTTTTAGATTAAATCTGTACCAGGGTCAAAGGAGATAATGCAAACGATTAGTACATTGTACATTATTCACTATACTAAATGACTCAACGCCAACACTCAAAGTTGATTCTAAAACAAGAGGAAACGCTATAGTCGAGTGCCGCGACTATAAGATACCCGTTACTGTTTTACACAATTTTAAAATATTAATTTTGCTAGTGGAAATTCACAAGGCGCCACCTATTGTCAGAGGAAGTATGTTGAGTATGCTTATAGTGACGTCACTGCCCATGTGGAGCCTTATAACCTTAATTTCTTCATAAATAGCGAAATAATGTTCCGATTTGAAAAATCTTTGGTAAATCGATAGATATTAACAGAAATAAGTTACACAAGGTCAAACGAAGGCATTCATAATAATATTATAGACTCCACAGTTTTCCGCGGTTTGTGGGCGTTAGAGTGGGCGTGGCCGGATGCAACTTCGTGGCAAGTCGCAGAGGCATCTCCTAAATACGTGTTCCTAAGCAAAATTGTGTAGCCTTTATAGTTTTGAGATTTTTTGCATTTTTGGTTTTTCGGGTTTTGTGGGCGTTAGAGTGGGCGTGGCGTGATCGGAAAAAAACAATTCGCATTGGGAGCATCATAGAAACATACATGCTTGATCCGAACTTTCTATCTCTTATAGTTACCGAGATATCAGCTTTTCTAGAAAATCCGAAAACCGTCTTTTGAGCCTTGTGGGCGTATAGGTGGGTGTGGCCGGATAGTAGTAGCACTATAAGATGCGCTGTCATCTAAAGATTATACTTTCTGAAATTCAACTTTCTAGCTGCAATAGTTCCTGAGATTTCAGCAATTTTAGTTTTTTGCGATTTGTGGGCGTTAGAGTGGGCGTGGCAGGATGCTGTAATAAACTTGCGCTGTCCCGGGACCTCAAGAATCTTCATGCTTAATCTCAGCTTTGTATCTGCTATAGTTCCTGAGATCTCAGCGTTCATACGGACGGACGGACGGACGGACGGACGGACGGACGGACAGACGGACATGGCTCAATCGACTTCGCTATTGATCCTGATCAAGAATATATATACTTTATAGGGTCGCAAAAGCTTCCTTCTATCTGTTACATACTTTTCAACGAATCTAGTATACCCTTTTACTCTACGAGTAACGGGTATAAATAGCTTGTAACTAGCAGAGAAGATAAAACATAGATATAGGCTAAGTGCAGTGCCTAAGTCTATTCGAATGCTTTACAGAGAGATCGGAAAAATAAAACTTTTTCTCTTTAAACATTCAGCGATATAATGTTAAAGCAAAATAATCTCAAACTCTTAGCCGATTCCAAAAATAGCTTTCCACAAAACCCTATAAAACTCTGCGCATAAACATTTCAAAGAAAACAATGCTTTATCGACCAGACATTTTTAGAATTGATATCCAACTAGAATAATAAGAACTTTATAAAACATAAAAAAAGTTGTTTCTTAAGTTCGTCATCGTTTAAGAACTAATCGTTTGATATCTTCAAACGGCCAATTTTGTATCTTTCCATTTCACATAATTCGGTGAATGGTGCATGACACGACAGAATATCTGAGAAACAGAAAGTATTGAAGAAACCGAAAGTGATTCCCAAAATAAATGGCAACTTGTACGGAAGATAGATAAGGCCTTGTCAAAGGGCAAGGCCAGTTGCCAAGACTCAGTCGTAGGTCGTAGAACCTAATCGCTCTTATTGAACTAACTTATTATATGAACCAATATTTCAAGGTGCTAATAAATGGCATGTGAAAACCAAAACAAAGACAGCTAAAACTCTTCGAAAAGGCGAGATAGGACCAATTTTAGGCTTGCAATTGAAATTTAGAAGAGAGTTAGTATAGTATAATTTAAAAATTACAGTTTCACGTTGTAAATGAGCAAATTAACCACTCTTAAAAATAATTATATTGCCTTAGGCTTCATATCATTATTAGCTGATGCAATGTGACTTAACATGTTGAAAGATAACGTGAAAGAACCTAACAAATCTGGAATCGTTCTTAAAAATGAGTCATACAATTTAATTTTATATTCTTAAAACACATTAGTTTTGTAAACAAAAATATTATTTTATTTTCATTAAATCTATGAACAGTGAAACACTGAACTAATACAAAAGAACATAAAATGAAAAATTATGTATATCCCAGAATAATTTCTAACTAGTCATCCATGTTGCAAAAAACCGGTTCTTACAAATCAACAAATGTGCTATGTTGAAGAAACAGAAACTGCACATTAAATTTAACCATTCCGTCGTGTTCTTTTGGCATTTCTCATGTTTATCAGCTGATGAAAAATGGGACATGACAACAAGTTCCGGGGGTAAAATCCGGCGAATCCGGCGGAGCAAATGAGCGATTTATGCGTGAGCCAATTAGATTTTTTGCCATATGCACATTACCTTGGAGGCTGTTGCTTCCGCTTGGCCAGAAATCAGGAAAAAAAAGAAAATAAATAATATAAACTCATGACGAGGCCAGCACACCCATACAAAAACAAGTACAAACATTGATGCAGCTGCTGCTCCTCTCTGTCTCTCTCTCTCTGCTGTCTCTTCTCTCTCTCCGCTTTTCTTCCCAAGCCAACAGGATGGAGACAGGCCACAGAAGACGCGCCCGAGAAGAGCGGAGAACGTTCTTCTGGGCCGGAGATTCGAGATTCTAATGGGAACACTGGCAAATATTTGGGTGACGCAAACATAACCCCACTTACTCCCAAATCAATGAATCGTTATCTGTTCGCCCCTCTCCACTTCTCACTCATTCTCTCCCTCTCGCACTCTTTCCGTTTGTTTGTTTGTTTGTGTGCGCGCCGCGCCTGATGAACGGTAAAATCAGCAAATTAAAAACAATTGATATCAAAAGTGTTTAATTGAATATGGTTGGGAATAAAAAACGGACCACGAACACCAGTGCAAGTGCATTATTCTAGATACGACGGGTACATAGATACATATTCTAGGGGAGCGCACACCGACACACAAAAACATTAAGTAATATTTACTCAGCAGAAAACGGTGGTACCCGGGGGACGGACGCCGAGAGGATAACTGCAAATTTCCAGCGGACGCAACGACAACAACAAACACGCACAATTCACTATAGTTAAACAATCGTATTTGTACAATAATACAGAAAGAAATATCTCTTTTTGCCCAGGTTTAGCCCATTAGACCAAAGCGTTGTTCTAGCTGTCCCATTCACACTTCACGCACTTGATAATGGTCGTCTCGCTCGCACTTGTGCGCAGCAATGCGTCGCTTGGCCGTTGGAATTTACCAATATTCCAATATGGCGACGCAAGCCGCCGCTACTGTGCGAGCAAGAGGGTACATCATGAATCATGCTCTCGCGCTCTCCACTCCGCGCCTCACCCCATTGGAAAGAGCGAGGGACAGAGGGGCACGCAGTGGAGGAGCACCATTTGCAAAAAAAATTGCTCGCTCGCATGCAATGACGAAAATTATTTTTATAACATCTCCTAATTGCATGGGGAAAATGGGCAAGGACCGGGCCTTACCTTGTCGCAGAGGGGTGCGAACTTGTGTCTCTGTCAACTGATTGCATTCATTTAACTGCTCAATCCATTGATCAAGATCTTTTGTTGTTGCTTTATCCTCCATCGCAGTTGTGGTGGAAGAAAAAGTCTCGTCAATCTTTGTCGATTCAATTTTGACGGCTTTTATTGTAACTCGGGGGTGCAGGGAAAATTGACAACTATAGTTGCTTTTTGATCGCCAGGCGCGTATTCACTCGTTTATCTTCACACAAATTCTTGTGCCCACTCGAATTGTGTCGATTCTGCGCAGATTTTCCTCGTATTTTTTTGTTCACAAAAGCGACGACGACACGATATACGAAGGGAAAGACTGCCCTCGGTGTGACCGTTTGTCGATTGCCGCGAAAACATAGAAGCGCGACGCCCCGTGTATGTATCGATTAGAGACGCGTATTGGACACTTCTAAAAAAATACCGAATAATGTTTTAGACGACACTCAAAATGTAACAATTTTTAATTTTCAAAGGAATATTATATATATCAAATATAATACCAAATAAATATTTGGCTGTTATTCCAAATGGGCTTTATTTGGTGTTGACGGAATAGTGACAGGTTTAGGAGAGACAGGATTGTATATGTATGTATAATCTGTATATTTATTATATCATAGTCAAACATAACAATGCAATTGATTGCATTTAGTAAACATATCAGAAAAAAGTGAGATACGAATGATCCAAAGAAGTTTCTTCTCCTTCTCTTATTCCCACATTCACATTCTGATATGCAAAGGTATTTTTCAAATTCGGTTGATGAAATATATTGAAAAAGTTTAAAGATAAATATACAGTTAATATATATGGTTAATACTTTTAACATATCTTTTCATATATATTCTGATATTTACCTCTGTTAATGGACGACAGGAGTCATTAGAAGAATTTGCTTTACCAAATGTGTCAGTGTAAACGCACAAGTTATCGATAGTTCCGACCTGCCCAATACTACTTGCGCGTTCTGACAGTTGAAATCTTAACGAG